>NC_091120.1:148068653-148400320 GCF_040183065.1 Periplaneta americana
AAATTAAATATGATACTTTTACATATCATTTATTTGTCATAATCTGACAGCATACAACGATTGTCTACAACAGTATATGAATCATAGCACCATATTACAATGCTCCACAACATATATACATCTATTTTATGATATATATTCGTAATTCAATAAATAGAACACTAAAAAATAAAAATAGAAAAGAGACAGAACTATAGTTCTATAAAATTGTGGCGGTACCCGTGTTGACATATGGAAGCGAATCATGAATAATTAAAGAAGGAGATAAAAGTAAATTACAGGCTGCAGAGTTGAGGATTCTTCGCAGAGTAAAGGGATGTACAAGAAGGGATCTGATAAGAAATGAGGATATCCGTAAAAAATTAAATATATACAACCTAAACGAAAAAGTTGAATATTATAAAGAAAAGTGGAAAGAACACCTGTCTCAAATAGATAATGAAAGAATTCAAGCACTGATACAACAATACCAACCTAAAGGCAAAAGAGATGTCGGACGTCCTAGGAAGAGGTGGAACTGAATAAAATGTGAAGACGAATCAGGCACTAAGCCTAAACCATGAAGTGATGATGATGATGATAATGATGATGATGATGATGATGATGATGATGATGATGATATTCGTAATTCAAGAATGTTCATACAATCCACTTTAATTCTATGATTGAAATAATGGAATGCATTAATTTTTAAATGTTCGATAAATTCTCAATCACCATATTGACTTTTTATCCATGGTTCTAGCAACATAATTATTAGTATACGATCTTATGTATAGTATTCACTTGTTTCTTTTATCTGCCTAAACAACGCTTATCTAAAATTTGCATATTATCTAATTTATGACATGCATTTATTTAAAAAAGTTCAATTTTTATTTTTCACATCTTCGAACATTGTTACACATATACAGGTTTCAGTTGTATAGATATCACTATTTTAGCGATCGTATGCACTCATAATGTCAATTTAATTTATTTCATAATCTGTTACACGCAAGTCTTTGTTACTTATGCTGTGTTCTTCCATTCACGTTCAGTACACCATTCTAGGAGTTCAGCTATATTTTTCCGTCACTGGTTTTTTAAAATTTGTAATTACAGAATTCTTTTGCAGACAATTCTTGTACATTTATCAAAAGAATGAATATTTAATTTTTTTCCACATTCTCAAATGAACAAGTGATTACCTACAGGTTGTTCCACATTTATATAATCAATGCGCAAAATACACATTTAACAATCTAGCCATAACATAGTGAAGCATGTATTTCGTAATATTTATTATCTGCGATAGACAATTTTAGGATGATATTATTAAATATGCATATTTTAAAAAAATATTATAGGTAATTCTTGTTAATTATTTTTAATCTTTACTTTTCATTTCGAGGGCGTTTTTAAAAGTTCTTTAAAAAGTTTTTTTTTTCTTTTTATTTTAAAGTTTCTAAACAATTTTTTAAACTCTTGCAATATGTAATATGGATTTATTTACCATGTATATAGATCTCTACATAGTTCTCTGATGATGCCCATAAGAAGGGCCGAAAACGTTCACGTGTAATAAGATGTATTAGCAAAAATAACTTTGTTGACATTTTAATAAATAAGTCAAAGACGGAAATATCAAACTTTACTTTTTCTATTTTTTATTATCAATGAGGTAGAAACAAATAGTAAGAATAAAAACATTCGAGATTTATATAAGGGTATAAAGGAATTTAAGAACGGATATCAGCCAAGGGTAAACGTGATGAAGGATGAGAATGGTGACTTGCTTGCAGACTCTCCATCAATTATAAACAGATGTAAAAACTATTTTGCGCTACTACTATATGTACATAGGCCAATTAGAAATGATCGGGACGAAATTCAAATACAAACTGCTGAGCCATTTATACCCGAATCCACGCTTTTAGAAGTCGAAATTGCTATAGCAAATCTGAAAAAGTACAAGTCTCCAGGTATCGATCAAATTCCAGCAGAATTAATACAAGATGGTGGAAGTGCATTACATAGCGAAATTTATAAACTTGTACTTGCTATTTAGGAAAAGGAAATTGTACCAGAACAATGGAAGGAGTCCATAATTGTACCTATTTTTAAGAAGGGGGACAAGACTAACTGTAGTAACTTTCGAGGAATATCACTTTTGTTGACGGGGTACAAAATTTTGTCCAATATTCTTTTGAGAAGATTAACTCCGTACGTAGATGAAATTATTGGGGATCATCAGTGCGGTTTTAGGCGTAATAGATCGACTATAGATCAGATTTTTTTGTTTTCGACAGATAACACTGGCCAACAAAAAAAAATTTTTTGAATGTTTCTTGCACTTCATGAGTCAATTCTTACAAATTTTGGGTTGAGAAAAACGAATATGACAATGAAAAATTTTTCTTAGCTCTAGTTTCTGTGATACACAATAGGTGGAATTCAGTTTAACGGATTAAAAGAAAGATACATTTTAATTACATATGCCAACAACATTGAAAGTGCATTTATTTTTTTTAAATGGCAGTTACATTCTAGGAGTTCTAAATTTATGGAAGAATACCTGGCAGATGGTTTGGTCTGAAGAGTATCATGTGTGGCTTCATGAGATCGTCGTCTTTTCGCTTGCCTCTTGTAAGTGAGTTCAGGAGCATCCCTACGCAAAGACAGCAGTAATCCGCAAGCATTGTTTCATTCCAGCGGCCCTGATATCTTTGTTTCATAACAGATATATCGTGATGGAACCTTCCTCCGTGTTCATCACTGAAAGCTCCGCAACTAGGAGGGAAAAAGTCTAGGTGGGAGTGGAGAAAATAGATTTTAGGGCAAATTTTGCATCCGAGTTGATGGTATTTTTGCAGGAGCACTGTCACCAACTGAGTGTAGTTATCATCTCTTCTGTTGCCTAAAAATCCATGAATAACTCCCTTGAAGGCTTCCCAAACTTCCTTTCCTTTCCCCTCCAAAACTTCGTCAAATGCAGCATCCTTTACAAGTTCTCGAATTTGTGGCCCGACGAAAATACATTCCTTGACTTTGGCATCACTTAATTTCGGAAATTTCTCTCTTACGTACTTAAAGGCCTGTCCTTCTTCGTTCATACCTATGACAAAATATTTTATCAAACCCAGCTTAATATGCAGGAGTGGAAGAAGAATATCTTTTGGGTCCATGAGAGGCTCGGCAACAACATTTTTCTCGCTAGGGTTATGATTTCTTGCAGGTCAGTCTGCCTGAATATAATGTGATTTCCTATCCCTGCTGTCCCACATACATAAAAAGCAGCAATATTTTTTGTACCCCAGTTGCATTCCTAAGAGTACAGCATTGAGTTTTAGATCACCACAGATTTTCCACTTGCGTTCATGATATTCGATTGAGTCGAAGAGGGCTGTCATATTTGCATAAGTCTCCTTCATGTGAACTCCATGACCAACAGGAATAGAAGGAAGACGGTTGCCATTGTGAAGTAATACAGCTTTCAAACTAAGCTTGGAGGAGTCTGTGAATAGCCTCCATTCAATTGGATCATGGTTCAAATTCAAACATTTCATCAAGCCATTAATGTCGCAGCAAACAAGATTCTTTTTCTTCTTCTAAAAAAAAAAAAAAAAAAAGGAAGCAGATCCCTGTGACGTTGTCTGTACTGTGAGACCCTGACATCACGTTCGAGAACATTCCATTGCTGTAGTCTAGATCCTAGAATTTCTGCCTTCTCCTTTGACAGGTCAAGGTCTCTAATGAGATCATTCAATTCCGCTTGACTCAGTCTGTGCGGTTTATCATCTTTTTTTCCTCAAAATCAGAGTCCAGGGATGTGGAAGGCTTGTTGGGTTCTTCTTCTTGTTCCACACTGTTTTCATTTTCTACTTCAAACACACAATTTTCGTGGCGTTTTCACAAATTTTACGCTTTAAAAACACTTCCAAACCAGAAATTCTGTATTAATTACAGCAGAAACAATATGACATTCACAGTGACAGCAACAATACCTATGTTTGTAACTGACAAACAGCTGAAGAACATTTGTGTTTTGTTATTTGACAGGTGTACCAACTCCCAAAACAAAATTTCCCCCAAATTTCCCCCAAAATTGAAAATATTGACTCTAAAAAATGAAATGTCAATTTATCTACAAAGCAAGAGCTAATATGTCATTTTTATGCTGATTTTTTTTAATTCAGCAGGTAGAAATACAAAAGAATTAGCTATTTTTGAGCAAGAAACATTTTCATTGTTGACCAGTGTACCTCAGTTATTCATAGATTTCAAAAAGGCATATGACTCGGTTAAGAGGGAAGTATTATATGATATTCTTATTGAATTTGGTATTACCAAGAAGCTAGTTCGATTAATTAAAATGTGTCTCAGTGAAACATACAGCAGAGTCCGTATAGCTCAGTTTCTATCTGATGCTTTTCCAATTCACTGCGGGCTAAAGCAGGGAGATGCATTTTCACCTTTACTTTTTAACTTCGCTTTAGAATATGCCATTAAGAAAGTTCAGGATAACAGGCAGGGTTTGGAATTCAACGGGTTACATCAGCTTCTACTCTATGCGGATGACGTGAATATGTTAGGAGAAAATACACAAACGATTAGGGAAAACACGGAAATTTTACTTGAAGCAAGTAAAGCGATCGGTTTGGAACTAAATCCCGAAAAGACAAAGTATATGATTATGTCTCGTGACGAGAATATTGTACGAAATGGAAATATAAAAATTGGAGATTCATCCTTCGAAGTGGTGGAAAAATTCAAATATCTTGGAGCAACAGTAAGAAATATAAATGACACTCGGGAGGAAATTAAACGCAGAATAAATGTGGGAAATGCCTATTATTATTCGGTTGAGAAGCTTTTATCATCTAATCTGCTGTCAAAAATTCTGAAAGTTAGAATTTATAAAACAGTTATATTACCGGTTGTTCTATATGGTTGTGAAACTTGGACTCTCACTTTGAGAGAGGAACAAAGGTTAAGGGTGTTTAAGAGTAAGGTGCTTAGGAAAATATTTGGGGCTAAGCGGGATGAAGTTACAGGAGAATGGAGAAAGTTACACAACGCAGAACTGCACGCATTGTATTCTTCTCCTGACATAATTAGGAACATTAAATCCAGACGTTTGAGATGGGCAGGACATGTACAACGTATGGGCGAATCCAGAAATGCATATAGAGTCTTAGTTGGGAGAACGGAGGGAAAAAAACCTTTGGGGAGGCCGAGACGTAGATGGGAGGATAATATTAAATTGGATCTGAGGGAGGTGATGATAGAGACTGGATCAATCTTGCACAGGATAGGGACTGATGGCGGGCTTATGTGAGGACGGCATTGAACCTTCGGGTTTCTTAAAAGCCATTTGTAATAAGTAAGTAAGTATGACTTAATGAAATACACATAAAAATGAATTCAAAATTCAATATACTTAGGTTTAGACCAATGTTATTCCTTAGTATTAAACTGGGATAATATTCTAAAACTTTTACCCCATGGAACAAATTACAATAATATCTAAACCTGAGAAGGCATTACTTGTATCCCATTCTCTGGGATATTTAAACTATACCATCTTTCGGACTCAATATGTTTGAAATCATGCGCTTCAGCATTAATTTCAAATACCACATATTTATACATTGAGTTACGAGTTTGCTTCATCTTTCATTTATTTAGTACTCCTTGGATCTCTAGGGAGAACTATACTATTATCTAAGGGATATTGTAGGTTTTGGTGAGCAAGTGCTTCGTTGGACAATCAAGTGAACTGGAAAACACATATATGAGTAGAATGTATTATTCATAGATTGGGCTCTGCCTGTTATGCAATAAGATCTTTATCTTCTATTGACGACTTAAGTACACTTGAAATAGAATAATTTGCACACTTTCATTCTTTAATTAAATATGGATTTGTATTATTTGACAAGTCTTCTGATGTTGAGCGTATGTTTATTTTGCAAGATAAAGTCGCTAGGATTATTGCAGGTGTATATAAAAGGATGTCATATAAAAGCATTTTCCAAAATTTGGAAATACACTACTTCACCGATTTAGTAGAATGCGTTTGAGTCTTAAGAAAGTATAAAACAACACAACACGGTATGTTTTAACGAAAATCCAAGCCTTCGCATACCGGTAACGCATCGTGTCACAAAACGTTCACGTCTGAGTATTTTTGACAATGTAAATATTATTCAACGCCTAGAAAACTGCACAAATATTAAGGATATTGCAGTAGAGTTTAAGGTAATATTTATTTATTTATTTATTTATTTATTTATTTATTTATTTATTTATTTATTTATTTATTTATTTATTTATTTATTTATTTATTTATTTATTTATTTATTTATTTATTTATTTATTTATTTATTTATTCATTTATTTATTTATTTATTTATTTATTTGCTTATTCATAAAATATGTACATTTGAATAATAATGTTCTGTACCAAAGAACTGAAGATATACATAATTACAACACAAGAATTATAATTAACTTGGCAATTCCTGTTTGCAGACTAACTGAAAGACTTGATAATTTTTTGTTTTTAGGTATTAAATTTTATAATAAATTACCAACACACTTAAAAGAAGCCAATAATTTTAATAAACCTGTTAGGACTTTTCTAATTGAAAGTGGTTTTTATAGCATAGATGAGTTTCTTAATACATAATGGTTGTTTGTTTGATGTATTTCAATAATGACGAAGCCTATTATAATTGAATTGTTTAATGGCTAATAAAGGTTATAATTATTATATTATTATTATTATTATTATTATTATTGTTATTATTATTATTGTTATTCCGTTCGTTCATTCGTGCATTCGTTCATCCTTCATATTATTTATTTATTCACTCACTCACTCACTCACTCACTCACTCACTCACTCACTCATACACTCATCACCAATTTATCTATCTAGTTATTTATTTATTTATTTATTTATTTACTTACTTATGTATTTGTGTACCGTAATTATTTCTTTCTTTCTTATATATTTATTCATTTTTTATTTATTTATTGCATTTTATAAGTAGATGAAGGCCTATTCTATGTAACCAAATTAATGTATAATAACGTTATATCAGATTCACTTTTTATAATGAATTAACAACTCTTAGCCACCGGCATAGCTCAGTCAGTTAAGGTGCTTGCCTAGAGAGCCGGAGTTGCGCTAGGACGAGGGTTCGATTTCCGTTTGGGCTGATTACAGTGTTAGGTTTTTCCGAGATTTTTTCCCAACCGTAAGGCAAATGTCAGGTAATGTCAGGTAATCTATGGCGAATCCTCCGCCTCATCTCGCCAAATACCATCTCGTTATCATCAATACCATCGACGCTAAATAACCTCGTAGTTGATACAGCATTGTTAAATAACCAAGTAAAAAATAACTTTTAAATACCCATTCCCGTATGATCGATATTTTCCTGTCCATAATATTCCTTGACTTTCATGCTCTACGGCTTGCCGATTACAGGGAACTTGCTCCGCGTGTTTTATCTAAATATGTGAGCATTGACTTTCTCCTATATATTGAAGGAGCAGTGTGCTGACTTTACCTTGTGTGACTCTTCTTTTCCTGATGTTTTGCGTTAAAAACAACATAGCATTCATCATTTTAAAACAACGCAAAAAATAGATATTCATATACCCTCTGTTAATCTCAGCTGTTATGAAAACGGAGTACGTTATTGATGTTTTATAGTCATCAGTGCAGTGTATGTTGTCTTGAAGCTTTGAATAGACAAGAGAAAAGTTTCGGAAAAGAATTAACGACATTTCTGCATAGTCATATGTTACACTCATGTTCCTAAATTATGAATTATTTGACATTGTAAATTGAATTAATCTGTTTACTATGCAATTTATATTTTGTACAACTTTAGATTTCTTCAATACCTTAAAATTACATTGCTGATATTGGATCTATGGAAAACAATAAATGAAATTAAAAAGTGAAATGAAAGTTCAAAGTGTTGGCACTCTTATATTTCAGGCTAAGAAATGTATCTACCTCTTACATGATATCATAGACCTAATGAAACTCTCTATCTGTATTTCGCCAGAAAATTGAATGACCTGCCATCCACTGTTCAATTTTCACTTTACCATCTCTTCTGATATACCAAAGATAGGATCTCTTAAGCAAACATTCTCATGGGGGCAGATAAAAAAGATATTTTTTTCTTACACTATGTTAATAATGTGAAAACAAGTGATTATACAATTACGAGACTCTCCAAAAAGTAATTTTCCTTCGGACCGTTTACAGAAAGAAAACACAATTTCACGGAAAGATTTATTGAAACAGGTAAAGCAATTGTTGCGCTATTTTTTCAACATATTCCCCACCAGATTCAATACATTTGTCATACTATAGGATCAACAGAGCAGACGTCTACGACACAGGGAACAAAGATTGGTCCCATGACAAATGTTTCAATTTCGGTGGGGAATATGTTGAAAAATAGCGCAACAATTGCTGTATCTGTTACAATAAATCTTTCCATTAAATTGTTGTTTCCTTCTATAAACTGCCCTAGAAAAAATCACTTTCTGGACGATCATTGCAATTGCGCCCGAGTAGGAAACATTTGTACAGGAACATCATTTTATTTTTACTTCTATTTTTATTGTACCTGAGTTTTTGAATGTACTTCACTCCCACCCCTTCTACTAATGAAGTTCAACCATCCTCCACACAGATCCAAGACCGCATATACAGTCATAGTAGCATTACGGTCATAGTAAACAGTACGTTCCAAAAATATGTTCGCGTTTTCCAGTGACGAAAGAGCTTTCAATATTGCATCATTTTCCATTTGCCTACGTCGTATCCCGGTTTCCCCCACCTGCTTCTATTCGCCTCTCTGTAAATGCTAGTGGCTGGGCTGTCTTAGCTCTTTTCTGAGAACATTAATTTCTATTAGGTATTGGACGTCTACGTAATATTATACAACTGTTTAAAATAACTTAAATAAAAGGGCCTCGTTAAGTAATTAACTGTCACGTGATTTCCCCCCTTTCTACGACGCTGCGACGTAACCACTTGGACGGACAGTAGATAGCATGTCTGAGTAATTTTATCTTTTCGGATCGGGCAGAAGTGATGATTGAATTTACAGTACGTAAGGTCTCTTTTATAGAGTAGGTAGAGAATTATTTCAACATGAGTTACTGATACGAAGTACGAACCTGGTAATTGGAATTACGTACAATAGTCTATAGTGCGGTAATATGCACATTAGAACTGAAGCCTGTATCAAAATGAACGGCCACCATTTTAAAAAATGTGTTTAAATATCCATATTATGATTATTTTTCAATTTAACTTCATTCTCTATAGGCTAGAGTACGCTAATGTGCTGTAGACAGTATAATATACGTACACTGCATAATGTATATGTCCACATGGACAGCTCAGTTCGTGAGTAAAAACACTCATTGTTAATAATGTACTGTATTTTTATTAAACAAAAACCTAATGAAAATGATCAAACACAAAAGAGCAATATTTCATAGTTTACGTAAATGGATGAACTACTTTTCTTCCCTCCTATACCTAGTAAAGTGATTTGTTTGTATATTACGCCAGTATCATCGAACTCCAGTCGTGGAAGGGGGTAGGAAACGGCGTTGATCCAGAGGTTTAGGCAAGTTAATATTAAAAATGTTAGTAAAAATAAAATGATGTCCCTGTAAAAGCACTTGTTTTGACATTGTTTTTTTTATTTGTCCATAAAATAGTTAAAATCATAAGACTTGTCAAAGAAAGAGAGAGAGAGAGAGAGAGGAAAAAGTAATAAGTAAAATAGATAAAAATGCAATAATTAGGACCAATGTAAACCCACACGTATTTCATCTAATATTTGGGGACAGAGGTTTGTTAAAATTCTTTTGGTGTATGTTTTAAAATATCTTAAATCATTCGTATTTTTAATTTCATGAGGCAACGCATTATATATTTTTAATCAATAGATCGTATACGTTTTGTTGGAACTTGTCAATCGGTGTGCTGGAATGTTACAATTTTCCTTTAAACGAGTATATCAATAATGAAAATCACTATTTCGATAAAAGTGATTCTTATTAGAATATATTAATTTCATAAGCTTAAAAATATATAAAGCATACACTGTTGAAAAATTAAAATTCTTAAAATATTCCCTACATGATGTACAATTATCAACACTTGTCATCATCATGGTGAAACAAACAATAAATAACTTTTTATCTGCCTCCATGAGAATGTTTGCTGGTCAGTCAATAAATGTCTATACAGTTAACTCATTACGCTGCAACTTTCGCTTTTCGGAAACTAGAATGACCAGAACTATAAACAACACTGAGTTACGTAACAAAACAAGTTTTTTTAACCAATAGAGGCTGCTCTTGAAGGACGTTGGCTGCATTGCCTTAACTTGTCTGACAATTTTTACCACTGTCTAGTGAGCGCGCTGTTGTTTGTTGACATTTGTATGTGTTGAGCAAGAGGGAAGGTATGTATATTTCCCCTGTAAAAGAATGAGACACTCTTGGTCGTCGAAAGTTAAAGGTTCTACAGCGCGGTTAACGCGATATCGACGTAGCCAGAAAGACAACTTGTCGCGCATGCGTAGGGCCATTTTCATCCTACTCCAAAGTACACACCAGTGGAAAATGTTATCAGTTGTCTGTCTACTTCTGGTGTAGGTCTCTTTTTACGTCCTTCATCGTTTATCTTTTATGAAAGTTCGAAATATATCGTGTAACACGGAAGTCATTCACAAAAGAGGGAGAACAATATTAATTTTGAAATGACAAGTGTAGACAAACGGAAAACATTGTAAGGACCACGACAAGGCCAAAGATCAGGACCACGATAACATATTACAAGCAACACGACAAGGATTAAGATAAATAACACGGCATGGACCACGATAAGGATTACAAGGACCAGAACCACGAAAAGGACTATTAGAAAGAGAACAAGGACAACGATAAAGACAAAGATCAGAACCACGATAAGGACAAAGATCAGGACCACGATACGGACAAAGATCAGGACCACGATAAGGACAAAGATCAAGACCACGGTAATATACTACGACAAGAAACACGACACACACCACGACAAGAATTAAGATAATTACCACGACGTGGACCACGATAACGATTACAAGCACCAGAACCACGAAAAGGACTATTAGAAAGAGAACAAGGACCACGATAAGGACAAAGATCAGGACCACGGTAAGGACAAAGATGAGGACCACGGGAATATACTACGACAAGAAACACGACAAACAACACAACAAGGATTAAGATAAATACCACGATATGGACCAAGATAAGGATTACAAGGACCAGAACCACGAAAAGAACCATTAGAAAGAGAACAAGAACCACGATAAGGACAAAGATCGGGACCACGATAAAATACTACAAGAAACCGACAAACACCACGACAAGGATTACGGTAAACATCACAACATGGACCACGATAAGGGTTACGACAAAGGACCAGAACCACGAAAAGGACTATTACAAAGACAACAAGGACAACGAGAAGGACCACGACAAAGATATCAACGACCTTCATAAGGACCATGAAAAGGACCAAAATATGAACACAAGGACCACAATAAGGATCACGACATGAACCATGGTGAAGAAAACGATAAGGATCACAACATGAACCACGACAAGAAGCACGATAAGAACTACGGCAGAAACCACTGTAAGGATCATGTCATGAAATACGACAAACTTGAAAATAAGAATCATAATAAGGACCACAATGTGGTCTACGATAAGGATCACGTCAAGAACGACGATAAGGATCACAAGGACCAGGATAAGGATCATGGCGTGAACCGCGACAAGCACCATGACAAGAATCGTAATAATGACTTCGACATGGGTCACGATAAGGATCACAGATATGGACCATGATTAACACCACGACAAAATAACGATAAGGATCGCGACCTGGACAGCGACAGACAAGTCAAGGACCACGGTAAGAACCACGATATGGACTTCGAAATTTAACAAGGTAAGGACCACGACAAAAAACAAAGAGTACCACTATAAAGACCGTGACAAGGACAACAAGTGGAACGATAAATAACATTACAGTGGCAACAAGCAATATGGTAATGGCCATGGAGAAAGCAACAAGGACCGCTCTAACGGCTGCGGTAAAGACAACGACCATGATAAGGACCACGAAATGAAGAGTGATAAGTACCACGATAAGGATTACGTTAAGGACCCGAAAGGATTATGATAAGAACCAAGAAAGAACCGTAAGAGGACCACGAAAAATTTAACGAAAGGATCGAGATAAGGACTGGGTCAAAAATAACAAGGACCACGACAAGGACAAAGCAAAGACAAGGACCACGATAAGGATGGCGATATGGGCAAGTGTTGAAAGTGGCCCAATGTAAAAAATTAAATTATGATTTATTTAACGACGCTTGAAACCACAGATAAACGTCGCCGTTGTGTCGGGATTTTGTCCCGCAGGAGTTATTTTACATCCCAGTAAATCTGCTGAAATGAGCCTGTCGCATTTAAGCACACTTAAATTCCATCGACATGGGCCGGGATCGAACCTGCAACCTCGACCACAGAAGGACAGCGCTATACAAACTACGGTATCGAGGCCGACCCCAATTTAAATGATGAACTCTTGTGTGACATAGGAAATGTAATAGAAATTATTTCTGAATCCAGACAGTTCTCAAATCGGAGATACTTAAATGTTCCAGAGATATCAAAATACTTAAATTGAATAAAAACAGGAGCTGCATTATAGTGATGTTACGATGTCCTAATTGTATCATTATTGCTAGGATTCATCGCTGTAAAATACTATTGTACTAATAAAGATGGTCTCTATGATGTGAAAGATGAACTAGGTACAGAGTTGTAACTTGGCGCCATTTGAATGTAGTAGGGAAATATAGTAAGAATAATCGTTTGGTGTAAAGATGTCCTCACTTTGCTCTACAACATTGCACCATTTTTTAAAATTGTTTCTGAACGTATTTATTGTTCCAAACATCTGAATTTAGAATAAATGTTTAGGTCTTAAGCATAGTATTGGCATATATATTTCAAGCAGCACATAAATAATTTTTTGTCGAGTTATTTTAAGAAAACCTTAAAATATGGTGCAAAGTTGTCCACTTTTATTGTACATAAACATTATAAGAAATAAAAAGGTACATTCAGTTACTTTGAAATCTAAAGAAACAAGACTTCGAAAGAAATTGTAACTAAATGCAATGCTAGGAATATAACTGCTATTTTTATATCGTATCACACCACACACGGGAATTATGTCTGATTTTCATTGCTTTCTTTCATGACCAAATGCAAGTGAGAGATGGAATAACTTTACAAACATACTCGTACACGCGGCACATATTACTTATTAATTATTCTGTATGGTAGGCCTACACATTCTTATTAGTTATTACTTATACGTTGATCTCTTTTCATAACCTCGAAATTAATTAAATTATATCAGCAATTTAATGTGTCTTTATTTTTAAATTATAAACAATGATAGACTTTTGTATTTCGGATATAGGTTAACATTCCTCGTTACTGATAGTCATAATCTCACTTCTGCTAAATAAAAAACCTATAAATAAAGTTATTTAAATAACTATCATTCAAAATATATATAATTTAGCTCAATAAAGTTGTTGTACACAGTAAGGATACACGTACCTCCCAAGGCTTACACCTCACACCCGTGAGGAGACGAGAGATGGGGCTTACACCTCAGACCGTTTGAGGGGCGAATGTGGGGGGGGCTGTTGGGGTGGAATGGTACACGAATTTAGAAGAATGGCGGGACTGGTCGTCAGGATGTTAGCGGTTAGGTCGGTTCGGCGTAGGTGCGGTCGGTGGGATTGCACCTCATCCCAGGGGCGCACGATAGACGTCAGGTCGCAATGCACAGAGATGTTCCCCTCCCGGTCTCATTGAGGGAGAGAGAAAAAGAGAGAGAGACAGGGTATACGAAAATTTATTCTTGCTTTAAACTTCAGAACCGGAGAAAAATATTAAATATGAATGCTTGTGATCCAGGTTCGAGGATATTAGTCGGAGAAAATTCGAGAGTTAAATGTGAACTTAGATTGAGATAACATGAACTTAGATTAGCGTTTATATAACAGAAAATCCGGGCTCAACTTGACTGAAGTCCATTTTTAACCATTAATCTCGGTTCCAACGTTTTATACAACCGGCCCTTAAAGTTTCACGTAAATTCTGACTCGGAATAAATTCTTCTTACGATTATAAATCTTGTTGGATTATTCGAGTAATCATTCAGTTCTTTCATACGGAAAGTAATTACAAAATATAGTGACAAGCCTATATTATCAATAACTACTAGAGTCGGGCAGACTGCCTCATATTATCGCCCGTTCTCGGTTGCGTAATCTCCACAGTCTCGCTTAGTGCGCGCGTACCTAACGTAGCCAAATGACTCATTGATAGAGAACACGAGATTCTCTTGGTCCCGAGATTACCGATAGTAGACAGTGTTGCCAATTCAGCGGTTTTCCCGCTAAATCTAGCTTTTTTTGGATAACCGTCTCGCGGGTAAAATTATATTATCCCGCTTAGCGGGAATACTAGCGGGTTTTAATCTTTAAAATTTCTGAAATGAAATTCATATTAGCATTATACGTGGCTTTCATAATTACGTTTAATCCGTTCAGTGTGTGTTCTGTGAAATAATGAATGTGTTAATGTATTGATAATTCCATATTATAGACTATATGTCACGGTTCAAACCCGAAATCCGTCAAAACCAGTTTCAGCTAGTAAAAACTAGTTTAAGCAAATAAAGATAGAAAGTGAGTTTTCGTATGATCTACAATCAATGTCAGGTTATGTTTGATTTGTTTAGGTTTTTGTTTGGTAAAAGTCTAAAAGAAAAAAACCTATACAAACCAAACCTGACCTGTCATTGATTCTAGATCTTACGAAAATTCGCTTTCTGTCTATCTATGTTTTAAAATTACTTTTTACTAGTTGAAACTGGTTTTGTCGGATTTTGGGTTTCAACGGTAACATATATAGTGCAACAAAAATTTAAATATGTTGTGTCGTGATAAAAGTGTTCAAAATTGCTTTATAGCGCCACATTGGGAATGAAAAAAGTATGCAATATTCGTTACATTGGCGGGTGGATGCTCTATCTTAACCATTATTATTATTATTATTATTATTATTATTATTATTATTATTATTATTATTATTGAATAATAAGTATACATTAAAATTTAGAGATATTTGTTAGAAAATCGCGGGTTTTCGAAAGTCATCTAGCGGGATTATACGAACAATTGCTGGCAACACTGATACTAGATCACTCCCGACAGTCTCGGATGTCTAGGCGGGACTGTAGAGCGTATTCCGAATCTCACCGGTAAGCAATCCGATGGCATCACGGTGTTCCGAATTCCACCGATGACGTCATTGATGCTCCACCGGTGTCGCACCGGTGCCATCAACTTGCAGAGGTGGTGACAGGCTCCATCAGCCGTCATCAGTGAATATGATTGGTTCTTGTATAGGGCAGGAATTAGCAGACGAATGACATCGTGCACTGTTCTGTCATGGCGGTGTGTTCTGTTTTAGTTCTGCTGTATTGTTTGTAATGAGCACAACGTAAAAACAATATGTTAATGGCTTATGAGCGAACATGTCAACCGACCAGTTATTACTACCGGTTCAAGAAATAAGTTGTTTATGATCTCTTTTATTTGAACGAGATGGCAGTACGGAAATTTCGCAAAATTTTGCTAGCGTAGCACAGATAACCGCTTACACAGTCGCCATGACAGCATCGATTCTTCCAGCAGTTTTGTTCCTTATTTTCGTTGCAACGTGACGTCATTGATGCCACCGGACCGGTGAGATTCGGAATACGCTGGTAGTAATGATAAGGAAGCAGCCGTGCAATTCTATAGGAAGCATTGGCTTATACATTTTCTGGTCCTTTAAATATATATCATGTCGTAGCTCCTATAATACTTAATCAATCGCGCTGTAATTTTTTGGATTGATAGCTCAATGTCTAAGGAAAGCATAGAAAAAAATCGAACTGAAAATCTTTTTTGAAAAGTGAGAAAAAAATATTAATTCGATGGAGATTGATCTATTCAGAAGTGACATTTTCAACTTCACCTTTGGTAAGCGGAAAACTTTTTTGTTTTTCACGTTAGATGGGAGGGTCAAAGCGAGAGACATGTTGAGAAAGGATGGAAATTACTTTTAAAAGTGATGGCTACTCTAAATCTTTACTGGTTCTCGAATAACGGCGAGTTAACCAAAGAAGCTATTGGCGCAGGACTCATGACTCAAACGTTTGTTCCGTAAAATTTGTAAGAGACCCTTCAACGCATGAAAACCCGTTATTTTACGGATGGTATTAAAGGGTATTTTCATATAGTATGTATAACATGAGGCTGGCCTTCCATCTAGGCCAGTGGTACTCATTACGCGGTCCGCGGCCCGTTTGCGGCTCTCAGAAACATTTATTGCGGCCCCTGAACTAATAAGTCTATTACTATTACTATTATTTTTATGATATATATATATGTATATATATATATATATATATATATATATATATATATATTTCTGTAATAATGTGCAACTGGAGAAAACTTTGGTTACCCTGCATCATTACTGCCAATGAAGATTTTCAGCTACTACACGTAGCTATTTGTTTTCTTTATAAAAGGATAGAGTCATGATGTCCCATGTGCTTATGTCTTGATATAATAATGTGTTGTGAACGTGTTTATCTTAATATATATTACAATAGCATGCATTCAAAATTTGATAAGAAGTGTCCAAAATATTCTCATCCAAGAACAGAACGCTGAAAATATTAAAAATGTCTCTGATATCTAAACAGAAATCAATGTATTCCACTGTACATAAAAACGAACTAAAACCAAAGTATCGTATCACGTAGCAGAAATTAAGCCATTTACAGGTGTGGAGATTGTTAAAGGAGTATCTTTCAGCTGTAGGCCTATGTGACACTTTATTTTCAAAATTTGGAAATTAAAACCAGATTACAGATTAAATGACAATTCAACCTTCTCGTACTATTGATGTGATTTTGCAGAAGAGTAGCAAAGTTCGCCCTTAATTTTCAGAAACACCAATCACATATTATTATTATTATTATTATTATTATTATTATTATTATTGTTAAATAACTAATAATAATAATAATAATAATAAATCCACGTATTTTGTTAAGCTTCAATACTATGAAATGCATTGTGGCTCTCGGAAAATAACCATTTCTCAATGTTGGCTCTTCAATAATTGCTAGTGAGTACCACTGATCTAGGCGGTTCGGGTTCACACCCCGGTCATGTCTGGATGGAATTTGTGATGGATAAAATAGACGTTGCAAATGGTTTTCCTCGGGTTACTCCCGTTTCTCTCATTCATCCCACCAATACACTCCACCTTCTCTCATTTCACTTATCATCTGTAATAGTCAAAAAGAGGCTGGAATGATATCCAGGAGTAGTGCGGATTTCCGATGCTTACCGAGGTTGTAAGAGCTTGAAGCTCCGGGCCCCGGGTTTGGCTTGTTAGTAGATTATGGGACCTTGCCTGCAAGGTACAAGAAGGATGGCGTGCTTGTCAGTGTCGATACACGGATGCCACCCGGGTCATCTTTCGGACTTATTGTTAGACAATCATCGCATATAGGGAGTACAATGGGCCTAACTGGCCTAAGTGCAAGGATCCATCCCGTATCCAGCCCTTGTGAAATCAATCAATCAATCAATCAATCAATCAATCAAACACAAAATTAAGCTCAAGTATAACTTAGTACATCTCACTTCGATTTCAACACAAACTGTGTAACCTTCAGGGAATAAGGACGTATGGAGACAGGCATCTGTGTTATGGTTACTTGGGTTAAAACGGGTCAACTTGGATGCGAGATGATAACAGCCCTTCACATTTTTTCGCAGATTGGACGATATGCTCAAGAGCAAATGTCATCGATATCTCAAGCTATTTATGAAGTGTAGACTCTGTAGAGATCACTCATTAACCCAGTATGCTATACGTGGTGATGAGTAAGGAGCGGATTTCTATGTAATTAAATATTATTTTTGCGTGTGATAAAACAAAATTAACAAAGTTAAACATTCCGAACATAATGTTTCAAGTTTAAAACCCGAATTTTATTTCACATAAAAACACATATTTTCACAAAAAAAATATGTAAATACATATTTTCAGGAAATCTATTATAAACACATAAATCTTGGAGTTTTTTTACTTAAATAATTTTTAAAGGAACTTTTAAACATTTTAAAACTAAATCAATTATGTCACTCAGAAGTACGTTATCTTTTTAAGAATTCTTGGTTGCTTCGAGTTTCTAAGCGCTGTGTGGTGTATCCGTGATCCATTTTTGTAATAGTATATCCGCAAGTTCTGAGAAATGCTAGGCAGCATATCAGTGTTATTATTAGAGAATAAATTAATGTGGACAAGGAGGAGAGATCTTGCAACACATAATTAGGAACGTTTATTGTTGCTGAAGATGATTTCATTCCACGCTTTGTTTGTGAAACGCAACAGATAAGAGCTCGGGTATGAATTTTAATTTAAACAAATTTCTCGCCTCTCGCTCATGTACATGAAGTAAGTATATCTTGTTGTGATTCCCTGTTATCGGGCTTGGACAATCGATATCCTTCAAGATATACTGAAAGATGGTTATTTAAAAAACGATATGGCTTTCCTATTAGCAAATTTAAGCTTTTTGTGTAACACCATAAAAAAACTTGAAACATCCAAAAACCTGTTGTCTGAAACAGGGAGGTGCGTGCCGTGGAAATTAAACTAGACTCGCTACCAGGTTCAGAAGCACAATTACTGAGGGACAAATTCCAGAATGTGTTTGGGAAAAACAGTGGATATAAAAAAATGCGTAAAGTTGCTCAAGTATTGGAGGATGTGCCTGTAGGTGAAATTGACGGTGTATGTGTTTGCGACATTCCTCTCTTTAAATATGCACGTCTGACGTCCTGTGGTGCGGAAAGGTCGTTTTCACAATATAAGTCGTTGTTCAGAGATAATCAGCGTGCATTTGTGATGGAGAATTTGGAGATGACCTTTGTTGTTCACTGCAATTCTCGGCCAACTACTAGCACTCAAGTGTGGTTGGTGAGTACCTAGTAACATTTTTTTTTTTTTTCCAAGCTAAGTAAGGTATTTTTGTCATTTTTAAAACAAATATTTTTTTGTTTTTAGCAAATATTTTTTTTTTTGTTTTTAGCAAATATTTTTTTGTTTTTAGCAAATAAAGAAAGAAATATATTTAAATTTTTAGCACATAAAAATCCGCTCCCTAGTGATGAGTTGCGCTTGCTAAATACAATGCGGTCTAATACAAAAGAAACCGTGAGGAGTAAATTAGAGGATGGAACCTACAAATTAGTGGGAAAGATTGTAAATGACAAAACAAATGCATGTTGGATAAATTTTCAGGTTTGAATTTTTAAGGAAGTTAAGGAAATTGTTCTTTAGTTATAATATTTAATTTTGACAAATTAATACTAATCCACGGTAATACTATAAATTCGTGAATTAAAGACTAATATTTACTGTATGTAAAGAAACGCACGGTAGCGTCGCTGTTAAGGCGTAACGCTCAAGCCAGAAGGTCGCGGGTTCGATTCCCGATGGGGTCATGGATTTTTCCACTGATCTAATCCTTCCAGCCGCACTATGGCCCTGAGGTCTACTCAATCTCTAACAGAAATGAGTAGGCCTACCAGAGACATATTTCATTGGGAGGTAAAGGCGGCGAGCACGTAGGACTGACACCCCTACTGCCATTAAATGCCGAGTGTCCGTAAAGATGGAAGCCTTAACCTCTCGCCATCCTCTAGACCTATTTGGCATGTCATGGGGTTGGCTTTACTTTATTTATAATAGTACACTTTTTTAAATCTTAAATATTTAAAATTACTATCTCAAATTATCTCATTTTGTAGTATTTAATTTTGTAATGACATAATTTGAAACCATAATTTGTCTTTTATGAGTTCGAACATTTATATTCCTATTATTAATGATTTTAAATTGCCATTATACTACCTCAAATTATTTAATTTTGTAATATTTAATTTTGTAATGACATAATTTGAAACCATAATTTGTCTTTTATGAGTTCGAACATTTACATTCCTATTATTAATGATTTTAAATTGCCAGTTATACTATCTCACTTTATTTCATTTTGTAACGTTTTATTTCATGTGAAAAAATTGGAATACTTTGCTTGTCTACTATGCGTCCTATAATTAATTTTTTATTGCCAATATTCTACTATCTCAATTTATTTTTTATGTCATTTTATTTCATAATGATGAAATTCGAATGACTACTTACTCTATTATGCGTTCTAACATATTATATTGCCGTATTAATTATTTTATTGTCAATCATACTAACTCAAATTATATCATTTGTTTTATAATATGTACTCTTATTGTAAAATCGTTCGTGTAATTTGTTGTCCAGTACCTACTGTTTAATTAGCTTTTATTTTTACTAATTTCGGAACCGTAGTCTGAGGCTTATTGAACCTAGACCCACAACTATATTGAACACATGCACACACGGCAGGACTTCCCCCTTTACTGGGTCAGAGTATTCGGGGAGGGGGGCCACTGCGAGACACCACACACACTTGGACAATGGACAGACAACCAGTCCCCGTGAAGAGGTTCGAATTAAATCCCCCTGATTTTACGACCGAGAATCGAACCCGGTCCATCTTGATCAGGCCAAGGAGGCGGACTAGCTTTTACTTACTATTGTAAATATACACTATTGTACATCCATTACAATAGCGGTATTCAAAAACACTATTGGATGAATAAAAACAATGTAAACGAAATACTGATAACAAGAAAACACGTTATAGATCCAATCACAGCTTGTTATTGAAGAGTTTAGGCAAATACTGAAAATGCTGCAATATTTTGTCTCCCGAGGAAGGCAACAGTTAATTAAAATAATGTGAATTCTATAAGAATGGCGTCATCATAATATGTTGTATTATTGTGTAGCCTACACACTTTATAAGCATTAACATTTCAATAAGAGTCACGAATTATTGTGATGAGCGGTAATTAAGCCGGCAGTCAGTGTACGCATTTCATAACGATAAGTCGGCCGTGCGATAACAGGCCGGGACCCGGTATTCCTAGTTCCCGAGAGTGGGAATCTCGAGAATACGATTTTCGGAACTGGCGTTATCGGCCAGCTAGTATCGCCTACGAGAACGAGCGGGAGTAAGAGGCTGTTTGCCCGACTCTAATAACTACTAATATAATTCAATATTACATTCCGTGAAGACGGAAAGAGACACAACATTAATTTTGGTGCATTGGCAATACCACATTAAGAACTACATGTTTTCTTGTACACAGGTAAATACACACTGCAATTTAGATAAATCGTTGCAAGAGAACCATTCGTGTAAATGGAACCCGCAACACTGCTGCTGGCTGCTACATTCATCTTGGGACTTCTGCTTCTATGGCCACGAGACCCAGAGAAGATGCGTATGAAGCGCATGATGGGTGAACTACCAGGACTGCCAAATTTTCCCATCCTTGGAAGCTTTCTGCCATATGTATTCGTAACACCGGAAGGTATGTTGCACAAACACAAAATACTATTAACGGTAATAAATGAATGAATTAGCCATTGTGTTCCCGCTGATAAGGGAGGGGGAAAGAGGTCTTACACGGTTGGCTACTCTGAGTATGTGATTATCAGGCTTCGGTCCTGGGCACAGAAACGCATGAAGTTCAGAACGCACTGACGATAGTGTTGTATCGGGCGAGTGGAGTGGGAGATGGAGCGCGCCGTTACTTCGTGTCTCAACGTGTAAACAGTCCGTCATAGTACGGCACAAAGTATATTTCACCCTGTACAGATGCAGTATACAGGTGTTTCAAAAATACGGGGCATAATTTCAGGTATGTATTTCCCACATGTAGACAATCAAAATAGTTCATTACAACATGTGTCCGGAAATGCTTCATTTCCGAGTTATGGCCTTCACAACATTGAAATTCACCAGAACATTTTTCTTTCCGCAGGTCGTTGTCATTACAGAACATGTTAAAAATGTCCACCTCCTGCTTGAATACAGACCTCACATCGATGTCTCATTGACCTGCGATCACGATCCCAAACTCCAGGAGTATTGCGTATGTCCTCAGAACATGCCACAATTCGATTCCGAAGGGATTCCAAATCAAGCACCGGAGACGAATAAACCAATGATTTTAAATGGCCCCACAAGTAGAAATCGAGAGGGTTCAGATCAGGTGAGCGTGGAGGCCAAGCAATTGGGCCACCTCTACCTATCCATCGATCAGGAAACCTTCGATCCACGTACCGGCGAGCCGTACGACTGAAGTGTGTAGGAGCGTCATCATGCAAGAAGTGAATATGTTGACGATTGATCAGTGGAGTGTCTTCTAAAACATGAGGTATGGTGTTTTCCAGGAAGTTTGTGTACGCCTGCCCCGTAAGTCTGTTTACAAGTACATGGGGTCCAACTAATCGACCACCAATGATACCGGCCCACATGTTGAGGGAGAACCGCACCTGGTGATGATATGGAACAGTTGCACGTGGGTTTTCATACGCCCATACATGCTGATTGTGGAAATTTGTTATGCCATCTCGTGTGAACTGTGCTTCATCTGTAAATAATACTAAGGCAGGAAAGTTCGGATTTACACCACACTGCTGCAAGAACCACTGACACAACCTAACTCGTGCAGGGTAATCTGCTGGTGACAGGGCCTGTACACGTTGCAAATGATAAGGATACAATTCATACTCTTTTAACAGTCTCCAGACAGTTGTATGAGGAACATTGACTTGCAACGCTACCTTTCGTGTGCTGATAGAAGTAGTCATGTTCACAGCCTCCAGAATCTCCTCCTGTACTTCTGGAGTTAGATCTTGGTCGTCCCCTACCCAAACCAGGAGAGTTAAATTTTCCATACTCGCACAGACGGTAATGGAGACGTACAAATGTCTTTCGATCTGGACATTGTCGCTGTGGGTACCTCTCCTCGTACAAACGACGAGCCAGCGCAGCATTGCCGTCCGCCTTACCGTACATGAAGTGTAACTCTGCCAGCTATTGATTTGAATACATGTCGCACAGTCTAACGCCTACACAACACTGAATGTAACCTTCGCCTCGGAATGAACAGTCAGAGTGCCCTCTTAATGTCTCCTTTGACGGCAACGACCTGCGGAAAGAAAAACGTTCCGGTGAATTTCAATGTTGTGAAGGTCATAACTCGGAAATGAAGCATTTCCGGACAAATGTTGTAATGAACTATTTTGATTGCCTACATGTGGGAAATACATACCTGAAATTATGCCCCGTATTTTTGAAACACTCTGTATACAGTACATTCCTAGTGGAGACAATAAATGTCTACCATTAAAGTATTAACGTGAGTTGTAACCTTCAATCAGGTGTCCCTACGCCGAGGCCTGTTACACATACAGCAATCAAGCAGCAATAAGCCTAAAACACAACGGCAATGCACATTACGGACCCACAGTCGGGTGACTGCACACGGGTCATGACGTCATTTATACTCCGTGTACTCTAACCCTCATACTGGTTACTCTGTGTCCCTAGGCCGAAGCCTGGTGATTATACAAGTTAAGATGTTGCATGCTAACTTAATTAAGATTTCACCCGCTAACTTACGGCTTCCACGCTCTCGTTATACCTTTCTAACAGGTCGCTTAACCTAATCCCTTACTGGCAGGCTTAGGATTATGGACAATTTAGCAACCAATGTATGCACAACTTGACTATACAGTTCCTTGAACATAGTAGACAGATATACCGTACTATGAATGTAAACAACGACGTCAATATCCTGCGTTATATTCCACTGTTAATAGCAGTGGCGATTCCTCCATGAAGGATATGAGGATGATCCTACAGTTTAATTTCGTGCCTCTGAGGATAGAAAACATTTTAATTACAGATTTTGATTTTAAATCCGTCCCGACGTATTAATTTCCTTTAAGCTTCCACTTTCTGTCGTGAGTTGTCGCGACTGCACAGCTCAGAAATAATTTCCGAGGAACCATCCAAATATCTTACAGCAAATGGTATTTCTACCAGTGAAGTTAGCGGACAGGAGAGGGTGCGGAGGGCGGGGTACGGCTTGAGTTTAGTCGCGTTTGAGGATTTGACCGCGTATCCTAATACTACGACCCTTCTTTCTGAGTGCTGGAAACCCTCTCAGACATTACAATAAGAATTTTCAAGTATTCTTATAGCCTCTTTAAATGCAATTCATTGGTCAATTTAAAAGAATAAAATAAAGGCAATGATAAATAATTTAAAATGATATAATATGAAAAACAAAATGAATATAAAACAAAATTACATAAAAATAAATAAAATAAGTTATAATAAATACAAGAATTAACAGGACTTTCAGATGACAGGACAGCCGAAAGAATATCTGAAGATATATTTGATCAATTAGAAGAATTTAACTGTAGCAAGAAATTAATTGCGCAAATGTACGACGGAACATCGGTAAGTACAATATCGGGCAGTACAATGGCTTAGGAGCCATCTTCGCAACTAAAAAGGGGAGGAGAGTCGAACTTCACTACTAATAAATTGCCAGTTTCAGTATGGTGTGACAAAGACTAACGCAGGCCTATTGTATTGATTTTGCGTTCTCTATTATTATTATTATTATTATTATTATTATTATTATTATTATTATTATTATTATTAATATTAGTTTCTGTCTTGGTTATCAGTCGCCAATCTCATATCCTACATACAAAAAATATCACGAGTCGCCACTGGTTAATAGTACAATCTAGTGACGGTGGAAAATGAAGTAGGATACATACCTCGCAAGTTTTCATGTCCCTCGGCGACGTTGAAGGCGTTGGCGTTACACTGAACAACCATGTACATACTTGCAACTAGTTCGAAAAAACAGCTCACTATGAACTGAAAATGCACTGTGATGGCCTGAGTTCGCTTCGTAGGGAGAGACGGAAGAATACTGTACCTCTGATCACGAACAGACTTGTACACTAACGCACAGGTAAACAAAACGCAACGCGCTATCTCACTCCATCTGTACTCCGTTGTACTGTAACTTCACTTCATTCTAAAGTAGTTCTCTCGGATAGTAAGCCTGCTTATAGGTATATATCTACGCGCACCACTGACACTGCGGTAATCTCAACAATGCTGTGCAGTTACAGGTTCTTGGTTTCTAGGCTGCGTAACTTACAGTTACCCTAGTCATTCTATTCACTCTGTAAGTTCACTAATCTCTGTCACTTTCACAAACTTACTGTAGGACTACACAGTCCTTTATTGTGGCGGAAATTGAAAGTTTTGCCAATCGTTTGCACTTCTTTCTGCGTTTTTAAATCCTTGACCACTGTCTTCCTGTGATCTTCTTGAACATGTCACACCATCTGAATCTGGGCGCGTACGCCATCTCGTCAGAGGTAGTCTCGACATGTGACCTCCCCATTTCCATTTCACCTCCAAGGAGCGTTTCACTCCATCAGTGAGTTGGATAGCTTGTGTAGCTCCTCGTTCGGTATAGATCACACGCTATGCGTACGACACACACAGCAAGAACCTTATGGTGGTGGTAAATGAACTACTGGGTGTTCATTTCAAAGTGTGTCATGACGTCACTGTTGTTGGGTCACCGATTTGAAGCGAGTTTCAGCTTATATATTAGAGAAGTTGCCTATTATTTAAGGCGTTCTTCAATCTGAACTTGAGAACGTGTGCGGTATAACTTGAACGTCGTAGCAACAGATGGCGGTCTGTACGGTCTGTGTGCTACCATAACCTCTTTCGAACTGTGTTTTGCGCCGGCAAGTCGTACGCAGGGTATTTGTTATCATCGGTTGCGTACGGTAACATTCCACAACACAAATCAAATGCTCCGTGTCCATGTTGACCGTCGAAGTTAATGTCAACAAATACGTAAGTAATCGTCTTAACCCTCCCCCCATATCCCGACAGTACGTATTTCCAAACAGTTCACATTCCTGTCACTACCGGCGTTACCGTACGTATCGGTACGTACTCTTCAGAATGAACGCCGTACTTGCTAGGCAACTTCTCTACCTCATAGGTTATACACCTCTGCGGAAGTGTAGGACGATTGAATTCTCTAGGCTCATCGGCTAGCCACATGACGGCATACAGCGAGCCATGACACACTTTGAACTGAACATCCTGTAGCTAGCTGCTAGTCGGAGCGTAACGAGAGTGGGAAGCTTCCCTGTCTACTTTTTCCTTCCCCTCAGGCGCAAGTAGATTTCACGAGATAACGAATGGCCTATACTATCAGCGTATTCCGAATCTCACCGGACTGCTGGACAACAATGACGTCATGCTGCAGCGAAATAGGAACAAAACTGCTAGAAGGCATTAACTTTTTTTTACGTTATGCTCATTACTAACAATACAGCAGAACACACCGCCATGACACAACAGTGCACAATGTTATTCGTCTGCTAATTCCCGCCCTATATAAGAAACAATCACATTCACTGATGTCGGCTGATGGAGACTGCCACCACCTCTGCAAGCTGATGGAACCGGTGCGACACCGGTGGAGCACCAGTGACGTCATCGTTGAAATTCGGAACACCGTGATGCCATTAGATTGCTCAGCGCTGAGATTCGGAATACGTTCTTTGTCTTTCAGGAAAAGGCCTAGAATTTTTTTCTCTCTTGCACTAGGATATGGACCGATGGCGGGCTAATGTGAGGGAGGCAATGAACCTTCGGGTTCCTTAAAAGCCATAACAATAATCCTATATACAGAGTAGTGGTTCTGATGGGAATAGTGATTTGAGGGCAATTTCTTATAAAATATTATTTCAGTTGTCTGCAGATGCCTCTATATTATTATTCTTTATCATTATAATTAACTCGTGTTATACTTTCAGTGTGATGGCACTCGTCTTTCGTATCATCATCATTATCATAATCACATTATTTTTTCTCCCTCACCTTTTATACCTTTCTCTTTTCTCGTCACATAGGCTAAGAAATATGATGGTATTAGGTGGTCTTTTATTATGTAAAAATGTCCTAATGTGGACACTCATTTAAAATTAGGAGAAAATAATACACAAATTAATGTAGGAAATACAAAATATATTTAATCTCTTGAATCTGGATTTCTCTTGCAGAGAGATGACAGTGATTTAACTGTAAAATTTAATTGTCATTGATGACGTTTTTGATTTTTCTGTTTCCATTGGCCACTATAACCTGTCAGGTTGCACAACTTCGGCTTAACCCATGATATATAATAAATATTGTAACAATGCTCTTGTAAAATTGACAGTTAATATGTAATGTACTTATTATTATTATTATTATTATTATTATTATTATTATTATCAGTTATCACTATCATCTTTGTACGGACGTGTAGAGCGTATGTCAGAAACACGATGGCCCAAACAAATTTTACAGTACTCTCCGAGAGGTAAGAGGAGAAGAGGAAGATCAGCTATGAAATGGAAATCTCACATAGCTTATGCTATGGAAGAACGTGGACTGCAAATAGGAGACTGGAATAACCGGCAATTTTGGAAACAAAAGACTAACTCTTAAAAGGAGAATGTCAAAGAGGAAGAAGAAGAAGAAGTTCACTATCATCATTGCCATCTTTGTTTTCTTTCTTTTTTCTTGTATTAGCTCGATTGGAGCTCTGTAGTGTTTTTTGACCCTGTTCACCTCTATAGGGCTTTAATTTAATTTGTATTATTTTCATCAGTGTTTGTATTTTTTTTTTGTATTTATGTGTGCTACCTGATAGGATGGAAGAGAAGATCTTATGGCCTTAATCCTGTCAGATTAAATAAATAAATAAATAAATAAATAATATAATGCATGTAAAATTGTGACAGATAATTAATATTAAAATTAAAACATTGCTTAACAAGTAGACTGTTAATTATTTCTTGACTCTGAATTTCTATTGCAGAGAGATGGAATTTATGTGTAAAGCTTATGAAAGAATACCAGCCTTTGATAAAGTTTTGGGTTGGTCCATTTCCAGCGATCGCTATAACTCATCCTGATTTTGTAGAGGTATGTATTTAATCAAGTGAATCTTATCGTTTGGAACTTAACGTTTTTGCCAACATAATATAAGACGCAATTTTTTTGTACGCATTTATCAGGAGAAAACCTTCATCAGTGATTATTGTGATGAATTCAAAATATTTCAAATATTAAGTAATTACTGGTCCATAGGTACATTCGTCAAGTGCCTAAACAGAATGGAAAAGTATACCTTCTAATCTTCTTCGTCAAAACGCTAAAATTAATCTCCAGAGATAAATTGAAGACATGGCCCGAATAAGGACGTATAAAGAAAAATAATATTTTCAGATAAAAGTAATTTACATGTTAAAGAGCTTGCTACGCCGATCGAATTCCAGTTAAGCAAATATTCAGGAACGCAACCTTATGTAAATTCATTTTGAAATAAATGTAATAAAGGAAACTGTTCACTAGCAGCTTTACATTTCTGTAATAAAACGTTTTGTCAGACTTTTCATACGTCCTTTTTCCGACAACAAGGTTATTTATAATTGGTATATTTAACAAACTTGTAAACCACTACAAAACTGGTTTGTTGAAGGACACAATTTTCTTACATCAGCTATACCACAGTTTCTTAAATCGTATCTCCCCTTTGCATTTATTGTACTTAAATAATTGCACGCTCTAATACAAATAGGGAATACATAACTTACACATATATAACTACAAATATGTTTATTTTTTACTTTTCTTCCTTCTTTTCTTTGTTATCATGCGACATCAGACGTCTCTTCTCCCGCTGTTGATGCTGTTGTCATTTGTCAAAACATTGTATTATACCATACTTTTCCTTCTTCATCGAAGAGAGACTTCTTACGTCTTTTTCCTTGAAAGGGTTAATAGGTACTGGTTGCATTTGTTGTGGATTCTTTAAAAATTCCACTGGAGTCTTCCAGACGTTAAAATGAATTAAAGATAATGACGTAGGGAGCGGGTTTTTATGTACTAAAAATTAAAATATATTTATCTTTATATGCTAAAAAGTACGAAAATATTTGCTAAAAATAAAAAAAATATTTTTTTTTTAATATGACAAAAATACCTTACTTAGCTTGAAAAAAAGTTACTAGGTACTCATCAATCACACTTGAGTATCAGTTGCTAGTAGTTGTCCGAGATTTGCAGTGAACAACAAAGGTCATTTCCAAATTCTCCATCACAACTGCATGCCCATTATCTCAGAACAACGACTTATACTGCGAAAACGATATTTCCACATCACAGGACGTCAGACGTGCATATTTAAAGAGAGGAATGTCACAAACACCTACAGGCACACCCTCCAATACTTGAGCAACTTTACACATTTTTTATACCCACTGTTTTGCCGTGAATGCACACGTGAAGCAGTGGCAATGTGCTTGTTTCCAGACAAATGTTGGGTTACCTGAGAGCTATGATCTGCACTTACTGATTTACCACATGGTCGGCAAAATAACACTTTTCCGTCGGTAGTAAAAATGTTTTAAAATTCATCTACGTATTGCTGTAGACGTGATCTTAAACTCAATTTGATTTTAGGCATCTTAAGGGGCTAATATACACACGTCTTAATGTAAATAATGTTTCTAGCTACTGACTGACAATGTCGGAGAAAAGCTTCCTACAGCGACGCCACCACGTCTACACTACGCATCTTATGCTTATGGCCCAATAACGGGGAATCACAACAAGATGTATTTCCTCACTTCATAGGCATGATCGAGAGGCGAGAGATTTCTTTAAATTAAATAATGATTGTACCCGAGAGCTCTTATCCGTTGTGTTTCACAAACAAAGCGCGGAATGAAATCATCTTCAGCAACAATAAGCATTCCTAATTATGTGTTGCAAAATCTCTCCTTCTTTGTCCATGTTAATTTATTCTCATATAATAACACTGATATGCTACCTAGCAGTTCTCAGAACTTGTGACGATACTATTACAAAAATAGATTACGGATACACCACATAGCTCATAGAAACACGAAGCAACCAAGAATTCTTAAAAAGATAACGTATTTCTGAGTGATATAATTGATTTAGTTTTAAAATATTTAAAAGTTCATGTAAAAAAATTATTTAAGTAAAAAACTACAAGATTTATGTGTTTATAATAGATTTCCTGAAAATATGTATTTACATGAATTTTTTTGTGAAAATGTGTTTTTCTGTGAAATAAAATTCGGGTTTTAAACTTGAAACTTGACATTCGGAAATTTTAACTTTGTTAATTGTGTTTTATCACACGCAAGAAAAATATATAATTACATAGGAACCCGCTCCTTAATGATGAGTACAATGTTGATGCTGAAACTACGCCAGATGGACTATACCATGGATGGGCATCGTGCCTCACTTGAGAAATAATGCCTCACTGACCTTCACACAGCTTATCCCTCTGAGTGACATCATCTTCACAGTCCCCGTTTCTCCCTCACGCAGCTTCTAGGCGTGGGCAGGTTCTATATCAGTTTCATAAGCAATATCAGTGGTGGAATAATGGCATTATGAAAGCAGTGTGTACGCGTTAGAAAACGATTATTTCATGAGAAATGGGAGGAAGGGTTTTTTTTGCTGTTTAGAAGAGGAGAACATACGATGTATGTTATGCTCGAAAATCCTATTAGGCATTAATAAATTTAATATACAACGACATTACTCCTTATGTCATAAAGAACATGCTGAATTAGAAGGTAAGACAAATTAAATGTTATTTTTCGTATTATTCCGAAGAAAATTTATGATCTTAACACTTGCGTAGTATACTAAATACGACATTATACCTTAAACACGCTGCATTAAAAGGTGCGAGGAATTAAATGTTGTTTGTACGTATTATTTCCTAAGAAATTTATAAAATATATATATATATATATATATATCAAGTGTGCGTGGAAAACGAAATATGATTTTCTGAAATTATTTTAGGTCGAGAACGTGCAAATCTATTAAGTAATCTTGATAAACGCCAGAATATTCAAGAAAATAAACGTAGACAACGTGATGGAATACTATTGGCTAGTTACGCAATTTCTCGTCTGTGATTTAAATCAATTCAATGATGGAGAAATAGTAAAGAGGTTTATGATTAAAGCTGCCGAATTAATTTGCCAAATTGAATAAAAGTTTTCGAGTCTCTCACGTTAACCAAGCGCTTTCCTAATAATTCGCCACTGACCGCCTTAGCGATTACGATAAGGTGACGCAGGTCACAGCAGTTTATATTTCCCATCCTACTCTGCAGTCTCCTCTCCTAGTAAACAAGCTATTTCAAATCGAGTGCCTCACGTAACCGAAAATTGTGCCCATGTATGGACTATACAGAAGTTGTTTGTATTTATGCATCAGGAAGGTCACTCCTTTGCAGCCAAGAAGCAAGAAAGGAATCTTGCTGAATTTTAGCACCCATGTCCCAAAATAATGAACAAATGGATTGTTGATCATCTTCAGACTTGCTGTGATGACAAGTTTCAATACAACACTTTCTTATCGAAACAAATAATTTTTCTATTAGTGTTCCCTTAGAAATCGTGTATGATTTACTATTGCTTCTAATAGTTTTCCGTTCTTCTCTTTTCCACTTGTTTTTGTCCACAGCTTTCATTTCCCCTTTGTTTTCAGACATGGTTTACGTATGGCACAAGGCACAGTCGTGAACAACTGTTTGGACTGACTCATTAGAACAACCTGAGGTTCCCAGTTACACTGACGCACGCGCAGAACTATGTCACGTTTAATGAACCTAGAGATACAAAACTTTGCTACAGTGTATAGCTCGCGCAAGAAACGATTACCGAAAACCAAAGGTGGCGTTGCTGTCTGTTTTGGCGTATGTATGTAGGCACTCCGAGAGGGGAGAGGTGCGAGCCGATGGAAGTATTGTCTCTTTCAAGATGATGAACAAATGAGGACATTGCTGTGAAAATAAAGAACGTCGCAAGAGAAAAATTCGAAACTAATTAAACGCGCAACATATGTTTACGAAAGAAATAATAATACCGTGCGATACAAGACACGTATTCACATGGAATGGAACAAACTAGAGACGGGTAAAAAATAACACAACAGTTATTTTGGAACTGTTCCGGTCTCGGACCTGTTGCAAAAATGAACAGTAGGTCGGAACCTCCTGTTCCGAAATAACACTGTTCCGACTCCGAGATGCTCACTTGTCCAGCTGTGGCGGGCCCGCAGTACTGCGTTGCGCAAGGCATGTTCCGACTCCGAGACAACAGAGAACAGTCGGAACCTGTTCCGTTGAACCATGACAGTTCCGGCTACATTGTTCTCGTCGTTCTTTATGTTGTACTTGGAACAAGTTGGAACTTGAAACTCTCACGTGGATGGATGGGGAAGCATGGAAATTGAAATGCTTGGAGTGTGGTCATGATTAATGACACTAATGACACAGAGCGAGGTGCGATGCGAAGTTTAAATTCTTACATTGGTACAGATACGTTTCTAACATTTTACTAAGCCAGTGGGGAGGCTTCAGTTTTCACTACTGCTAATATATAAATGTCTTTTTATTATTTATGAAATTATAATGTAATTATTATTATAACTAAGCATTAAGAAAAGTAAAAATAAGTATTAATGATTTGTTTTGTTTGTTTTTTTTATACTTAACACGGAGAACAAAAATTACATGCTACACGTTTTACATGTCATGTTAAATTTTTGAGTTGGCTACCGTGTCATTATGACTATGTACCAAAACTCTGTGTTGCATTCTGACCTTGTATTCAACAGCTGTTTAGTTACTGAACATGAAGCTTCTGTTCGCATACACAGCAAGTTTCCAAAATCTATTCGAATGTGCGTTGGAATGTCATCTATTGAGAAGCATGTGTGCTATGTCATGCCGATAACGTATTTCAAGAGGAGTCCGAGCGATGAGTGCTCCAACGCTATGTGGAAGCTGCTTGGGGAAGAGGGAGGGTACTCTTTTGAACTCCTCAAAAGGAGCGAGAGTCAATAAACGATTCCGACTCATCTCTAGACTACTTGTAAAGTTGTAACTGTTATTTCGGAACTGTTGTTTGGAACATAGTATTTTTCCGGAACATGAACAGTCGGAACTGTTCCGAGAAAAGAACAACTTTGCCCATCACTAGAACAAACTAAAGTCGTAATGTAACTATCACAACGCAAGACTGATTCTATCGATGTCATTTCTCTTCCGACTGTACTCTTGAATATCATTCAAGCTATCTCGTGACCTTTCCTGTCGCCCGGTCTTCCTTATCGCAGTGTTTGATTCGCATTCCTTCCGTCGGTAATCCGTACTTGCGAGACCTATACTGCAGACACCCTACTTACAGATTCAGAAATAATGGGAAAAGAAGCATATTGTACTCACCAAACTTAGACGACCCCAACTCGGAGGAAAGAAGTCAAAGAAGTCACATCAACATGGTCTCGATGTTTACGTTATGCAGTTGGCCGCGTCCGATAACTGAATTGCTGTATAACAGCATCAGCCTAAGTAGATAGGTCAGCTTATATTGCCGCAAGAGATAACTATTATACTAACTTATGTTTTAAAAAAACTTCATACTTGAATCAGCACAGCTGCTGTGCTAATTCAGAGTCATAATGTGACAACGCTGCATAACTAACAGTCATGCACAGTGTGATTTACTACGTTTTGGGTAAGGCACGAGTCAGCAGAGTGGTGTGAGTGAGATCGTCTAAGCTTGGAGAGAACAGTATAGCGGTAAACGCCCTTATTCGGGCCATGTCCTCAATTAAGTGTCACTTGAACACTCTTTTAAGGGGACTGGGTAGTGATTAGAGTTCAAAAATCGTATTATTTATTTTGTGTTTAAAAAAAGGTAGAAAATTTGCACCTTATTGTGCGTAGTATCTCTGCAGATAAGCCCTTTAAAGAGCCTCGTTAAATTTCGAGGAGCATGTAATTCATACAACTACATATTTATTTTTTAAATACAGTTTTCCGTAAGTTTATATTTTTCAAACTTAAATGCATTTTTGTCTGAAACCACTGAATCTATTTACAAGAAATGTTTACAGTGTTTTCTGGACCCTGTGATCCTCAAAGTAGATCCACGGGTTTATGAATATCACACACAAAACAGGAAAGAATATATTACATGCATTGAAAAATGCCAAAAATTGTTAATCAAAGTTCAATATTTTTTTTCTGTTTCACTAAGGGTCAAATATTCAACTAAATTTTGCTTTATAATTTACAATGTACACTACTTGATAACATAAAATAGTACAAGGCATATGAGTGAAGATTGTAGCAAGTAATATGTATAATGAAAAATATGCAAGTTCAATCATAAGACTTATCTTTGCAAATATTTATTTGCTATGAAGATATGAAATATATAAACGTTTTCGCCTTATTTGGCATCATCAGATATAATAAAATACGTGATCTGGAACTTGAGTAAATTGACAAGCGAACAATATGATATATATGGTAAATGGATCTTCATGAGTTTTATGTATGGAGTTATTAGTAAGTTTGTTAGAACTAATTTCAATACAGTGTGAGTTAGAAGGAATCGAAAAATAGTTACATATACATATAACTCATGTTACAAGTATATATACATGGTTAGATGATAAGCAGTTAAATTATGCAGAGTAACAGCGATGTTAAAACTTTGGTTATCATGTATATCATATTGTTCGCTTGTCAATTTACTCAAGTTCCAGATCACGTATTTTATTATATCTGATGATGCCAAATAAGGCGAAAACGTTTATATATTTCATGTCTTCATAGCAAATAAATATTTGCAAAAATAAGTCTTATGATTGAACTTACATATTTTTCATTATATTACTACACTTATCTGAACACAAAAAATGAATTGCAAAATAAGTAATATGTACCTGAAGCTTGAGATACATTCAGCAAAGTGGGAAAAGACGTTATCAGTTAGGACCTTATTTTGAATTTGGATAAGAAACTAATTAGTTGTTTTTATATCACTGAATTCAGAATGCTTTATTGTATAAATATGTAAATTTTTATTCCAATTTGAACATTAAAAACTTATTGAATTAAACTTTTGTACTGGAATTCTTTAATCGCACAGGCATCACTACCCATCAAGTAATGTGTACCTGAAATTTGAGATACATTCAGCAAAGTGGGAAAAGACGTTATCAGTTAGGACCTTATTTTGAATTTGGATAAGAAACTAATTAGTTTTTTTTATATCACTGAATTCAGAATGTTTTATTGTATAAACATGGACATTTTTATTTCATTCTGAACATTAAAAACCTATTGAATTAAAATGTTGTACTGGAATTCTTTAATCGCACAGGCATCACTATCCATCACAATCAGAATCAGAGTCCTCATATAACAAATTCTTCTCTGTATCATATAGTACATTAGTACATTTCTTAAGTGATTTAAGCACTATCTGAGTTTTCACAGCATTCCGTGAAGCTTTGATCCATTCACAAACTTAGTATTTGCGTATAAGACGCACTCTGTTTTCGGGCCCATATTGAAAGAAAAAAATTGCGTTTTATACACCGTGAATACGGTAATTAAAACTATATTTCAGTGCATTTATTCTATAAGCAATTGAAACCATGAATTTCAAAAAAGCACAAGTCCACTTACCAAAAATTTGATATAAACAGGTTTTCTTTGTATTTCTTTAAACCTAACAAGATATTACTTTGATTTCTTTCTGTGTATAGATATTATAATGGCTTTGTGGCTTACAAAGTATTACATCAAATCTATGAATGGATTCAGTATAAAAAATGTTAAAAATCGTGTTTTTGTGATGTTTTGGAAATCCCTGAAACTCTTTTTAACCCTTTTTAACACACAGACTGCTCAACATACCGTAGCTTCCCCTAACTATGGTCCACATTTGTCACATTTTTCTTTGTATATTCAGTACTAGTCATCCAGATTAAGTGAAATTTTGGCTTCGGACTCTTGTAAGTTTATATTAAATAAATATTGACATATGTGTTTGAAATTATTTAATTACAAGTGTTAAAAAATAATAAGCATTAGTACGTAGTTGTATTCTGAGTTGCCCAAGTATGGTCCACTCATATATTTATGCTTGAAAGCATGAATGGACTATAGCTGGAGCTGTTATTATGCGTAAATCAATACATTGAGTTTCTAATTTAAGGGTAGAAACATAATCTAGCACAGAAATATTAAAAATAAATGAAAAGTACATGGATTCTTTTATTAGTACACATTACATAAACACTCAATAAACAAGTGAAATATGAAAGTCATTTTTCTGCAATAATGAACAACTACACTCACCGGCAAAAAAAAAAAAAAAAAAAAAACCGGGCCACCTAAAATTTCTCAATTTTGTTTTCTGTTTTTTTTTTTTTTGAGGTGAGAATCAGAAAATCCTTTATCAAAAGTGAAGAAACGATTGCTTTCCAGAAAAAAAAAACTTATTCATTATCATTTGCGCTATTATTTTCAACGCCAAACAATGGATATAATTAAAATGTGTAAAAACTTACAAATTATATCAATTTTCTTCCAAATGTTCAACTGATTTTGTGGCCACCCAGATGTTGGTAATAGCGGGTATTATTTCCCCGTGACTGTACGACTGTTACCATTCGCCGATTCAACCCTTCGATCAGATTCTGGATGTCAGTCTGGTCGATTCTATTCCATTCTTTACTTAGAACATTTCGGAGCTGCTGTAAGTTGCTGTGAGGAGTTAGGCGACTTCTAACTTGCTTCCCTAGCAGTCCCCACACTTGTTCAATAGGGTTTATATCAGGACTTCTTGCTGGCCATGCCATTCTATTCAATCCAACGTCGTGAAGGAACTCATCCACGATTCTTGTAGCATGAGGGCGTGCATTGTGATGCATTAACAGGAACGTTTCACCAATAAGTGGGGTATATGGTACCATATGTTAAATTATACCTTCTTCGATGTATCTTGTAGCAGTCAAAGCACCTCTATTAATGAAAACAAGTTCTGTGTGAGCTTCATACGAAATGCCACGTAATCGTTCAACATGATGTTGCTGGAGCAATTCTAGGCCTTTAGCTGGTCTTCTGGAATCAGCCCACATTCATCCAGACGTATTTTTACAGTTCTCTCACTCACGTTAACTTGTATTATTTTCTGGAAGGTTCTTCTGGTCTCAATAGCTGTGGAATGGCGATTTCTTAATGTGTTTAGGACAATAAAATGGTCGTCACGAGCCGAAGTTACTCGTTTTCTCCCTGAACCGAGTCTCCTGGAATAACCTCCTGTCTCTCTAAAGCGATGGTACACTCGTTGTACGGTCGATCGAGGAATCCCAAGAACTGCAGCCACATAACGCTGACTATTCCCTCCTTCTATCAATGCAATCACTTTTGCTGAATCGGTAGGACTTAGTGACATTTGTATACAATGAAGTACTCCAATACTGCCTCAAAAGAGCTTACCAGTCTGTAGACATCTTCAGCTTAGCTCGAAATGAGTCCGAGAAGTTTACACACAATATTAAAGAAGAACGAATCTTCTTTTCAGATCATTGTTGGCTATTACGTATTCAGTATTACAGTGTTACGTATCACAAAATAAATGAATAACTAAATGAACTTCAGTACACCTACGATTATTAAAAAAATCCTCAATTTTCAAAAATTTTAAGGAAAATGTAGTTGGCCCGGTTTTTTTTGCAGGTGAGTGTATATCAAAGAACAAAAGTACGGTATCAAAATAAACTAACACATTCTTAGCAAAGTATTATGCAAATCAATTCACTGATAATATTTATTTATCGTACTGAGAACTACTTCCATTAGGCTTATTTCGATCCTTTGAATCTCCACTTCTCTTGTAATTCTGAAATTGAATCATAATCTGTATCCAATTCAATTTCACCGCTCTCATAGTCACTCACAGGGACGGTTGTTTTCCTTCTACCCTGAAGTTTTCGTTTTACCGGACCATCATTCGTGCTAGTACCATTGATCCTGGAACAGCCTGTTTCTTTGTTTACTGGACTATAATGTTAAATGGCGTTTTAGAATATACTGAGATACCGTATTTGCAGAAGTAAATTATCACATTGATCACATTTTATTGAAACAAATATTTCAAAATGAAACACAACTATGGTCCACGAAAACTTGTGGTACATAGTTGAGGACTGACTTCTAGCCTTGAGGTTAAACATTTTTCACGCAGAGTCCTTAACCTCTGCCAGTGTAATTATTACGTGAAAGTAAACACTATATAGCCAGGTTTAATTGTACAAAAAATCATATATCTATAACGTACCAGTTCTACAGAGGAGAGCTTAATAAAACAGACAATCACAAACTGAATGATTTCGTGTCTTCACACATTTAATAGAACGATCCACACTGACCTTGTTAAGCATCCATATGATTGCCACGTGTAATGGTAGATAGAAGCATCTATGGGGAACATAATTCCATCACAGTGGCGCCTCAGATGGCAAACATCGAACTCTTGGGGGACTAAGTAGTACATAATGCGTTTTGGACCATAGTTGGGTACCTGGACCATAGTTATGGGAAATTACAGTACCAATGAAACAGCAATACTACAATCAAGAAATACACACCATGAAATACATAGAACAAGATAATGTATACAAGCCCAACATAATAGACATCATAAAAAATGATAGAACATAATGATAAGAAACAAAGAAACACAACTAAAACACAACAACATAAAAATGACATCACATTAACATACGAAAAGGAAAACACACACACACACAAGATTGCATCTTCATTCAGAAAATGAAATTGAATTATATTATTAATTTGATCCTAAAGAAATCCCGGCCGCCTAAGTCACTCATATGCGTTCCCTTCTGTATGATGACCTAATAAAATGTCGAAATATGGAGTAGATCAAAAAGGTAAAAATCAAAGGAGAGGAGTTCAATCCGGTGCTGTGTATGCGGCCTCGGTTTAGCTCAGTAGTAAAGCGGCCATTGGTTCGATCTCCAGTGCCGGATCGAATTTTTCACCATTATTAATAAATTAAATTAAATATCGTATATGCAACACAAAAATTCTACAAAATCATCTAAAAACACAAACAAGACAAGCAAATACAACCTAATAGACATACACAAACTAACATGCAATAGTTATAACAACTTCTAACTAAATCACACAATATCTCCAAATCCGCAGAACAGATCCAAACACCAACCACAGCTACAGCAACATGGAAACAGACATGGAAATCCTTCACATCGAAACGTAAAACTATACATAAAATACACTAGAACAGTACGAAATATACAGACAGAAAAAGTACATTCATAACACATCCTCCATATACAACTAAATTTCAGAACACACAGTATTTGACTCCACACTACCAAAACACATATGCACCTCCCAGCAAAACAAATGAAGAAAACGGAAGGGGCAAGAACCTCACTAGTTTCGAAGATGGCTGATACGAAGTCGAAACTAGTCAACTAAGTAATTTACAACTTCGTGTTTATTTTAATACATGGAAGATGTTATTATAAAGTAAAATCAAATTAAACTACACAAACACACCCCCACAGAAAACACAAACGAAAGGCGCCAAGACTAGCAACAACCAGTTCTGAAGTTGGCCGATAGCAGGCTGAAACATGTTAACGAGGTAATATAAAATATTTAACACAAGAAAGACAAATAATACTTTTTCCGAAGTTGTGTAATCAAGATGTATAAAATAAAAATTGAAATTCTCATTAAAGGTCCGATTCACAAATATACAAATTCCATTCCGAAAATACATTGCGAAACTTGAGATATATGTAGTAGCCCACGTAATGGAATTTCATTTATTATATTACCAGATTTTATTTACAGACGGTACTCAGCGACACGAAGATGATAGATAAGTCTGAATTCTACAGTCTTCTCCATCCCTGGCTTGGAACTGGTCTACTCACTTCCACAGGTATATTTCCATTACTCAGGTCCTCAATATTACATATTCTAAACATTATTTTAACTTTTATGCTAACAAAATGTCGGTTGAAGCATGGAGTCGATCACACAACCTTATTCAAGTGCAGAGGTAATGAAAACATGGAGTTATAACTTCATGGCGTGAAGGTGATAACTTCATCCTTAAAATAATTCAAATAACTATTTTGATACTTGTAACAGTTTTTGGCATTGCATTACCAAGATGGCAGGATATATTCTTGAAGAAATGGTGAAACATATTCTTCACAGCGGTTAAATGATAACGTAAAACAACATCCAGGCGTCACAGACAATTCAAATCGTAAGTCGTCTTATGCGTAAGTAATAAATTCCTTATCTAAAAGTCACATTTAGTAATCGAGACTTCAGGCTCAAGGTACCTTAAGTTGAAGCATTAGTATACAGCTAACTAACATTCAGTGCAGTTCAATTTAGTTTATAGGAATATAATACACATCATAACAATCAATCTTCATTCATATATGACCCGCTCCTTCAGAAATTTAATTTGACAGGAAACTTAAGGAACTCTCAATGATCGGGTGAATCATCTACATTCTTCAGCGAATTGATTTTATAAAATTTATTTTAATCCATACGACAAAAATAAAGTATGACTTGGATATGGCTACTAACTTATTAAAATGTCCACAAAGCACTAATTTTCCTATATGAACAGCGAATCTTTCCAAAATTGAACACTAGTATAGCTGACTGTAAATATTTTACTGTTTAGTTGCAAAGCGAAGAAATGTATAGACCCTATTTTAAACTATATTGAGAAATACATTAAACACATTTGGATATGAATATTTTTATAATATGTACAGTGATAAGACACGGTTAGAAGTAACACCTAAGGAAAAACAGTAACCTGAATATGACAGTAATTAATACAATAAGTAAATTATTTTAGATACCCTCTAAAAAGAGGTTTTAAATGCATTTTCAATATTTGTATTAAATAACACTGAGGAAGAGACATGGCCCACTCATTTATATCGTAGCCTATGACTAAAACTTCTAACCCGTTCGTATAACTGGGACCGACATTGTACTTCTGGTGACTTCACATAATGGGACTATATTGGCGAATATTGTAATATGAACTATTTAATTTTCAATATTAGAAAGTTTTCGCACCCTCCTGGACGCTAAACTATTAACGCTACAGTATGTTCACGTCAATAATGACGTATTTGGTGACGTATGTTAATGTTCGTAAAACTTCGAAAATAATCATTATACGATATTTGCAATTCCTTTAATATTTATCATGACTTAGCTCCTATGATAGTCAATTAATTGCACTGTAATTTTTTTAGTCGATAACTCAATGTCTAGGGAAAGCGTAGAAAAAACTCTAAATATAAATCTTTTTTTGATACGTGAGAAATAATACTAACTTCAATGTGATCTGTTCATAATAGACATTTACACTTTCAAAAGTAGGTAAGCAGCAAACATTTTTATTTTTCACGTTAGATGGGGGTCAAAGCGAGAGAAATGTTGAGAAAGAATGGAAATTACTTTTAAAAGTGGTCGTTACACAAAATCTTCACTGGTGTCCAAGTTACGACGAGTTAAAAAAGGTGCGTTTTTGATTGACGGAGCAGTCACGACTCAACATTTTGTCTGTTCGAATCTCAACGAAAAATTGTTTCCTGTGCCTTCTTGTACTCCTGAATGAATAACTTATTCATCTTGAGCTGTTCTAAGTAGTAGTAAATCTCAAACGAAATCCCATGTTTTAACACCGAATTAGGCCTATAGTAAACTTCATTCACATCACGTTATCCGGCTAGAAATAGCGGGTTCCGCTATTGAAATAACGTGAGGTGAATGGCTCTGATTGGCTCTTTCATCAATGACGTCAACATAGGATTAGACGTTTGGCAGGCGTCGAGGATGAGAAAGCTCTTCATTATATAAGCAACAAATAATTTCTACTCTTTATTTTCCATTTAATATCATATTGAAAATACAAAGATTTATGTATGACTAATCTATACTAATTCTCAGCTTCAACCAAAAACATACTACATTTTTCTGCACACCATATTATTTAAATACTTTCCATTTTAAAGTTGCACGAATATTCTTAACACAAAGAATTATATAATTCAGATTATTTTAATAACGAATTGTACCTTTGATTTTTATAGGACAGAAATGGCACTCACACAGGAAGATTATTACACCCACTTTTCACTTTAAGATACTAGAAAATTTCGTCCCAATATTCGCCGAAAATTGTGATGTTCTAGTAGACAAACTGAAGAAAGAAGTTGGAGGAAAAGCATTCAACGTCTACCACTACATCTCTGCCTGCACCCTGGACATCATTTGCGGTAAGGGCCGTCGTTCGTTACAGGTAATAGAATAAAAAAGAGCTGAAGTAATCACACTTAACATGGAATTTTGCAGGAATGATATGAAACAATAATATTACATTTTGGACCCGTAAAAAGAGCAAGCAATTTACATCCCGGTTTTCTACATTTTAAATATATATGAATTACTCTTTCTGTCGAAAAAGAGAGCCCAGCTTTCTCTAACCGAATGTAAATGTTACAGAAAATCGGTGAAAAATTATCAACTGAAGCCCAGAAAAAATATTTCAAATTCAAAGAAATATAAATGAATCGCTGATTGCAAAAACACCTTAAGTAACAGAATACAAATTCTCAGAAACCTGAATAAATATTATAACGCCTAAATGAAATGACTCAAAAAGTTAAAATAAAATAACTGATTATAGAATGCATTGTTTCACATAATATCCCAAAATTTTAAATCAAAAATGGAATTGCAAATATAAAAATAAAAAATATTTGTTTACGCGGACTTAGGTTGTGTTTACAACCAGTTCTAAAAATTCGTACTTGGTCTAAAATAAATATATTCAGATTATTTAAATTATAAATAAACTTCAATTACATTATAGAAAAATAGGTTTGTAAGCATTTCCATTGTATTAACGCTACACTTCTTATGTTTCAATATTTCCCACATTATTTTATTATTTATTACGTTATATGAATTTTGATTGCCACTGAACATAGACAAACATTTTTTTCTATTGAAAAACCTTAGAATACACAACTACAAAACACATTCTACATCTTTTAACACTTTACACAACAGCTGCTGACCATGCCAGTATTTCACTCCAGAAAGAAGAAGAAGATTCATCATCAGAGACATACTGAACACACTTTCTAATGTCTCTCAGTTTCTTTACACATATTGTTACTCTTCAATCTGTGTAGGCTTCTTTTGTTGGTAGCTCTGGTTTTCTCTTGGGGTCTATTTTCAAGGAAAATCTGTGATTTTGAAGACTATGAATGAATTTCTTAGTCACAACAACTCCTAGTGTTGACATGTTGTAACAAAAATGGTAAAATGATGATATTTTCATTTGAACCTTGTTGGATTTACTAGTACTGTGGTTTTGGTAATACGAATTCACAACATTTTGTAATAGTCCAGTCTATTTGAAGAAAAACAAAATAATAAATTATTAATGAGTATATGCAAACATTAAATTTATTAATATGAAGTGAATAGAAAATTAGTATTGACTTTTATTTATTCAATTAAATTCATAGCTAGTTTTACAGTAGTGGCAATAATACTATTAGGAAATAGCAGTAGTTAATTACAGCACGCTACTGCATTTGATAATAATTGAGGACGTCACCCGAATAAGGGCGTACGAGTATAGAGCAAAATGTAGTTCCGGTATAAAATACGTTCAATGTGTGTCAGCTGTCAGATTGATCATAGTAATGTCGAAAAAGTATACTTTAACAGTGGAGAAAAACTTTTTCGACAAAACTGTGATGAACCTGACAGCTGATAAACAATTGAAATTAGTTTATATCAGAACAACATTTTGCTCTATACGCCCTTATTCGGGTAACGTCCTCAATTGAGGCTTGTATGCCATATTTTCTATATCTGGAATTTTCGATAACTCGAAGCATTACGCATTTCCCAAAGAACTTCGAGATTCAGAAATTAGAACTGTATAGGCCTATCAGTGCTACGCCTTTTAAACACTACAAGAAGTTTGGAAAGAGAATACTGATCTTGCACTAGCATAATTACTATTAAACACGTGTTTTGCCATTATTCACAGAATCAGCTATGGGGACATCTGTAAATGCACAGAAAGATGGAAATTCAGAATACATCACAGCAGTATACGAGTAAGTATATTATGATAATATTAACTATCATCTACTTTCACGTCGACCTGGTTGGCGAGTTGGTATAGCACTGGCCTTCTATGTCCAAGGTTGCGGGTTCGATCCCGGGCCAGGTCGATGGTATTTAAGTGTGCTTAAATCCGACAGGCTCGTGTCAGTAGATTTACTGGCATGTAAAAGAACTCCTGCGGGACAAAATTCCGGCACATCCGGCGACGCTGATATAACCTCTGAAGTTGCGAGCGTCGTTAAATAAAACATAACTTTAACATTAACATCCACTTTCACTATTGGACAAAATAAAATTGTATAAAATTATATGAAGGATAATCACGGAGTTATTACTGACGGTATATTGTTCATTGTTAAAGCCATTTTCAGCCAAGAAGTCCACATGAACATTTGTCCCAATACTCAATATATTTTACATTTTTAAATATATTCATATTAATTAAATACACGTAAGTAATAACTCCGTTACCTACTTGAGATTTGAAGAGGAAGAACTAAAGTATTTTAGTTTTATAAGAAATCTAATTATTCTACACAAAATAAATTAGAGAGAAAGGCATACCATAAGTGTAGCAAAATCAATGAATTTGTAGCTTGGAGATAGCATCGAAAACATTTTGTAATACATCGCAATGAGTAAATAATAGCGCGTATTATTAGGACTAACACTTTTTGGTGTGTTTCGACAATGTACAAGGGAGGATAGGAAAGTAACGCACAACAATTATTTTACGAAATACTATTTTGGTTTGGACGTTCAAACTTGGCAGATAGTTTGAATCTTGCGCTACAGACAGCAATGATTCGATCGGATATCACCCTGGCGGAACGAGCTGTAACTACTGAGTAAAAAGGTCACGTTCTCTACTATCGTTCACTTGTGAAGGGCAGCGAGGTGTAGTCCGTTTATTTTTTTGCGAAAAATGAAAAATTTGAGTGAAATCCACAGGGAAATAATGGAGTTGTATGGCGCTTGATTGTCTGGACCATAGCAACATCTCCAAGTGGTGCAGGTTCTTCGAAAAAATCCGCCGACGAAGCACGTTCCGGCGGACCAGTAACCGCTGCAACACCACTCAATGTCAGAGGCATCATGAAGGCGGCAATCACCCACCCTACAGTCCAGGCCTCGCACCGTCTGACTTTCACCTCTTCGGACCAATGAAGAAATTCCTATGAGGACAACGCTTCGGTTCGGATGAAGAAGTGAAATCAGTCGTGCACAAGTGGCTATAGGCTACGCCCAAAAGACGGAATTTTATGAATGAGGTGTACTGAATATGGTGTCACGATGGAGAAATGTATCGTGTGACTTGGTTCAAATGTCGAAGAATAGGTAAAACCTGTAGCTTTCTTGTGCACTATTTCATTTTGTTTAGCTATGAAATATGTTGGCACAAAAAATTGTTGTGCATTATTTTTCGATCCACCCTCGTAGTACCTATTTGACTGGAAAATATGCAATAACCATGATATTTTTATAACGTGTGACCACTGAGCGTAACTCCCCCTTTATAATTTGTCTATACAGTCTCAAATTTTCAGTTCTCTTTTCGGAAAGCATTTTTCCATTTAATATTCAGTATATGAACATTTATCTCAATAATCCATAATCAGTCGGTATTTCATCGTTAAGAGTCTTGACAAGAATATTACTGAGAGGGATGTGACGTCCATGAGAAAAATTATGATACAGTGTATTTCCTTAAAATACGTCACCTTATGAAACTAAACCATATAAATACAAATAATTTACATTTTAGTTCAAAGTTTAATTTATTATAGTCTTTCATACTAAATAAAATTGTACTACAATCTACTGATTATACAATATCTAATTGTAATTACAGATTAGAGTTAATTATTTAATCAACTTATTCTTATTCTATACAACAACATACCTTATTTCTCTCTCCTTTTTTTTTCTTTTTTTGTTTGACATCTTGTAACACTTACATACAGATAAAGCGTTGAGGGCTCCATACACGCAAAGACTTACCGAAAGACTTATCTGTACAGCCTTACCTCTGGGAAGTATGTCAGAATTGGATCATTCTCCAGACTTACCTCTGGGAAGTATGTCAGAATTGGATCATTCTCCAGACTTATCTCTGGGAAGTATGTCAGAATTGGATCATTCTCCAGACTTACCTCTGGAAAGTATGTCAGAATTGGATCATTCTCCAGACTTACCTCTGGGAAGTATGTCAGAATTGGATCATTCTCCAGACTTATCTCTAGGAAGTTTGTCAGAATTCGATCATTCTCCAGACTTACCTCTGGGAAGTATGTCAGAATTGGATCATTCTCTAGACTTACCTCTGGGAAGTATGTCAGAATTGGATCATTCTCCAGACTTACCTCCTACACTTCCAGTTCACAAGGAGTCGTAAGAAGTCGTTTAAATCAATTATCCCTATTCCTCATGGAGAAATGTGATCACTCGATGCATATTGTTGCTTCATGATTCTACGTTATAGAAATATGTAAGAATGGTTTCTCAAATAGTGTTCATTTGCATAACATTTTGTTTAGCTTTTTTACACTATATTTCGATTTCAGACTAAAACACTGCTTGTCAGAACGAGTTTCGAGGCCTATACTCCTTCCTAACTTCATTTTCAATCTCACCAAGTGGAGCAAAATTCAAGAGAAGAGTCTGAAAGTAATACATGGCTTTACTAAGAAGGTAAGATTTCTAGCTTTAAGAAGCACTATATTGGATCGGATTGAGTTTACTATTATGGAGAAGGTGGGCTTTATCATCAATGCTACAATCTTATGGTTTATTATTTTTGCTTCTCATTATAACGATAGACCTACGTAAACACTCTTCGACACTTCCCTGGATCAGTTCAAGCGAACTTTTAACAATAAATTTCCTTTAAAATATCACCTTGGAATTTAATTTCTTCTCCTTCATCACAAAACCTGCGAGCTGGTCTTTCCTCCAAGATAAAATTAAATTTAATCATTTTATCGAGGACATTATTCTTTAATTAATCATACTAAGATATTATCACACACGATCCATTAGGTTACTTAAAATCAGTAATGTAATATGTATAGGTGTACAGACCGATTATTTAGTCCTGACAGCTCAGCGACGCGAAAGAGGGGAAGTAATAGGAGTAGTGGGGAGAGTTCTGTAGTAGAGATAGGAGTGAACTGTCAGTAAAGAAATACTGTACAGCTTAACTGTACTGGAAACACACCGCTCTACCGCATGCGTGAAATCCAATCGCTCTGAAAGCAAGCGACTGACTAACCTGAACATCCCTTGGCGTAACTTAATGGACTCGCCTGACCCAGGCGCACATTGTAGGAGACTGTCAGGAATAAATAATCGTACTGTACTAATAGGAATGCAAAGAGCAATATTAGGATCCGTCTACGACGGTGACCTATCATGACTTCAACAAAATCCTGTACAACCACGTCCGTTCTCGCTTCACATATTCTCAAATTAGCAATTGATCTCAGTTTTCTCTTAGGTTTCTTTAAGTACAAGTTATACCTACTGATTTCATGTCAACAAATCTATAACTTAAGCAAGATTCAATATTCGAAGACTCTGTATATAAACTGGCTTGAGTGTCCGTACATTGGCTGTTTCAGAATTACTTCAGATTCTCATTCTTGATCATTAAAGCAAAAATGTAGAACTGAAGCAAGCAGTGAAAATGAACAATCAGTAATACAATTGCAACTTAAGGCGATTTTTTAAATTTTATTTGATTTCAAATTAAGATATAGGTACATATTTTCATAAGTTTCATGTATGAAGACAGCTACAATAGGCCTATAGTTAGATATATTTATTTATTTATTTATTATTAATACCACGTGCCGTTCTACATAAGGACATAATTCACCAAGAAGATCATCGCGTCTGTGAAGCTCTTAGGTGGAATGAAAAATGACACTGATAAAACAAATTTAAAATAATAACATAAAACATGTAATGTATTTCATAAGAGAAAACACTTCGGAAAACATACGATGAATAAACTTAAATAGTAAAAAATACGTCCTCCAAATGTTGGTAAATCAGGTGCAAATAAGATAGGGTCAGTAATTATGAACATATTTATTATTTTAAGAAATTCTGAAGAAGAAGAAGAAGAAGAAGAAGAAGAAGAAGAAGATGAAGATAGTGTTCTTCAATGTGGAATAGAATGTTTAAGATAACAATTTGTGATAAGAATACAGATTCTGTTACGAAACTCTGAAATAAAAAATTATAGATTTCAAATGAGATAATGATCACAAAGAAGCATTAGAGGCATATCCATAACATTATTCTAGACCAGCGATTTTATAACCTTTATGTCACACACTAAAGGTGAAATTTAAAAACACACTCATATAATCCAAAAGTCTAGACAAATGACGCCCAATTTTATTTTAGTATTTTGCGTAAGTATTTCTATTGAATTGTAGTTATTCAGCAATCGCAGGAAAAATGATTTGATCTTTACTAATAATGAATCTGTACGCGAAATTGTTCTGGTAATTTTCGATTTTCCAAAAATAATTGGTATCCTGAAACCAAAAATCGTTTTTTTTTTTTTTTACATTTTTGTTTGTATGTCTGTCTGTCTGTTACCTTTTCACACGATAATGGCTGAACCGATTTGTATGAATATAAATTAAGTTCGTTGTAACTTAGATTGTAGGCTATATGGATATTATTCAGTGCAGCGAATTCTTGTGTATGACCTCCATTACTACACTTATGCTGGGTTGCAAGAAATCTGTTCCATAAATTGTTATTCTCTCGTTAAGTAACGGACCTTTAAACTGCTCCAGTCTTTAAAGTATATGTCGTTGCAAATGTGATATTTAACGATCTGTTAGCTATTCCATCTTTAAACGAAAAAGATTCAAAACGACAGAGCCTTCGTAGCCGGCGCAAATAATTCGCCTATTATACGTGCGTGTCGCTATGGTAATTTTGTGCTTTTGGATAGTCATTGTTTTCAAACTTTGCACAAGACAGGCACCAAATACTGACCCAGGCCAACATGCAACGATTTTTGGTACAGATTGATAGAGAAGTAACTCTTCCTGTTTCGGTACATCTCATTCAGTGTCCACTAGGGCTTTGAATTATCATATGGCTACAGTCTATGCACCAATAACGTTGGAAAGATTGCAAATTGAGAAGAAATCCTGTTTTACTGTTTGTACAGAATTTCCTTGAGGCATAGTAATGTATTGTTCTCTCATTCATGCATTGCAGTCACACATCTTATTATTCTACAAACTGTAGATTTATAAACATGAATATGATCCACTATCACATTCTGAAACGCTCCTATTGCGTAATAGCGCAAGTCAATTTACTGCGTGCGATTTGTTTTCCAATACAATGCCCTCTTTCATGCAAGAGAGCCATGAATGTGTATTTCGATAATCTAAATCTAACCTTAAAATCAATATTATCGCATTCTTCTAGAGGATTCGCTCTGTCTCTCAGTATTCTTGGTTTTGGTAGATGTTGTACCATATCAAACATAACCTCTACGTCAAACGATTCTATAACAGTAATAAAATTGTTGTATTCACAAAACTTTCCTATATACACATGAATCTCGAGTTCACTGTGATATGTATATTACATTTCACTTACTTACTTCTGATGATAACATATCCACGAAATTACTTAATACTGTCAGATACAAAAAAAATAAATATACGTACAATATGGCAGCTAACGATTCGTTAACAGTTTACAGCTCCGATTTTCGACCTATAGTTTACAGAGTGCTTTAACGAACCAGTAGCTTTAAAGGTCGTTCTTGCAACGCTTACTGGCGCTAAATGAACAATTATAGGACCAATAGCATTTAACGAACCTATAAATGCTTTCTTGCAAACCAGCAATAGAAAATTTAGTTAACGGAGCATCTGAAAGTGACCGAAACGAGAAGAGGCGAAATTTTGTTGGCTGAGTTTTGAGAAGACAAGAGGAGGACGACGGCTTTGCGAAGAAAATCATCTTCAGTGAAGAGGCATTCTTCCACTTAGTTGGATTTGTGAACAAACAGGATTTACGTATCTGGGAATCAGAAAACCCTCACTTGATTTATGAAAAGGAAATGCATCTACTGCGAGTGACAATTTGGTGTGGATTTTGGACGGGTGGTGTCATCGGCTCTTATTGCTTTTGATGATAAGGCAGGACAAGCTGTGACAGTTAATGGAGACCGATAAGCGATTTTTTGCAGCCTCATTTTGATTCAACGGACATTCAAGAGTTGTGGTTGCATCAGAATGGTGCCACATCTTACTCAAGTGAAACAATTGCGTTGCTCCATGAGAGGTTCCCGGATCGGTGCATCTCGCTTCGTGGTGATCTGCAATGGCCACCAAGATCATGTGATTTAACTTTATGCGATTTTTCCTTTGGGGGTATCTTAGATCATTGGTTTATGTCAACAAACCCTAAAACATTTGTGAGTTAAAGGAGGAAATTCGACGAGTTGTGGCGAAATCGAAATACAAGTTTGTGAGGCAGTCATCGTGAACTTCCTGGACAGAGCTCTTGCTTGCCAGCAAGTTTGCCCGATATAATTTTCAATACCTCATTATGGGAAGGTGTGATGAACATGTTTATGTCTGCGTTTAATGTTAAAAATAAAGTTGATATTTGAATAAAATATAATCAGTGTGCTTTTTGAAAAAACTATGTGAATGAAATCACCCTACTTATCTTAGTAAAGGAAATGCAAGTTGCTTCATATTTCAAAGAGGAAATAAAACCTGGTACCTCATCTACTGTAAATGAAGCAATATGATACAATATAATATAATATTGTTTAATTAATTCAGTCTAATTGACATATCACAAATATAAAACGTCAATGACACTTACCCATGTACGTGATCATTGTGTATTATACAAATATAAAAATTAAAAATTAAGCAAACGTTTTCGCCCTTCGGGCATCATCAGGCTTTTTTACATACAATGTCTTGTACATTTTGTCTCTTATTGTGGAACGAATGATTAATCACAACCTTTTTAATAATGAAAAATAATAACTATTTAAAATTGACTTATGGTAATTAACAATCTAAAATTAATGTACAGATATGAAAATGTAATACACAATAATGATATAAAATTGTGGCTGCACTGCTGTGTTGTGTTTAAATTATAACATCATAAAACTATGAATATGATAAAAACATTTAATTCCTCTTTAAACTTCATAATTTAATTAATTGGATGTTTAAAGAGGAATGAAATTTTTTAAATGTTATATGGGTAAGTGTCATTGACTTTTTATATTTGTGATATGTCAATTAGACTGCATTAATTAAACAATATTATATTAAATTATATCATATTATATTGACTATCTGAACATTTCAACATGCTTTCCAAGATAAATGAAGCAAGTTGATTTTCATTTTTACAGAGGAAGAAATCTGAAAGTATTGAATTGTTATTATTTTCTAAAATTGGTCGTATCGGCATATTAGCCTCTATAATATTAGTAGGCTACTATTCATGAAACGTGTCAATATAGTACGGTGTGTGCTTTTTGTGGAGTGTAACATTATATGAGGCAGAAACATGGACATTACGACGAAGTGAAGAGAAGCGACTAGAAGCATTTGAAATGTAGATATGGAGAAGGATGGAGCGTGTGAAACGGACAGACAGAATAAGAAACGAAGCTGTGTTGGAAAGAGTGGGTGAAGAAAGAATGATGCTGAAACAGATCATAGAAAAAGGAATTGACTGTGTCACTGATTGAAAAGAAACTGCCTTATGAAGGATGCATTCGAAGGAATGGTAAACGGGAGAAGAGTTCGGGGCAGAAGAAGGTATCAGATGATAGACGACATTAAGATTATGGATCATATGAAGAGACAAAGAGGAGGGCAGAAAATAGGAAAGACTGGAGAATGCTGGGTTTGCAGTGAAATACCTGTCCTTGGGAAGAACACTATAAATAAATGAATGTACACCTTACCGCATTTTAAGCTGTAACGCGCGCGTTTAGTAGGAGAGATCCGAACGCTCCCTGGCATGGAAGGAAATCGAATGGGCGGTGAATGGCGGTGACTTAGATCTATAGCTATTGCCGTACAAATAGTGAGCTGGTGAGAATTGATAATAAAACGTTATGTTGATAATAAATTTTATAAATATATGTTAAAAATTATGTCCACATTACCGGATGCAAGAATCACATCTTTGTAATTGTACCTTGAGCGGAGAGAGGACATTTTCAGCATTTTCCATATACTCGTAGGTTAGTAATATTCGATTGGACAGATTTATGTATCTTCTCACCATTCGTGAGCTGCCACAAGGGACAAAGAGTACTTAACCATAGAAATTTTTACAAGTTCATGAAAAACCACTAATTTTGTTTTAACAATGAAATTCTTACAAGTACAGTATAGAGCTGCAAATATATATATATTTTTTTTTTGAGATTAGTGGAAATATACCTATTTTTAGAAAGGTAAGTGTTACAAAAAAGTAAAGAATGTTACTGAACTTAGTTTGATTTCGAATATAGGTGATTCTTCAGGAGAGCAATTGATCCTTTCAATGCAGCTAAGGTTATAATCGGAATAATAGATGTAGGTATCCCAAGCCTCTTAAACACATCTTTCATGAAGTGAGTAGCGGTACCTCTTGCTCCAACCAGAAGTCCGATTACTTCAAGCTCTTTTAGCTGGTATTTTTTTGGGTAATAGGGAATGGTAGGATTGTAATATTCTTTTTTTTCATTATCCACTTCTGCTGGCTGTTCCTCATCCGTTTCGAAACGCACAGTGGGATCAATTATGTATCCAGATCTTGTAGATTCCTTGAAAGCAATTATATCTATGCGCCGTGTACTGCCAGTGACGGAGAGACCATGTACTTCTTCAAATGTGTTGTAATCGGCATGTTTAAGGGCAGTGGCTATAATTGATCGTACTTGGTATTGTGTAGCGTTTCGCAGAGCTTCGCCGTGCTGTAAATTTGTGGTATAACAGATTGTAGTTAGCATCACTCTTGTCGAATAAAATAAATAAATAAATAAATAAATAATAGATAAATAAAAAAAGAATTGTGTTATTTTCATATGAATCACTTTGTAGCCTATATGCCGCGCGCTATACTATATTATAAGTTTATCTCTTCAGGAACAAAATAGGTTTTTACTTACAAACCGAAGTCTAGAAGTAATAAATAATTATATGAGGTACTGTACTTTCTAACTCTCTGTTTTGTCACTGAATTTTCATTTCAGTTAAATGAATTCCTTGTTTACAGGTGATAACACAGCGTAAAGAAGAGATGATGAATGAAACTTTGCACAAGGCTACAGACAACGATGTTTCTCTTGGTAATGGAGAAGACTATTTGGAGTTTGCATTGATTACTAGCTATTTAATTATACATGTTATAGTAGGACTGTAATTACTAATCATATTTCAATATCGTCTATAATAATCACTAGTCTCTGTCATTATATGCATTCATACGAATACGTTAGACTACAAACCTACCAGTATTTCTATTTCTACTCACATTAAAAAAACACGATATTTCTGTTTAAATATACAACAATTTTCTTTTTATTTGTTAAAGTATTCAGATCAAGTAATTGAATCAGTGCCTAATCCGCAGTTGCCGGTGAGTTGCGTTCCATACATAACTAGTCACAGAATCTACTAATTCTAGCCGAAGACTTTGAGAAATAACTCTTTATGTATATTGTGGGGCATATGAAGGGTTCAGAGCCATAGTGGGCCAAGCGCCATATATTAAAAACGTAGAAAACAAGAATTAAAATTAAGTGATTACCATAATTTAATGATACATATAGCAAGTGAGATAAAATATGCACATTGAAATTAAATGATATGCCAATCTTCATTACACTATGGTATTCACTTAGCTTTAACACTTCGTTTCTCTGTTATTAATAAATGGCGCTTGGCCCACTATGGCTCTGAACCCTTCATATAAATCTTCGGAAGTAGAAAAAAATGTTTTTTTTGTTAATTTAGTGAATGGACTTTCAATAGCATAGTGAACACATGTGTAAATATCTCTAATACTGTTCGAATTATTACCTAAAATGTTGACAGAACTTCTCATTCGCCGTACTTTATCGCTCATTTCCCATAACTTAAATTTTCGAAATCTGTTTAGATTTTAGATAAATTCATGAAATTTTGCACGCAAATGTATTCCATAATGAAGAACAAATCCTGATTTTAATTCAGTTTCATTACTAATTCTTTATTTAAAAATAATTAAATTTTACAATTCAAGACGAAAAAAATTCAAAATTATTTCTTATTTAGGCTAAATATCCAGGTCTTAATGGTAATATTGATTAACGCACTCATTATGAATAAAATAGGGAAGAAAGCATTTTAAAATATTCAAAATTGTACAAGATATTAGCAGCACCAATTTTGCTTGAATAAATTGAACGCTCCCTAATTTAAAAACATATTTACTCTTAACAATTAAATATTTTTAATTCTAAGACTTGTTTATGAACCTAGAAGTATTATCTAATCATTATACCAAATTCCAGTGTAAAATTTCAGTGTATGTAAATACTGAATCTTTAATTTTACTAAATTTATAATAGCGAAACGTGTACATGTCTCCTTAAAGCAGAAATATGGCAAGTTTCTTGTGGAAGTGCGGGAAGAAATTAGACTGATATAATGGCAAAATGTTCATTCTGTTATCTTTTTTGTCTATATTACATTGTGAAGTATTTGCAATAATAACTAGAGTTACATTTGGGATTTCTGTCATCTATGAATCTTGCCATAATTCTAAGATCTAATTTAGTGCTTTAATTGGAATAATATCTTTAATTATTATCGTTTGAGGTATCTAAATATCTGTTTTCTATTTCATACGAAGCAAAAGAAGAATACTCATTGCAATTTAATTCAAATATAGACGTAGAACGTTCCCCACATTTACAGTAACATGAAAACTAAACTCATTATCCCACAGTTGTCTTATTATTTACAAGAAGCAATTTATTGCATGTATTTTATCCATTTTAATCCACGTTTACACATAATAAAATAGTAAAGTTTTTAATAATAGGTATATATGTAGGCTGCACAGGTTGTTTAAAAAGGTGTCGCATATTTTTACAGGAGGTAACATTGGTCGAAATTAGAAAAAAAAGTTCTATAAACATGTGTCCGGAAACAAATATCTATTGAAATATGGATCATGCAGTATTGTGACCTACAATACCCACCTATCTGTTACGCAGACACTACAGAAAGTGCTCTATGTGGTTACCACGCACTTTTACACATGATTCAGCCCTTCTTAGTGAATCACGAACTCTTGCGACCACACCTGGCTGTTGTCGGATTTGCTCACATGAATTGAATACACGCTCCTGTAACGTTTGTACGTTGTCGATGAGTGTGCCATACAGCAATGTCTTCAAATATCCCCAGCAATCCAAGGGATTTGGTTCAGGTGATCGGGGAGGTCATCCTAGTAAACCTCCTCGACCCATCCATCGCCCATTAAACCTACGGGTTATGTATTGTCGCACGAGGCGTAGAAAATAGGGTAGTACCCCTTCGTGCATAATCAGAATGACAGTCTATACCACTGAATAGTGTACGTACTTACTAACACAAGTAAAATGATAGACTCCATAGTATCCTGGACCTTTCTTTACTACTGCATTCACTGTTTACGTCTGTTGAGGGATTCTATCCACCCTGAAAACATGAATTATTGTTTTGTGTTTTTAAACGAGTGACTGTCATAGGCTACAAAACAGCATGGCTCATATCTGAACAGATATTGGTTTCCGGACACATGTTTAAAGGAATTTTTTTCTGATTTCGACCAATGCTACCTCCTGTGAAAATGATCAACAATTTTTTAACACTCTGTATAAGCAATTCTTTTTTATTTAGGACAAAAGAAACGTGTAGCATTTTTGGACATGTTGCTGGAAGCAGCGGAAAATGGTGCTGAAATGACAGACGAAGAGATACAAGAAGAAGTGGACACTTTTATGTTTGAGGTGAGTAAATTAAGATTTTGCACTGATGTGAGAAGGAAAACGTTTCTTTGACGTGTAAGTAGTAATCTTCAGATACGAGGAAAAAACTCCGCGCCATATTATCCCTACACTTTTATAATATGAATGATGTAAGGATTATGCATATAGAGAGTTAGCTGGGAGACAGCAGGAAAAGAGACCTTTGAGGAGGCCGAGAGACGTAGATGAGAGGATAATATTAAAATATATTTGAGCGAGGTGGGATGTGATGATAGAGACTGGATTAATCTTGCAGAGGATAGGGACCGATGGCGGCCTTATGTGAGGGCGGCAATGAACCTGCGGGTTCCTTAAAAGCCGTGAGTAAGTAAGAATAATATAAGGATTAAGGAATGTAATAGAATAAATCTCCTTTCAAAGCTCAACATTCAGGTACACGATGTCCATCCTGTTTGCAACTAAGCAGAAACTGGTAACAGATTTAAACTCTTGTTACTCTTCCATGAAGAATATAATATACCTAGATAGACCCTAATATTATAAATAAACGGGAACATTTTCGCAGTTTTCAGGATGGCTGACTTACAAGTGAATATACTGTAATTTCGCGAGGAATAATTTAGGACAGGCTTCTGTGGCTAAAGGTAATAAAATTTAATTAATTTTAAGGACAACTAGGACATACACATGTAGAAGACAAACTGATGTTCCTATCATGAAAGTGATACATGCTTTCTCACTATACTTTTAACATGGAACGTTCCGTTAACATTTCTCTAATACTCTAGACGCATCTTGCTCTTAGCGAGAGCGTGTCGATGCAAAACGCGACACAGCGTAAAGAATAGGTTACAAATAAAAAACTCTTACTTAATAATGCAACATGCATTATGATATTTAACTTATTTCATACACATCATAACCTACAATCATCGAAAGTAATACAAATACACAACCAACAAGTACACAATTACAGGGATCTTAAGAATGCCTTGCCATTTTATTTAAGAAATACATAAAAATGAAATTCTTTAACCCTTTACTAATTATTTTCTTCACTGCGCAAAGAAGTTCACTTTTTGTAACATCTTAATGTGGGACCCATGAATGTTGAATAAAAACTGTTAGGCCTAAAATAAGTCGATATTTGTAATACATTTTTAACATTTTTCCATGACACAGTCCTTCATATTAAGCATCGCTCTCAACACTATCTTGTTCCCCATGAAATTAAGTGTATTTTAAGACTGACAAAAATGTGGACAATTATTAATTTACAATACGAAGTAACATTCTGATCAAGTTACTTGTTTATGAGTGAAGAGAACTATGAAAGCAACAATGGAATTATTTTTCTACAAAATATCTCTCAAATATGAAAGTAGTGCATAAGTCTGACAACGTAAAACTAGCAATCCTTTATTCTAGAAAACAAACAAACAAGTTCAGTGTGAGTAAGCTTGTTTTATATCACTTATTAATTTTGAGATAGAAATTATGACTATATATTTCCGATTTCTAACATTTTTACATAAGGCAATAAAGATCTCAGTATTTGGCCTCTTTTCATAACGGATAGAAAGCACAGTTTTGAACAGTAATAGGTACGTCAATAGTAACTGAAAAATGAAATATATGTGCCAGCAATATATTTCAATTTGTTAAATAAGTCATTGTCAATATCAATGTGGATGAGGATAGTGTGACGTGTTACGGCTACGAAGATTTGGTTTTGTTTTTTTTTTTTCTCTGAAGTCACCAATACACCTCTTTCTCGGGCTTCTATTCTACTTACATCTGTAAAAGTAATAAGTTATGAGCTAATGTTGTTGTATTTGTATCTTTTACATGTTGGTACCACATCTTCTTATAATCTTCTTATGTATTCTAACAGTCCAAACTTGTTACTAGTAATAAATCTACTTGTCTATTTTTTTCTATTTGTAATCTGTTAAAATGTAACCTGCTACACGTCTTGAAAGTTTCATTTCCGCTATGTCCCGTCGGTTCGTTGCTTTTGTCTAGTCGTTAATGCTCATAATAATTTTCTAAATGGTAATTATTCACTTACAGAAACGTTTATTTCCATAATAATTAGGTTTACATTAATTCTGAAAGCAATTTTATATGAAAACTAATTTATTAATATTTTGTCTGAATAAATATAGGATGTCCGGGAAAGACCTGACGAAAAATAAATAACTATATTTCTGAAACTATTGCATTTATTGTCGTGATGTTTTCACACTTACAAAGGGAAACACAATAAGTTTTAATGTACCTCTATATGAGCACCATTTGTGACCAGACCTATGTCCAGGCGATACTCAATCTTCTGCCACACACACGGAAGCATCTCCGGTGTGACTAGGCCTATTAATTCGTAGATTCGGCCACATAACTCACGTCCTTCACAAGCCCCACAGACAGAAATCCAGTGGGATCATGTCCGGTGACCGTGATGGCCATGGTGTAGGTCCGCCTCTTCCAGTTCAACGGTCAGGAAACGTGTCATCGAGAAAAGCGCGCACATGGTTAGCATAGTGTAGGGGGCTCCATCCTGTTGAAACACGGTTTCTGGTGATAGTTGTAGGACAGCGTAATTTCGCAGCATATCCAGGTATGTGTTACCTGTTACTGTGAGCTCTTGTCCGCTTGGAAACGACCGTTGTACACGCTTGATTGACTTAAATTCAGCCAGTCATAAAACGAATTCTGCTTTTTCTACTGTGGTAAACAATGTTCGGCTGTTCACTTGGTACACGCACAACTTGCATTCCCAGCTCTGAGAGCAAGGCTGTCTATATACGCTGCGCAGAACGAGCTTTTTCTCGTTTATCTCTAGCACAATGATATGCGCACGCGTGTAACATGCTGCTAGGTAACAAAACTTATTGAGTTTCTCTTTCTAACTGTGAAAACATTGAGGTAATAACTGTAACAGTTTCAGATATATAATCACTTCTTTTTCATCAGGTCTTTCCCGGACACCCTGTATTATTCGTCTGATTGTGCATTTATGAAAATCTTAAAGAATTTCTCTGATTAAATTTCGTTAATCCAAATGAAACTTTCTTTTTGTTACATGAATGACTAGAATATGATCAAGAACAGAAATCAGAATTAGGTTAAGTCTTTCTTTATTCACAGGGCCATGATACGGTAACAGCTGCAATTTGTTTTTCCATTTTCCTATTGGGCCTACATCCAGATATACAGGTAAAACTAATTTTAAAAATTATCTGTACAATTTCAGCATTGTTATTACTAGAACACAAGCAATTTCATTACAAATATTATAAGTTAAAATGAATTGTTATCAGTAAATGATACCTATACTTTCGCATTATATATACCATGAGTAATGTATTAGAATGGTAATCAGTAAATGGTAGGCTACTTATAATTTTGCATTATACAGAATGTTTCCGGGCTAGTGTTACAAACTTTCAGGGATGATGGGAAAGGGCACATGTATCAATTTGAGATAAGGAACCCTGGTCCGGAAATGACTGAGTCGAAAGTTATAAGCAAAAATAGTTGTGTGGAAATGGAATTGTAATTTGGCACCACGTGCCCTCCTTCCCTTAACCTTTGGAACAGTCGTGGAAAGATGATATGGGCTGGATGTCTCCTACGTGGGTACTTGTCGGATACACTCTGTGAGCTTGTCTACTATTCCCATTGGTTCATCCGTATTCGAAAATCATGTCTGCTTATTCCGCTCTCGTGTACTCCTCCATTTCACTAGGACTGATCAACTGGACACTGCAAGTTGTATACATACACTGCTGTATACAGACGTGCATATCAGGACCGACCATGTCCGTTACACATTACGCCATCTGCATTGATTTAGTGTAGTTTCCTGTCCCCACCCCTCAGACAGCGCACTGAAAGGAATACTGGAAGTAGACAACGTAAACAACGTCAATGAATACAGTATGTGTAAGATGTACAGATAAATACACATAAATAAGGTTTACAGAGGAAAAAAAAATATTTCATTTCCACACAAGTATTTTTGCTTGTAACTTTCGACTCTGTCATTTCAGGACCAGGGTTCCTCATCTCAAATTGATACATGTGCCCTTCCCCATCATCCCTGAAAGTTTGTAACACTACCCCGAAAACATCCTGTATATGTTACAGTCAGAACATGAAATCAGTCAAAATCTGAAGTTTCTAGGAAATTCTAGTTCTGACAAAGCTCTTTAGGAAATTCTGGTGTTCACTTACATAATTCAGTTACATCTAGATATAACTATGGCTTTCTAGGAAATTGTAGTTAGATGTAGAAATAACTGATTGTTATTAGTAAAAACCCGTTGTAACGATTTCAGAACTCGAAATCAATCAAAACCCGAGGAAATTCTAGTTTTCACTTACGTAATCCAGTTAGGGACTAAATACAGAAATAACTTATTAGTTATTACAGAAACGACTTTAGGAAATTGGTACTGACACATGAACATTATTATTACTATTCTCATTGTTGTTGAAAAAATAGTTTTATTACATAAATAATTATGTTAAGTGATGCTTAAAGATTACTATTTTTGTTGTTGAATTACGAATAATTATGTTACAGAAATCATTATTATTTTTTGTCTTACAAGTCATTATTGTTGCGACAAGGCATGCTATTGTTACATGCAGAGTTGCAGAGAGTATTATTTTTCATACACAAGCACTACTTCGAAATACAATTTGTTTTGTAAGCACAACGGACGAATCCTTGCCCACTTTCGACGGCTTTTTTCTTTGCTGCAATCCTGAGCGAAATTTCTGCATCTGGCACCTGTTCTAGTGTCATTTCTTGAGGACATAGCTATATCAAATTCGGATCTGAAAGAAAGAAAGTGTTGTGTACCGAGTGTTATTGAAATTAATTACACTATCAGTTTTTACTGTAAAGTTCAGTGAAACTACCTGAAATATAGTTTATTCAATACTTCATCCTTTGTTCCAATTCTGTACAAGTCGTCATTTCTCTCAAACACGACTCCTAAAAGGTTTCGCAAGTCGGCCTTTCCCCTGTCGATATCCGGAATGCTTATTGTGATGTTACCTGCTATACAAAATAGAAGATGTGTTGCATCTTAGTTGAAATCGTTACAACGGTTTTTTTACTAATAAATAACTACCAGTTATTTCTAGATCTAACTTAATTATATTAGTCAAAACTAGAATTTCCTTAAGAAACATAATTATTTCTAGATGTAACTGAATTACGTAAGTGAAAACTAGAATTTCCTACAGAACTTTGTTAGAACTAGAATTTCCTAGAGACTTCGAGTTTTGACGGATTTCGCATTCTGATTGTAACATATATACCATGACTAATATATCAATAAATGGTACTTATAATTTTGCTTCATAAATTTCGTGAATAATATAGTAGAATGGTTATCAGTAAATGGTACCTATACTTTTGCATTATATATAGCACGAATAATCCATTAGGATAGCGATAGTTTATAAAGATGACAGATTTTTTTACAGTAGCACTTTTGCATATTCTTTTTTATTTGAAGTTTCAAACATTTACCAACCGAAACTTATACTACCCTAGCATCCTCCATACGAATCTGCAACACAACAGCAATTACCAAATCGAACCAAAGTTCAAATTTCGTGCATAAATGTACTATAGATACTTTATAATTCTGATTAGTATAAGAAATGAGATTGTTATAAACTACCATGAATGGATATGACAGCATATAGATACCACTCTCTCTTTCTCTCCCTAAAATTAACTAATCTCTAAATGAATCCAATATTCTATAAAGACATAGGCCTACTCATTATTAATAAAATGTATTTCAAACAACTCATTGGTGTCATATTTATGTCTGAATCGTTTCAACTATCAATTGCATTGTTGTCTGAAGGCTAGGATTCAAGGAATGAGTAAGCGATTATGAAGTAACTAACAAGAAGGCTCCGCCTTGGCATATTTAAATGCGCAGAATATAATGCCAGGAATGAAAAGAAAATAATACTGTATAAATGTATCACGTAATTATAAGGATTTCATGAATATTCCGTTTTGATCTAAATAAAACTTGCAATAGTATTGACCATATAACAGCATTCCCCAAATATGATAGGCCTCTATGGGACGTTTTGCAGGATAGAGTATACCAGGAACTCGAGGATATTTTCCAGGACTCCGGCCGCTCTCCTAGCCTGAGGGATTTACAGAACATGAAGTATTTGGATATGGTTATCAAGGAAGCTCTAAGGTTGTATCCAAGTGTTATAGCAGTTGCAAGAACTAACGTCCACGATTTTGAACTAGGTAATGTTGAAATAAATATATATCTCTAATACAAATATTGCTTGAAGTTATTGTACATAATATATCAGGTTTATAAACATTACATTACTTTAGACTTTGTGTAATTAAATAATGAAAGACGATTTCAATGCATTTTTTCATTAGACAATCGTTCCTAATTCAGCTGTTTTAGATTTAGATGATTCTTGTTTCTCTGTGGATTAATTCACATACGTATAGGCCTATAAGAACTTGTTATATATCTTAGCAAACAGAAAGTAATGGCGACTGTATAACTTTTATTTGCAGGACCCCACAAGATTCCAGCCGGTGTTAATGTTATTATACCAATGTTCATCTTCCATTTAGATCCTAATATTTTCCCTAATCCAACAAAGTTTAATCCTGACAATTTCCTACCTGAAAATACGGTGAATAGACATCCCTATGCGTATGTTCCCTTCAGCGCTGGTTCCAGGAACTGCATCGGACAGAAGTTCGCCATGCTGGAAGTGAAAATGGTGTTGTCAAGTATTCTACGACATTATGAAGTTCGTTCTGTTGACAGAATGGAAGACTTAGTACTTATGTTGGAAATGATAGTAGAATCAAAACATGGATTTAGAATATGTGTAAATCCAAGGAAGTCTAACACGATGATTTGAAATTATATCCCAAAGGAAAGAACTTGATCATGCAATAAAAATCAAATGAATCGGTTTCTTTTAAAGGGCGTAAGTCAGGAAAGTTACGTTTGCTGGAAATTGAAAGAAAAAACTATTTTATACGAAAACTATCTGGAAATACATAATTCTGGTTATGTGGGCTGATAGACTAGGTTACGTTTCTTGGTTTTTAAAGTAATTAACAGGCGTTATGCGGGTACTTAAGGTTAAATCGAGATTTAAAATATGAAAAAGCCGTCCTTTAAAAAAATAAATTTCATAACAAGTAAAATCAAATAAGATACAAAATATTTTAGTGGTATTCTTGAATTACTTTACTGAAAATCATACGCAATCCACAACAAAATATATAGTAAAGATAAATGGAAAATAAAATACGAAAACATCATGAATGACAAATAAAGACAGATCAGTCTTTTCACTTGGGATGTAGTATTTTTCAGTCATCGTGCGTTGCATTTGCTCTCTGTAGGCCAGCTGAAAAGTTCTTAATAAAATGTTATATGCTCGTTTGGGATGCACTGCTTCATTTTTCGAGGTCTTGCATTTGTTTCTGTTTCATTGTCATTTTTCTTACTGGATTGACTAGCTTGTTGGTGGAGGAACAGATTCTCGCTGAAGTGCCATAAAGAATGTGTGACTTATTAATCCATTGATATTACTGGATTCTTTGATGTATCCAACTTTGTTATGTGTATACTCAAAGTGTAATAGACACAAATTGCAAAATTTATTCTCGCATTTCTTTGTTTGTTCCTGGTTTCTTCAGAAACAGCAATCTTTATGTAATATTTCCTTCGTTTTCATATGTTCCGCTGTTCCCACAAAACCACAATTGCCGTTTTAAAACAGCGCATGTCAATGACTACAGCCCATTTAAAACAAATTATGATTTTAACTTGCACCTAAGAAACTAATGAACAATATCATTGGAGCCCTTTGAAAGAACAACAATGGATTTATTCACGTATTTTCGAAACTACGATAAAAATGAAAATGACAAAATGACGACTTACATCCCATAGGCGGATTTATGGGGTGGCATGTGGGGCAGCGATCCCTCCAAACTTATCTGAACTCTCTATTTTATTAACATTAGAAAATATTGAATGCAAAAGACTTTTCTTGCTTTTGCTTTTGATTAAGTTTCTGTGCTTAAATTGACGAATTAATGTCTTCAGATCATATGTCTAGACTGTAATATTTATTTTAAATTTCTGACTGTATAAGAATTTCTATGCCTCGTTTGAGGAATGGAAGCACTGCAATATTTCTTTTGTAACAGTCTGTACTTCTGTGTTAGAAGTCTGTAGCGGCCATCTACTGAATTAGGTGTTAATGAAAAAAACACCATACTCCCATGTTAAAGGAGTGGTAATTTTCAGTAGTTTTCATAAAACAGCCATAGTCCAAAGATTTTTTTTTGTGAAAACAGTCATTTTCCAGGAAGATGGTACAATGGTAGCATTTACAAATTAATAATATCCCATTCATAAACAAAAGCAAGAAAAGTCTTTTGAATTCAATATTGTGTAATGTTAATGGAAAAAAAGAGTTCAGACAAAATTTGGGGGTGGGGGCAGTACTCCCACATACCCTCCCTTAACTCTGCCTATGGCTATGCCCTATTACAATTTGTAGTAGACCTACAGTTGAAGACCTATACAACTCGATCCGAAACATCGTGGATATGAATGTAACACTGTAAGAAACATGCACCCCACACACAAATTCCACAATTTGGGACATCTGGCCGAAATCTACGGCTGACCACTAGGATCCAGAATACAAAGCAGAGGTTAAATTAAAATACAATATGATTGCGGAGAGAATATGGAACAATGATAAATTTAAAAATGAAGTACAATTAGATTTCGGAGAAACATGATATAAAAATACATTAAAGAGGAATGAAATGAAGTAAAAAAAATGCATAGTATTATACAAGTGATTGGATAATGGATAATGGATCTCTCAATACCATTAGACAAATTTTGTTAATGTCCTCATTAGAAAATTTAAGAGAAAGGAGAATGGTTTTGGTTAACTTAAATGAAGTTCCCCTAGCGCCAAAAAGAAGTCCTTTCACTTCCCATGTGAAATGATGAAATGATTAGCCTAAAAAATGTCCCGTTAAGGGCAAAGGCCTCCTACTATAGAGGGAGAGCTCTATTTGTCTCACGCGTATTAATATTAATTTTGTATCTCTCACTGAAGTGAGGAATACATGGGTTGTAAATAGACTTCTTTTCATCGTTAACGTTATTGGCTTGTTGATCATCCTTCTCAAAACGGACAGTGGGGCCAAGAATGAGGGTTCTTTGATTCCGGCGATCGATGGCTATAATGTCTGCTCTTCTCGTTGACCCATTCTGAGCCAAGCAGTGTACTTCTTCGTAAACCTCCCACTTTGCCTTCCGAAGAGTGGTTGCGATGGAGCTTCTCACTTTATGGTGGCGACTGTTCCTCAGTAGTTCTCTTTTATTAAGATCATATTCCGATATTCTGTACCACGGTCAAGCTATAACGGGGAAGGAAATAAATTATATCCCCCGTAACTTCGTTATATCGGGATTCTTTGCCACCCCAAGGAAACCGCCTATGTTACACCCATTTCTACAAATTCAATTATCGGAAAATACCATGAGAGGATTATTTTCTTGTCGCAGAGAATCACTGCCAGTTACAAAACAATGGACTTCGATGAATGTTCATGGAATAGGAACTGGGAATGTAAAAGTGCTTGATGTCATTATTCGACAAAGTTAAAGGAAATAACTAATTTCTTTACTATAACTATCTGAGCTAGCACTGTCGAATGACAAAGTTGAAGTGGTATATTGAACGGTTTGAGAATCTCTATGATGATAGATATTTGTGACAATTTATTTTTAACTATAAAAGTTACCTAAACTGGTATTTTTTCCACATCCGTAGAAACCTAAACAATGACTTTATTCGCAGCAATGAATAAAAGGGTTTTAAGTCTACTGTGATTATTTTTAAATCAATACTCCATGACAACCAACACATTAGCAATATTAATATCTATAAATTGTTACATTTGTAAGTTCTTCTCAAATAGAACATTTCAGAGAAAATACCTATAATTTAAAATTAGTTGCCAGTAAACAGTAGCATTAATAGATAATATAACGTAAGACACACAAGAGTAAATAGATTTTATGCGTTCGTGGAAATTATTACCTTCAGCTTCGTCTCGCTCGTGCATTAAACTTTTCACTCGCGGATAAAATCTAAATTTACTCTTTTATACTGCAGAGTGATACATATATACCTCTACAATTTTAATGACAGAACTTTTGAAGCAATAATAGCAAACGTGTGCAATCTGCTATGAATTACAGACTAACTGTGGGAGATTCTTCAGAGTAAATGTGGAAAATATCTTCCACCTGCATCCATACACAACTGTATTCGTCGCACCATATTCCGTTACATTCTCCGAAGTGTATCCTCGTCAGTGTTGCTGATTTCATTCCCAATGGTATCACGGAGTTCAGCAAGTAAGCGAGGGTCTTTCTTGTATACTCTGTTCTTAATTAGCTCCATAAGACAAAATCCGGAGAGGTTAGGTCAGGTGATCTGCGGGGCCACAGATTTTTTTAGATTAGATGATCACCGAAGAAGCTGGCTATAAGATTCATGGAATCGTTGGACGTATGACACGTTGCGTCATCTGTTTCAATCGGTGCAATAATTTCTTTGATAAGTTCACTAAACGTCCTTGAACATCATCAACACAATTTTGACTCATTGTATGTCTATCTCTCCAGCTTTCTTGTCATCGATAAAACTGTTGGTCTAGTTGGAACATTCCGCAAGCCGAATTCTCTTCGAAATGTCCGTTATGTTTGAATCAAGGAATTTATGTTCCAATTAGTTTTCACAATAAAAACACGTTGCCGAATTGAGAACTACATGTTCGTGTTAAGGTTGTACAGTTATGAAACTTTGACTCTCACTTTGAGACAATAATATAGGTTAAAAGTGTCTGAGAATAAGGTGTTTAGTAAAATACTTGGGGCTAAGAGGGATGAAGGTACAGTAGAATGGAGAAAGTTACACAACGTAGAACTGCACACATTGTATTCTTCACCTGACATAATTAGGAACATTAAATCCAGACGTTTGAAATGGACAGAGCATGTAGCACATATCGACGAATCCAGAAATGCATATAGAGTGTTAGTTAGGAGGTTGGCGGGAAAAAGATCTTTGAGGCCGAGATATAGATGGGAGGATAATATTAAAATGGATTTGAGGGAGGTGGGATATGATGACAGAAACTGGATTAATCTTGCTCAGGATAGGGACCGATGGCAGACTTATGTGACGTCGGCAAGAAACCTCCGGGTTCTCTAAAAGTCATAAGTAGGTATATTTGTGTTATGGCTTCAAAAACTAGAGACTATAAACTAATTACTAATAGCCAACAATAGTCATAATATTCAGCAATGGATAGCCTCTAAGATATTTATAGCCTCTAAGATATTTAACTCAATTTCAAGTTTATACTAGCTTCCAGAGGAAAATTATAACCCATTAAAATTGTGTTTGTATGGATCGCTCTGAACAAATTTCTATTATACCCTTCATAATCTCAGATTTCATATTATAGTGTACAACATCTGTCTTTCGATTAGAGATAAAAGTGTATAATATTCAGAATTAGGATATATGAAGAGTCCACTGCAAGAATGATGGAAGTCACTTTCTTGTCGAAAATGAACCAAGACTGTCAATGCACAGCTTAAGACATATAGAATGTACGTAGAGAGTTACATGGCATTAACACTGATAGTCATTGTCCAGTAATGATCGGAAAATCACAGTTAAGCTTTGAGCGCTAAGCATTTCAAACCTTCAATTGCTTCTCCTGCAAAATGTATTCCAAATGACATCCATCATTCTTGCAGTGGACTCTTCATATGTTTTAAAGCGATTGTTAGATTTCATATCCAGTGTTTTAAAATACTTGCATATTCCAACAGTAGGGTTGTATTAGACATCTATATGAACAGAGTTCTGGGTTCCATTTCTCATTCTGAAGGTTCGTTGATATAACTAAAACCTTTAGATTTCTGATTGTGTCATGACATGTAGCCTACAAACTTCCAGAGCTTCCTAGCTATGTAATGTAGCACTTAATTTTGTGTAATATTTAACATGCCTATAATCTTGGACCTAATCTACTTTCAATACATAATTGTTTATCAATGAACACTGAGAACGAGGTATATAATTATGTGTTTTATTCTTTTAAGAGATGGACTGAAGAACAAGCTTTTGGCATCAGATCCAACAGATTCACATTTTAATGTTTGTGTATTAAACTACACATCAGGATAGAATTGTACATGAGTTTGAATTGAATGTATACAGGGTGTAAAAATATATGTTACACGGCTCGGTTGTAGGTATATGGGTACCATGTGATCATATTTTGTTAATAAACCCATGTTCAGAAACGCTTTGATTACATGCTAGCGTGTCTGAAATGTGGAGGAGGACGTAGGCAGTACGGATCACAAAAGCTAGGAAAGAAGTAAAAAATACAATTCAAATATTGCAACTAAATAGCATTTCAATCAACTACAAAAGGTGCTCCAAATGGCTGCCACCAACTTCGATACATTTTGTGCATCGCCTGGTTATGGCATGTCGAACTCTTGGAAAGATTTCCGGCATATCTCGATGATTCCAGTTGCTGCTTGAATTTTTTTGTATTCGACAGATAATGGAGAAAAAATGGGAGTATAAGGGTACAGTACATCAGTTATTCATAGATTTCAAAAAGGCATATGCCTCGGTTAAGAGGGAAGTATTATATGATATTCTTATTGAATTTGGTATTCCCAAGAAACTAGTTCGAGTAATTAAAATGTGTCTCAGTGAAACATACAGCAGAGTCCGTATAGGTCAGTTTCTATCTGATGCTTTTCCAATTCACTGCGGGCTAAAGCAGGGAGATGCACTGTCACCTTTAATTTTCAACTTCGCTTTAGAATATGCCATTAGGAAAGTTCAGGATAACAGGCAGGGTTTGGAATTGAACGGGTTACATCAGCTGCTTGTCTATGCGGATGACGTGAATATGTTAGGAGAAAATCCACAAACGATTAGGGAAAACATGGGAATTTTACTGGAAGCAAGTAAAGCGATCGGTTTGGAAGTAAATCCCGAAAAGACAAAGTATATGATTATGTCTCGTGACCAGAATATTGTACGAAATGGAAATATAAAAATTGGAGATTTATCCTTCGAAGGGGTGGAAAAATTCAAATACCTTGGAGCAACAGTAACAAATATAAATGACACTAGGGAGGAAATTAAACCCAGAATAAATATGGGAAATGCCTGTTATTATTCGGTTGAGAAGCTTTTATCATCTAGTCTGCTGTCAAAAATTCTGAAAGTTAGAATTTATAAAACAGTTATATTACCGGTTGTTCTGTATGGTTGTGAAACTTGGACTCTCACTCTGAGAGAGGAACATAGGTTAAGGGTGTTTGAGAATAAGGTGCTTAGGAAAATATTTGGGGCTAAGCGGGATGAAATTACAGGAGAATGGAGAAAGTTACACAACGCAGAACTGCACGCATTGTATTCTTCACCTGACATAATTGGGAACATTAAATCCAGACGTTTGAGATGGGCAGGCCATGTAGCACGTATGGGCGAATCCAGAAATGCATATAGAGTATTGGTTGGGAGACCGGAGGGAAAAAGACCTTTGGGGAGGCCGAGACGTAGATGGGAGGATAATATTAAAATGGATTTGAGAGAGGTGGGATATGATGATAGAGACTGGATTAATCTTGCACAGGATAGGGACCGATGGCGGGCTTATGTGAGGGCGGCAATGAACCTTCGGTTTCCTTAAAAGCCATTTGTAAGTAATTATTATTATTATTGTTATTATTATTATTATTATTATTATTATTATTATTATTGTATCTATTTCTTACCATGTTTATTATTGTCACACTAACATTACTTATCCAACTTTCATTAGTTACTTTCATGTTGTTTTATGGTCTAGATATTAATGTAATAACTATGTAAGCAATTGTATTCAATTAGAATTTGAGTCTGGCTGGGCGCAAGAGAAGGCCTACTGGCCTTAGCTCTGCGAGATTAAATAAATAAATTATTATTATTATTATTATTATTATTATTATTATTATTATCATTATCATTATTATTATTATATTAAAAATAGCAATCTTTATTATATTGTTATTTGTTTATATTAACCCTTAACTGGTATTGCTTTTAAATGTACATTACGATATTTATCCATATGAGTCTATATTGATCCATAGATACCAGTTGAGGGTTAAGATCTACAGATAATTTTTTTTCGGACTATAATCTGTTTACCGATTTTATGCTCAAGTGCGATGAAGTATTTTCCTCTAAAGCCAAACATTATTTATGTTCGGGGATGAAATTAATAAAATATTACGGAATTTCAACTTCTGATGCCACTTTTTTAACAACAACATTGAGTTATGCCACATTGTTCTAACATCAATTACTTTGCAGGAGATCAGATTCTCACATCGGTATGGTGTTAGCCTACTTAATTGCTTGCACGAATTATATTTATTTCTTTTATCATAGACACTTACTAACAGCTATCCTGCAAATACAGTCAAAAGAACAGAGTAATTCTATTACTCATATTTGTAAATAATATGTGGTGTATATCTAATAGAGGAACAAATGAAAAATAATCACTACTAATAAAACAGATAAGTTGAATTAAAATATTAATTTAATTCTCTGTCATATTCACATTCCTTATAAATAATAACCAATTCATTAAAAATATATCACCATAACATTCAACCGAGAGCATAAAAATTTCACGCAAATGCAAAGATTTTATTAATCTTCTGCAAACTTTTGCCTAAAATTTGTGTTACGAAATTGATATATGTAATTATCTTACAGGTAACTTATATATGATGAATAATACATAGGAAGTTGAATAGTATTTATGGTAATAAACAATAATGTTCAGCGGCAATGCCGTTTTACAGCAAAAGGACATTTCCACTGATATAATACATTGTCATATAAAAAAATTCAAATTAATTTAGTTATATTCTTTAATAGTTATTTACGTAACAAGGACTGGAAGTGATACTTTTGTGTACGAGTGAGATGTTTACGGACGAGTCTGGAATTTCTACTAGTTAGGTACAACATTTTTTGGCACAAATACATGGAAATTTGTACGTGAATTAATTAACTGGTTAAATAAATCGTAGACTACTAAGATTTTTGTAGGCTAGGAGTCATGGCCTACTAATACTACATTATTTTATAGCACCACGTCTAGCTATAATTATACTAGTGGCTTGTGCAGCAAATGCTGCAAACTAAGTTCATTAGACGTTCAAATAAACCTTTTTCAGGTTTATTTTCAATGAAGAATACCAGACATTCGGAAAGTTACTTGCTTCCATAACAATGAAAGATTCTCTCGAGCCAATACTGAAGAGAACCACGCATATAAATATCTACACCACACCGCCATTAAATATATGAAAAAGACCCAACCCCACTTGATTAATAATTATAAAAATATTTGATTTTTAATAATATTGTTAACTTACGTAAGTTTTATAGCTTTCAGTAACATATACTATATATACTATATAGCAGCCACTCAGTAAAATATAGAAATCAAAATCTAATTTAAGTTATTCTCTACATCTACTTATATAACCCCAAAACGTTTCACTTTCATATCATCAATATAGCATTAATATGTATAATTAATGAAAAATAGTCACATCATGGCATTAACTACAATAATATTTCATTTCTAATGGTAATAATGTCATCAAACCACCTCAAGTTTTGTAGTTTTTAATATCCAATACACAGCTGTACCCAGAAAATTACACACCACAGAATCGAACCTGTAAATTATTTTTAGTAAGTTAAGTTCTAAATATGTCAGCATTCTTGCAGATCATGGCCTTCGTGTAATATTGTTTACTGTAGTATGTGTTTTGTTTTATTCTGAAATGCAATACGGCCGACTTGTTGATCGCTTCGCTTCTCCTTTACAAAAAAGCGAAGGGAATATCAAGTCGGCCGTGAATGCTATTAGCTAGTTCTGAAAACTGACGAGAGATGGATTTTGGAAAATAGGAAAATTATGTTTAAAAATTGACATTTCACTGAAAACTACTATTTTTCCCAAAAACTTTGAGTTCCAAGCTTCAAAATGAGGGGTCATTTATTCAAATCCGTCCAGCCGCTTTCCCGCAATTTCCATTACCAGTTCAAATTATATATATAGATTATATTACTATGACAACTTTTCAGTATTAGTACGTAAAAGCGTAACAATGTTTTTGATATACCGTACAGCAAAGAAGAAATTTCTAATCAATAATGTGTTATGAAAATCAGCAGTTTCCATGTATGTGTGCCAAAAAAGAATTAATAGTACAATTGAAGGGTTCAGAACCATAGTGGGCCAAGCGCCATTTACTAAAACCGTAGAAAAATCAGGCTTTAAATGAAGTTACTACCATAATTCAATGAAACATATAGCAATTAATATAAAGTATAAACATTCAACCTAAAAGATATGTCAATCTTCATTAAATTATTGTAATCACTTAAGTTTAACCCTTGCTTTCTCCGTTTTTAATAAATGGCGCTTGGCCCACTATGGCTCTGAACTCTTAAATTATCCTCAAGAATTATCTCTGTTTTTTCATGTATTGTAGGTATTTATTACTGTCACGAAAGTGTTAAAACAAGCTACAGTGGCACTCTCCGGAACCTTATCTTCCTGTTCCTCAAGAAAAAGTAAAAAAAAAAAAAAAACTACCATAAGAAAGAAATAGAAAATTCAATAATTTTATATAAAATAATTCCTTCAAGTTTATCGTATTCATTTCTCCACAGTTACAGTCTTATAGTTCCTTTAGTCTTTTGAATCATTGCAAGGATGCATTATTCAAAATAAATGAGGTAGCTCAATATATTGAATACTTGCTTGCAAATTTTTTGTTCAGATATTATTGTGTCAAATATTTTCTAAAAAATGCCCAAAACATATATTTGATAAAAGATGATAAAGAGTGTCACATCAAGGTTGTGAGGGTGTTGAAATTTATAGACAAGAATGAAGAACATAATGGTGATGATTATTATGAACACTGGTGATAATGGTTTAGAATGCTAGCAGATGATAACCTATTTGCATTTCATCTATTCCCTACATATAAACTTTTACACAATTTCATAACAAATTAAGATATGAAGAGTCCACTGCAAGAATGATGGATGTCATTTGGAATACATTTTGCAGGAGAAGCAATTTAAAGTTTGAAATGCTTTAGCGCTCAAAGCTTAACTGTGATTTTCCGATCATTACTGGACAATGACTATCAGTGTTAATGCCATATAACTCTCTATGTACATTCTATATGTCTTAAGCTATGCATTGACAGTCTTGGTTCATTTTCGACAAGAAAGTGACTTTTTTTTTAAGTAGGTTATTTTACGACGCTGTATCAACATCTTAGGTTATTTAACGTCTGAATGATATGAAGGTGATAATGCCGGTGAAATGAGTACAGGATCCAACACCGAAAGTTACCCAGCATTTGCTCATATTGGGTTGAGGGAAAATCCAGGAATAAACCTCAACCAGGTAACTTGCCCCGACAGGGATTCGAACCCGGGCCACCTGGTTTCGCGGCCAGCCGTGCTAACCGTTACTTCACAGGTGTGGACACAAGAAAGTGACATCCATCATTCTTGCAGTGAACTCTTCATATGACATTGAAGATTAATAAAAGGCTGTAAAAGAAGTAAAGTCGATGGCCTTCAATACACGAAAAAACAAACTTAAGAAGTGATCACTAGCCCACTAGCCGAAAGTCTGGTTCCATGGTTCCAAATTACAACAGACTTGCAGACAGAAAGGTCTTCGTTCACTGCTGATCGCGAGAAGGCAATCGACAAAATCCTCAGTATTGTGTGAGTACCATTGGATGTTTCGTATTACGTTGAATTATAGTGATGTAATTGATTTTTTCACATAAGGCATAGTTTATTTTATAGGAACTGGCCATAGAAGTGACGTATCACGTGTTACGATGTGATGGATCACACATTGGTGATGTAGTACGACTTAGATTATACCATGCAATAACTCCTATGTGACATATTTATCAATTTTCAGATTTTTGCTCTATTACATAACTTAAATAGTGATACAGCAAATAACAATATGTCCTATATGTAATTATATTTCTTTCTTTCGAAAATGTAAGAATTCACACTCTCCTATGTACCATTGCCATAGTATGAATAAATGTTTTTTTTTTCTTACTGGATAATAATGCTAACTAATGTAAGTTCACTCTTAGCTGAGAGACTACAACGTGTTCATATTGTGTGAATACGATTCATCTGCAATACTCGTAAATTTGACCATATAACACCTTCCCTCCAGTTACTTTCATGGATGTGTCTGAAGGAACGAAGAACAATATATTCACTGTCTCTTCTGTTTAGAATCATGCATACTTTTACTCCGAATTATCTGTTATCGCGCTTTCAATTTCTTACAACTCTTCGAAACCGAAATAAAGCACTTCTTTCTATCCCTCATCATAGAACGTCTTTATACTCATCTTCCTATACTGTAGAAATACCTCGCCTCTGGAATTCGTACCTAATGACGTCAGGGATTGCCGGACTTTATCACAATTCAAAATTAAATTGGAAAATTTTGTCTTAGTTAATGTTTTTAGGTATTGCTAGAAGTATTGATTTGTGTTTTTTTTTCTTTTTCTTTTTTAATCTAGATTAAAATTGCAAGCTTCTTGTTTATGTTAGTTAATTAGTTAGGATACAATTGATTATAATACTTAATCACTCATTTAAAGTTTGTGTCACTGCAACCTGTGCATATTTTTGTGTGGCTTTACTTTGTTTATAGTGTTTTTTTCTCTCTCTTTATTTTTTGTGTAGCTTTATTTTGTATATAGTGTATTTTTTCTGTTTATTTCTATTATTGTATTTGTATTCCTGGTGTTGTGGAAGAGAAGGCCTGATGGCCTTAACTACACCAGAATAAATAAATAAATAAATAAATAAATAAATAAATAAATAAATAAATAAATAAATAAATAAATTATATATATATATATATATATATATATATATATTCTACATAGGTGTTATTGCAGGAACAATGACAATATGTAACACGTATTATACAGGGTGTATCTCTTGCTCCTATTTTTTTTTTAAGTTATATAGTCCCATACATTCGCAGTCAGAGCTGTAAATGCAAATCTGTGCTCCTTCAACCGGTGTGCGCGTCATTTCTGGACACAGTTTCGTACGTACAGCTGTTCCCTTGTTTATTACAGTAGAATAGGTGTAAAGCTTGCGTGCAGGGGGATTTTGCTATACATTCACCAGAATTCCAATGTCATACCATAAAATATAATGTTGCCAACATTCCGACAAATAGGGGCAATAGATACAACTTGTATATGTTAATGCAATTTGTTATAAATTTTATACTTGATATCGGAATTGTATATTGTGATGTGAAATGTTACGCATGATATACACAATACATAGGCATGTAACATATCATGTGATATTGACAATGATGAGAATCAGGATGGCATGAATGAACAGGTGGTCACTTCAGCTTAAGGGGTTAGGTACAGCTTACAGCAGTAAAATTTTTGGAAATATTCAACATTTTTTCCTCCATTACTGTATCTTGTACAATAATGAAAATTGGTGTGTTTAAAACACTGCCCTTCTGTATATGAAAAAAAAATATTTTTACGATTTAATCCCTTCAGACCTGAATTTATATTAAACAAAATTGAAAAAAAGAATGGTCACATAATTATTCTGGGGATCCACAATTCCCAAATTAAGTCTTCACAGAAAATAAAAATTTGGGGATAATTTTGACCCCTCGAATCCCAAAGTTTTAAATTTAATTTTAATTCAGGTTATAGAAATATTTAAAAAATAATATTTTCTATTTCTATCACATTGAATTTTTCGAAATATTTTAAAGTATCGAAGACGTTCAAAAAAAGAAAAAAAAGAAACAATATACACTATAATGTATATCAGGTCTGAAGAAGTTAAAAAATATTTATATATTTTTTTTTTCAAAATTCAATATGGTGGCAGTTTACTGTGCAGTGATGAAGCGTTTCCGTCATAACTTGTAAACTTGTTAACTTTTTTATGTTCTCTCCCTTTTATTTTATTGCTGAAACTCGTGTTTACAATAGGTATCATGCACTTTCAACTACATTCCTTAATAAATAATATATATTTTTTTTATTTTTTGTTAGAAGAATATACTGATATTTGACCATTTTTTTAAATGAATTTATTTTTTATCTTACAATCTATCAAAGGTAGACAAGTGATTTTAAATCATAATATAGATATGACATGTATAAATAAACACAAAAAATTTCATCACAGAATGTTGGATAGTTTTTGGGTTATGTGGAAAACGCTTCATCACTGCACAGTGAACTCAATTTTGAAAAAAAAGAAAGAAATGTCAATAATTTTTTTAAATCCTAATGTACATTATGCAACGAGCCTATAATGGTAGTAATTAAGACGCGAGTATGTTTGTTTATGAAACTCGCTTGCGCTCGTTTCATAATTTTCATACAAGCTTCTTAATTACCATTATAGGCAAGTTTCATACGACATTTTATGCTCGACCATATTTCTAACTTGAAATTATTCGTAAGTATTCATGTTATGGTTATGTAAGTGAAGAGCGGAAGTGACCTTATAAATAATTTATAATTATTGTGAGATATGCGCAGACGCGAAAGTATTGATTTTTTCCGAGGGACGAATGTCATTGACCTTGATATAATCTAGAGAATAATATGAACATTAATATTGATATAACCTGGAAATTGATTTAGAATTGAAAAACGAGATGACAAATTGAATTTATTTGATTATTATTTACAATTAACGCTAATTATTATAGTAACAGAACATAACCTTCTGCGACAGTATTGGATTTCCAGCCTCCATGACGTTTCGCTAATTGTCTTTCGATTGCATATCCGAGAATAATCGATACTTGCGGTTTTATAATGGTGCAATGGTGTTTTCTCATTGGCTGAACAACTGAAGTATAATGAATAGGTGTACTTTAATGAGGTGCATTAAAGGGCTACTATCAGGTGTATAATTACTACATTTCAGTTCACAAAGTGCAGTCGTAGAGAGCGGTCGTGTGGTAAACAGTGTCTATAAGTAGGTTAGCGTGTGGAAGAAGTTATGGTTGACGATCTAGTTTCCTACAGAGCGCGGATCGGAGGCTATAATGCAGGGCATTACCACAGGCATACAAAATGTGAAAATGCTGTAGTGATAGATAGTTTCAATATATTTCTGACCGCGGCTGTTTTATCAATCCTCTTAATTATTGGAAATGTGGAGTTAAACCCTGGGCCTGGCTCTAGGGAAGGAAGAGATAACAGTGATGAAGTGTTTCAAAGAGAATGGATAAACTATATGAAAGAAACGAGAGAAGACGGACAGAAAGCAAGTGTTCTACTAAATAAAGTTTCAAATGACTTAGATACACTAGTTAATAGGTATAATGAAGTGGAAAATAAGTTAAAAGAGGTCATTCAAGAGCAGGCGGTGTTAAAAGCAATAGTGGAAAGATGGGAAATTGAAAGCAGAAGAAATAACATTGTTTTCTATGGTGTGGAAGAGGAAAATTATGAAAAAGGAAGTGACACTTGTTTCGTTGTGTTAGACTTATTAACTACATTTTTCAGACTTAACTTGGACGTAAGCGCAATAAATAATGCTTATAGAGTTGGGAGAGGAAAGAATAGACCAATTGTCGTGAAATTAAACAGTTATTTCATCAAAGGACACATTATGGCTAACACGAATCAACTTAAAGGATCTAAGATTTACATCGAGAATGACTTCTCGAAAGAAATAAGAGAGAAACGAAAGAAATTAGTACCATTATTAAAAGAAGCCCGCTTTATAGGCTTTAAAGCAAGCTTAGTGAATGATAAAATAAAGATAAATGGGAATATAGTCGACCTAGAATTCCTCAAAGATAAAAATATTGAGGATGTATTGAGCAGCTGCAAAAATAATAGAAATACGAAAATGGCGACAGATAGAAATAGATCATCCTCTCCACATAACGCAAACAGAAGAAGAAGTGGGTCACGAAGTAAAAAATCTAGAAGCGTAGAGAGAACCGAGCAGATAAGTAATGCTACTGATAGGCTTCAGCAACCTGAAATAACAAATTGGAGAATGGATGGGCTTACAGGAGCGAAGGAGTTAATAAGCTACTTAGATAAAACTGAGAACGATGTTAACAGAAATCCCGACAGACAAAACAAGAGTGGAGAAGGAAAACCTAGTTTGGAAGAAGTTACAGGAGCTAGAGAGGATGCTGTTAGGGGAAGTGTACCACAGGCTACCAGGGAGGGTAGTCCGAGGAGCTCGAGTGGATGTATAGCAAGAAGGAGCGGTTTTGGACCAACTAATGAGGTCAGCGCAAGTGAAGATCTGGTGACACAGTCTGGTGGAAGTTCGTGGTGCTTGAGAGGAAGTGAAGCGTCTACTGTAAGGAGAAGCGTTGCTGGATCAAACGATGAGGTCGATGCAGGTGACGAACATTTGCTCAGAGGTAAAATGATACATAGGAACTTTAATAGAAATAGATATGAACAATCTAATTCGAATAAGGATATAGTTAATGAAAGAATTTACTCGCTAAGAGATAGGCAGCAACAACGAATAAACTTTCCTGCTATTAGAAAAATTAATAATTAATTAAGTAAGAATGGTAGACATATTTAAAAAAAATAAATAAGATTTATTAGTGTCGAAGTTTTAATAAATAAAATTGAAAATAATACTTTTATGAATTTATTAAGTAATAACGGTGTAAATTATTATAGATGATAAAAGTGATAAAAAGATTAAGACGTTATAAATTGGTAAATATTATTCTTTAATTTGACAGGATGGTACTAAGTTATAAATGTATTAGAAACATAATAGCAATGAATGTAAATGAGTGCATGCGATTGAATTGATTAAAGTGGAATTTATGTTATCATGTAATTAGTTTGACAATGTGTTTAAACAAGTAAGCTGACAGCTGTAATAAGGTTACGTCGAGGATTTTGCTGACAAGCGTAAGCACGAGGTTAGACACTGGCCTACATATTCACATAGAATGTAATGATTCAGCTATTCTGTTTGTTCACATATTGTCTGCATCTGCTAACCTCTATGCGATATTTATTACATGAAATAGTTAAGTATTGTGTAAACGAGGAACTGAAATTTAAATATAAATATGACTGTGGTAAAAGATAATTAGATGAATATAGCAGCAAGGACGATTTATATACACTTGTTTATTATAGAAAAAAAATGAGAATTTCTATCTTAGCATGTAAACAAGTTTTGAATGTGTAAAAAATAAATGCGATAGGGTGAAAACTTGCACTAAAACCAGAAGTAAGTGTAAGTTAAACCACATAAGTTGAATAATTATATGATAGAAAATTTGTTATTAAATTGTGTAAATATTGTGTATTTTCATTATTTGTGAATGTATCAGTTTTAAGATTAAGTTTATGTACTTTTGAACTATTAATAAATAATATCAATAATTACTACATTTCGGCATGGTCGAGCATAAAAATATTTTTTCCATATCGCAGAAGGATAGCGTTTTACACATACTAGTTTTCATTATTGTACAAGATACAGTAATGGAGGAAAAAAATGTTGAATATTTCCAAAATTTAACTGCTGTAAGTGTACCTAACCCCTTAAGTAACACAAAATGCAGTACGATTTTTGGAGTTATAAATTTCATTTTAAACTGATCATTATTATGACAATCTCTCATAACAATTTGTCATTTGAAATACTTTACAGTCGGAAGCTTCTTTTCACAGTTATCAACAAATTGTAATAATAATAATAATAATAATAATGATAATAATAATAATAATAATAATAATTAGTGGCATTACAGCCCTTTAAGGGCTCAAACCTGCCAGCCATCTTTTGGCCTCACCTCCACATGTCGAAGCAGAGGTGGACGATCATCTAACCAGAATGGACGTATCGTGTGGTTAGCACTATGATCCCCCCAACCGTTATAGTTGGATTTCGTAACCGGATTTCGCTATCTATCATAGCTCTCCATTTTCATTCCGATGCTGGGTGGGCACCTGTCCCATACACTGTTCGAAATTTTATAAGAAAACATTTTCCTCCACGAGTAGGACTATCGAACCAGCACGTATTCCGGAACACAATTCCTAGACAGGAAGCCTTAGACAACAAAGCCATGGCGTAATTATCAACTAATTGTATGCAAGCATTCGTTATTTATTACGTTCAAAACTTTATTACTTTTGATATTTCTGTTCATCCCGTAAGTATTCTAATTCTATACTGATAATGTCTATTTTTGTTGGCCGTCGCTTCATCTTTGTTATTGTCGTTATCATCATTAACTATTATTATTATTATTATTATTATTATTATTATTATTATTATTATTATTATTATCAAATCTGAGATTGAAACTCCTCTCCACTGAAATGAATTGTTTTAGGCGTTCCACTAGACATTCTAAATTGGAAAAAATTCGAAACACAACCATTAGACAAGAAATGGGAGCTAATAGTACATTATTAGATTTCGCTAGCTGCAAGCAATTAGAATGGCATGGCCACGTACGCGTAGAATGCCAGAGACAAGATTGCCCAGACAGATTTTGGAATGGATTCCGCCAGGAAGAGCAAAGAGGGGAAGACCAAGGAAAACCTGGATGGACGATATAAGAAGTGGAATGAAGGAGAGAGGCTTGGAAGAACGGGATTGGGAAGCAAGTGAAGAATGGAGGAAGAAAATAAGAATTTAAACACTTTGGATACAGGAAGATGTAGTTTACATTGTAACCCTGTTAATAATGATCATTATTATTATTATTATTATTATTATTATTATTATTATTATTATTACTACTACTATATCTAGTTTCCTAAGCGTCTTATTTTTAGTAGGTTATTTTAAGACGCTTTATCAACATCTCAGGTTATTTAGCGTCTGAATGATATCAAGGTGATAATGACGGTGAAATAGTCCGGGGTCCAGCACCTAAAGTTACCCAGCACCTAAGCATCTTATTCTCGAATAGAATTAACCTATGTTATCCTCTCAAAGCGAGAGCCTAAGTTTTAAAGTCATACTGGACATACTGTTTTATAAGTTCTAAGTTTCAGTTTTTTCAAAGAAGACCAAAGCTGTCCTTTATATGATCGTCCTTCTATGCTGTAGAAGCTTGACTAGGAAAACATTTGGGGCTAAGAGGGATGAACTTACAGGAGAATGGAGAAAGTTACACAACGCAGAACTGCACGTATTGTATTCTTCACCTAACCATTATTAGGAACATTAAATTCAGCCTGTCCTCTTTCAAAATTATTTCGCAAAGAATGTTGCTATAAAGAATTTGTTAATTTTGTAAGATTGTAGATATTTGTACGTATTTGTAGGTACATGTTTGTCGTTCTGGTTCACTATCATTAAGAGATGCGCTTTTACTTTTCATTCGGTAGAGATATAGTCAAGCTCACACAACTCAACAGTTTTGATGCCAACTTCGTAGTTGTAGTGATAATTTTCACGAACGTATAATAGGCTACATTACGATACAAGATTGGGGAGGGCTTTTTACAAAATCGAGGAAGAGTTTAAAAAACGAGCAGAAGAGAGTTTTTCATGAATACGGTATAACTAAATACAATTCTTAATTATACTTATAATTTGACAGAATAATATTGATATATTTTTATAAACATACAGTAAATACATCTACAGTATAATTGATGCAATATGAGAAATATGTACTTAATGAAATAGCTCTTCTAGTCTGTATTGGAATTTTTCTATCAAGTATTTTTTTAGTTTCAGGTTAAAGGTATTATCCTATACAGTTCTTATATGTTTAGGTAATGTGTCATATAGGAATATTTCTAAGATATATGGTCTTTTATCTATTGCCGCTTTGTTTATGCTTTCTCTATGATGGTTCGTGTGTCTTCTTGTATTATATCAATATAGTTCCTTATTCACTGGTTATAACTGTTTTCTTAACTACATAGTCTTATTAATTAGAAGCTTAGATACTTATTATTGTCAGTATGCTGTATTATTTTTTTTAATATTGGTTTACAGTTTTCATCTAAAGTTGCCTTGTTACAATTGAAACAAGTGATTATATATATATATATATAATCACTTGTTTGCTTCTATATATATATATATATATATATATATATATATATATATATATATATATATATATAGAAGCATTCTAGTGTTTTCTAGTGTTTATAAATGATCTTGCCCCCCCCTAATAAAAGATGTAGGTCATCCCATATTATTTGCAGATGACACAAGTATAGTAACTACAGCCAATAACTCCAACACATTCCAATCTTCAACAGAGGAAATTCTCTTCAAAATATGTGACTGGTTCTGAATGGTATTAAATTGTAACAAAACTAACATAATTCAATTTAAATCCTGTGCAAATTCAACCTCGCAAATTTCTAGCGCAATAATTAACATCAGATCCCTATTAGAAAGAACGACAACCAAATTTCTTGGCTTAAAAATCGATAATGTGTTAAATTGGAAATTCATATTAAAGAAATTACCCCCAAACTAAATTCAGCTTGTTCTGCTATTATATCTATGCAAAAGATAGTAAATATCAATACCTTAAAAACAATAAGTTATACTTTGCATACTTCCACTCGGTAATGAGTTTTGGAATAATATTCTGGGGAAATTCCACAGATAGTAACAGCATATTTCTATTACAAAAAAGAATAATTAGGTGCTAAATCTAGGGAATCTTGTAAGACTATTTTCAAAAAACTACAAATAATCCCCATGGCTTGTCAGTATATCTTTTCATTAATAATTTTCCTCGTATGTAATCCTGAAAACTTTGTAACTAATTCAACAGTTCATAGCATAAATACACGTCAAAAAATGACTTTCATACTCCATCGGCAAGTCTATCGTGCTATCAAAAAGGAGAGCGTTATATGGCAGTAAAAGTTTTAATAGCCTCCCTATCGATATAAAAAATGAAACTCAAAACATAAGATTATTTAGGGCCAAATTAAAGAAGTACCTAATTTCTCACGCCTTCCATTCTGTAGGTGAATTCATGACATTCAATAACACTTCATGAAATTGATACTAAAACTATGTGTTGTACTAGTAGACTATATTGTAAATCTCGTCTGTATATACTTGTATATATTTCATCTAGACTGTGACTATAAATTAAGACTTTATAATAGTATTAAGTTTTTTGACGTGTTCCTTATTCTAGCTGTAAAGCAATGTGTGAATACCATGGAATGTTAATAAATACAATACAATAGTCACTTAGTTACTATTTTCTCCGCAATATATCCGCGTACCCTCCAGTGCGTATAACACAATAACATCACATTTTGTAGCAACTAAGAGTACTCAGTTAGGAAACTATATGACGTTCCAGAATCTTAATTTTTAAGTTATAATTTCTCAGTTTTTTTTCACTGGGAAAAAGAATCGCGTATTATGATAATGCAAAAGAAAATTTTGAGACATTCATGAAACCATTAAAATTTTAGAAATATAGGTGTTATGACCCGCTAGTTTAAGAGATAAATTACGGTGGTCAAACATAGTAACTGTCATGAATTTCATAGCAAGTTTTACGGACAGCACCATGTATACACGAGTCCTTGGCGAACAGTACGCGTTAGCCGGAATCTGGACTCGCATTGTCAAGCTAGTGCGAAGTCAGCTTTTCCCACCTTATATTTCACGTGCTAAGAGTTCGCGTGCGTGACTAGATTGTTCCATAGCCCTCTCTTGCTTTGAACTCCACATTGAAACTATGCTGACAGCAGAGAAACTCATGATTTTCTTGTATGTTAAAATAACACAAATCTAGCATTTGCATCGAAAGTAACACTGGCGTATACGAAATACACTTCCTTTCAGTAGTAGCCACGGTTTTTCTCGCTCCCCGGATAGCGTCATGACCAGAGGGCGGATCAGAGTGACCAGGTTCCGTGGCTTCATGTTACTGATGCAGAGAGCAGAATGTCTCGGCACGTGTTCCCTAGGTACAGACAGTGGCTAAAGAATTATACAGAATGTAGTAGGAACATCACGTTCCGCTTCGCAAACAGGCGGCGTATGCTACTACTAGTAAAAGCAAATGCGAAGTTATTATTTGGGAATACAAGTATCCGATGAACTACTCATAGTAGTGGCCTACTGGAAAGAGATATTTACTAACGTGTGAGACGATAGAAAAGGTGAACCACACAACAATGGCAACTGCATTTTCTAATGCCATGGATATTTTGTGGCCTAATCATATCAGGTATAATAATGTATTTCTTTTAGCCAAAGATGCTGAATCCTATATGATATAGACGGCCAAGGACACAAAAATAATGTATCCTAAGTTGGTTAACTTAGCTCTTGATTAGCACTCCATAGGGTGGACTCCATAGGGTGGCGAAAGTAATTCACTCTTCTTATACTGACGTCGATAGCTTTATAGGTAATGTTAAGAAAATTTTTCTGAAAGCGCCTTCCCGAATACAAAAATTCAAGGAAATCGCTCCCAGGGTTCCCCTTGCACCAAACCCCATAATAACAAGATGGGGTAGTTGGCTGGACGCTGTCTTCTATTATGCCACATATTATGTTCAAATTGTGAAAGTGATCAATAATTTATATTCTACAGAGGCACATGCAATTGAAATAGCAAAATCCCTAATTTCAGTTGATCTTTCGAGCAGTTTAGATTTCATACAGAAGAGCTTTTGTCACTTACCGAAAGCCATAACGTTGTTACAAACATCTGATTTACACATGCCAAAGACTATAAACATAGTGAAAGAAGTATCTGCAAAACTTAAGAAAACCAAAGCCGAAAAAAGTGAACGAGAAACTTCAGAATGTGTTAGCAAAAAATAATGATTTTTCAATTATCTGTGTGTTGTGCGAGATGTGTTGCTGCAAAAATAAATAGAGTCCTCCAGGTCAAAAAGTGAAAGAAATATATCAGATATTGATATAAGTTAGAATATTATTCGTATGCACCTATTAGGTCTTGCGATGTCGAAAGGAGTTTGTCACGATATAATTTTTGTTTAAGTAAGATACGCAGAAACGTTCACTTTCGACAATCTCCGCATGTATATTATTGTCCACTGCAATGCAGAGACTACGTAGTATTCACTTTACACGTAAGTACAATCTAGTGTTTTATAACGGAGTACAAATTCACAGCCGTCATATACGCATTCTTTTGATACAACTGTACGGACATAGCAACTACGCGCCCGTTGTGTACTTCTGGAATCACCGTCTCTGCTTCAACATAAACAGACTATAGTAAATGGTAAGTAAACTTGTAAGAACAGTCACTCTGATCCGTCCTTTGGTCATGACTCTACCGACCTAATAAAACCAAAGATCTCCACGGGCGCGGCCCTCATTTTCGAGTGCTCACATCGATCAGATCAGTCAGTTTCGTTGCCGCAAGATAGAAGACGAACGAGAAGCTTGTAAGTCAATCAACTGAAGCCGGGACCATGGCGTCCGCCATCGTCAACATTACTTTCGTCTTACGTATCGCAAGTTATAATATTTCATCTTATACCAATTGCAACTAAAGTCGAGAGAGATTTACTAAATGCTACTAGTGTCTGAGTAATTTACCACATAGAATATAATAAGGAAATATCAGGGCTTGAAACTCAGTGAACTGTGTATATTTCAAAGTTCTACTTTGAACGAAACTACTTAGACATAATGGATTTTTCCGAGGTTTTTGAATGGTATTACCTCACGAGATATTTTGATGAGCAATATTATTATCAGTATTCGGGAATCCAAGCCCAATGGTAACTAAGTCAACAAACGCCTTTGTAGATAAACTCTTTAAATGAATTTTCATTGTTTTCCGAAGTTTGTTCGACTAATTGCACCTTACGTAACCAAGCTAACACACTGAAATTTCAATATTATTTCATTGTTTAATCAACTGCATTCAAATATAATCTATGATTTACGAGTATTTTACCATTTTGTTTTCATTTAAACTCATGTAACTGAGTAGGTATACCAAGTAGGTATATCCTAGATTCTCTTTTATTGGTTAAGTAAAGTAAAGTCAAGTAACGTAACAAGAAATATATATAACTAACTAGACCTGTTAGACATTTTGCAACTATTCATGACATAGCTAAATATATAATTCATGTATATAAGAAAGTTTTACAATATATTATAGTATAACCAGTGAAGTGACTTATTTGATTTGATTAAGCTAATATACTTCGAGCCTGATTCAACCTGTGATCCTGTTCTTGAATACGCAGTACCTAAGTTAATAGCTCGACCATTACCATCCTAATTATCCTGTCTTAAACATAACAAACTGGTGTCTGAAATACCTTGACAAAAGTAATGCTCGGTAGGGCAGAACCAGAACATAATAATTTGGTGTTAGAATTTAATCCTAATATAACTGTGACCGATAGCACCGGCCACAACAAACGTGTGCCCAACAACAACAGCAGGCACAACAAAGGCATAACTCTAAGTCCTTGATGATTAATTAATGTAATTAGTAGGTGAAAAGATTACAGGATAAAGTGAAGTTCTATAAGTAAACCTGTCTCATGATGTGTTAGTTAATAAAAGATCATGCTGTATATAGGCCTTTAGAAATGAAAATTCGACTTCCGAAAAATATAACTTAATAACTTGAAATTATGTGTAGAAGAGAATGCTAACTTTAAAAATATTACCTAAAAGTTCATTTCTGAAAAATTATATCTCTGTATTACAGATAATTTTAACGAAATCTGCTGCTGCATTTGATGATGGAGCCTACAACACTGCTTCTGGCCGTTGCTGTGTGCTTGGTAGTCTTGCTTCTATTTCGACGAGATCCAGAAAAGATGCGCATAAAAGAAATGATGGATAAACTGCCTGGTCCACCAACTTACCCTATCCTAGGAACTGCTTTACCATATATATTTCTGCCAATTGAAGGTGCGTGTGACTATTATTATTATTATTATTATTATTATTATTATTATTGCAGTAATGGTAGCAACACTGACAATAATAATAAATTATAATGACACCAACGAAAATAATTTCTGCAGTAACAGATGTAACAATATTAGTCATGTTAGGAATTAGTGCTGAACACGATAATAATAATAATAATAATAATAATAATAATAATAATAATAATAATAATAATAATTTATTTAACCTGGCAGAGTTAAAGCCATACGGCCTTCTCTAACACTCAACCAAGAGTAAAACTGCGATACAAAAATCACTACAAATTTACAAAGTACACTACAATTTTACACACAAACCTGAAAAAGATAATAATAATAATAATAATAATAATAATAATAATAATAATAATAATAATAATAATAACAATAATAATAATAATAAAATGTAAACAACAAGTAAGTAGAAATCAGACATAATATATAACATACAGAAAGAAAGGAAAAAGCATAATAAAATGTGAACAACAGGTCAAAGTAAATGAGACAAAGTATAAAAAATAAGACAATTGTTGACAATAATAATAATGATAAAAATAAGAATAGTAATAATAATAATAGTAATAAAATAGTGCAGTACAAAACATACAATGAATACAATATTTTTAGGTACACACAGTAAGGAGAATTATGATTACATATAACTCAACTTATCACATTATAGATATACCATTAACGGAAAATATAAAAAAGACATAAAATAAGTTAAATATCAGTAGAACATAAAAAAATGTGAATACGTGGAAACATGCAATACAACACTTGTCATAATAGTAAGTTAGTTTGGCAACTCATCATAAGATAATTTTCTAACTTGGATTTGAAAGATTTCAATGTTTGGCAGTCCTTGACTTCAGGCGGCAGAGAGCTCCAGTTACGAGAGGTAGCAACAGTGAATGATGAGGAATATAGAGATGATGTGTGAAGTATAATTTCTAGCGTGTTATCGCGTTGTGATCGAGTATTAATATTATGATAGCGAGAGAGAGAGTATGAAAACGAGCGAATAAATAATAGGGGCATGAAGTGTGAATAATTCGATATAAGAGAGAAAGCGAAAGAGATTATGTTGTCTCCGGAGCAGTTGTTTGCGCGCTTTCAATCGGAGTCCTCCGATTACTTCCCATTGATGCCACGCAGGTTGTATATGTGCTGTGGCGCAGAACATTTCTTTATTCGGATCATGTAGTGGTTCAAATCCGAGTATTTTTAATAAGTGTGTAATTTTTGTTTATTTGCTCATTTTTTACTCTCTCTCTTTTTTTTTTTTTTTGCTTTAAGTACTACTTTAGCCGACAGATTTTTTATACATTTGAAATTCACAGCATTTATGGAAGAGGGTGTTAGTTTTAGGTTACTGATCAAATTAATGGCATAAAATTCAATTTTTGCGAAATCTACAGCAAAAGTAAAGTTTTCAGTAGTTAATGTAAAAAATTATAGATCGTTTATTCACAAATAGTTACTGCCAGTTAGTCTAATCGATTGAATTTAACGTAAAATATATTAAATAGAATGTCAGAGTGGAACCAAAGAAACGTGTGGTATGATTGTTCTAAGTTTCACTGTTTAAAAATAATTTATTCAGGTACTTCGTTAGCTTTAACTCGGGGAATCACATTTACCTAATATTCAGGAATATGTTCTGTTAGAACATAGTATAATATCAATAAATATACGTTAATATAATAATAATAATAATAATAATAATAATAATAATAATAATAATAATAATGATAATAATAATAATAATAACAACAACAACAACAACCGACGAAGAATATCACTTTTGTTGACGTCGTACAAAATTTTGCCCGATATTCTTTTGAAAATATTAACTAAATACATGGATTATATTATTGGGGATCATCAATGTGGTTTTAGACGTAATAAATCGACTATTGATAAGATTTTTTGTATTCGACAGATACTGGAAAGAAAAAATGGGAGTGTAAGGCCACAGTAAATCAGTTATTCAAAAGATCTCAAAAAGACGGATGACTCGGTGGAGAGAGAAGTTTTTATATAATATTCTTATTGAATTTGGTATTCCCAAGAAACTAGTCCGATTAATTAAAATGTGTCTCAGTGAAACTTACAGCAGAGTCCGTGTAAACCATTTTCTGTCTGAAGAATTGAGAATTCCGCATTCCTCCGTATAGTCCCTATACCACCTACGGTATTACCGGAGATCACCGGAGGAGAACTTTATTCGTAATATTCGGTTCCTCGGCAGTATATTCGCTCAGCCGAGCAGCACTCTTACTAATACTAAAAACAATAATAATATTAATAACAAAAGCACACATGTTTGTGCTAGTCAGACGTAGTGGAACCAACACATTGAATGGTTCTGAGTTTTGGCAACATTGAACTGATAATGAAATCTGCAAGCAATTTAGAAATAATTGCCTATTTAAGATATGTTTATGAATTCAATATCTAATAATAAAAATTTGTTTCATCTGCATACTCACAGAAACAAATAAAATTACGTGTTATTTGACACACTACATCATACGAAAGAATTGTGTGCAATAATATTAATGTAACATCTTGTCTTACTGCTGGAATGGAATAACATAAATTGTACAAAGACAAACAGAACATTTCATCTATAAACTGGCAAGTGACATTACTGTTCTTATAGTACACAGATAGTTTATCTTCCTCAATGTATTAGATGTCATGTTCAGGAAAATCTAAAATAACTCGCATTTAAAAAGTGAGTGAATAATGATTAAATTGGTGTAACGCATTAAACGGATAAATGTAACAAACCTTTCACTAAAAATTTCATTCTACACATAAAAAGTGAAAATAAAATGTTATCAACAGTAATCTCATTGATTTATCTAGACTATTACACTTTTACTACGTCACACTAATTTTGACCAATAAAACGGTATGAAAGGACGTCTTTCAACCAATCATGGCTGCTTATCGCACAATTTTATCGCGTCCCTAGCATTTGTTTAATTTTATCGCGTTCCTAGCATTTATTTATTTTTATCACTACCCTAGCATTTGTTTCTTTGTTTGCCAACATTTCAAACTGCACTGGTCTGGATGTCAAAAAACAGAAAATTACAAACCACTCCAGTCGATGCACAGCACTTTCAAATATGACTCGCATTGGCATTCAAGAATAAGAATTAATAAAGATCACTGGTCATATATGAAGAGCACCATTCGGAATTCCTGAATAATTTGAGGGATACACCATGTACATCAACGAGTTCACTTCTTTTACGCACAGTCCAATATAACATCAACTGAACGACCAACCACTAAAACATTCAAATTTGAAAATTGTACTTTCAATAATTGTTTCTTTTAAAATTATTCATGTTTGTTTTTAATTTCATCATCTTTAATTAAAACGTTTCTTGTTTATTTCATCATCCCTAATTAAAACTTTTCTAACACTTGTTTATATTATTTAGGTTATGTTAGTTACAGCTTCTGCTGTATATTATTATGGATAGTCACATTTCAGAGATTGTTTAATACTAAGATTTATTGAAAATCATCTGTCAAGTGACGTTGATTACTGGGTTCTGGATGATTGAAGTGGAATGCAAATGTTTTAATAAAAATGAAACTGAATCATCAAAGCCTTCTTGACTAGTAACCAACGAGTTAGATACTAGTAATTAACTCGTTTGTAGTAACCGTCCACAGAGTTCAATGTAGATAACTGATAACAAGAAAACATAATCATAAAAAACTACTCTCATCTAGCGTAATGTTGAGATGGTACAATAATACATTTGGAGACAGTTGTATTTTCGTAAGCCAATTAATATTTTATTGTATTGGAGTACTTTGTTACTGCTAATCTTAACATAATATCTTCTAATCGTGTAATAGTAAAATCCCACTCGAGTTTTGATTTTCTCTAGATTAATCAAAACCTCTAGTGAGATTACTGTTGAGAAAATCAAAACTCAAGTGGGATTTAATTGACTATTACACGATTAGAAGAAAGTATATAAAGTTTAGAAGTAACGAACTATATTAATACAACAAAATATTAATTCACTTACGAAAATACTGAACTGTCTTCAAATGTATTATTGTACCATCTCAACATTACAAATTTATTTATTTATTTTTATTTATTTATTTATTTATTTATTTATTTATTTATTTATTTATTTATTTATTTATTTATTTATTTATTTATTTATTTATTTATTTATTATTTTGCTAATAATTGTAACATAAAATATAATAGACTATATACAGAAAAACTTTAGCTCGCCCCTGAAAGAGTAGAACTCGTGCATAGGGGCGGATTCCTGAATTTAAATTAATAATTATACAATACAATTTGTCTTATGTCTACTATGCAATTATAGTATATAAATTTAAATTTACAATTTTTAAATTTTTATAAAATCCATACATTACTTTATAAATTTAATACTAGAACTATTAGAATTGACAAGATTAGGATATTTAAATATAAATTTGATATATATTCTTGGGCCTAAATTACTACTATGATTAAATACTGCAACAGTGTTGCATTTTGGTAAAGAATTCATATCTTTTGTTTCATAACTATGAGAATACAATTCAAAATTATTTCGATTATTATGCACGAATTTTATTAATACAATATAATAAATTTGTCTTACGTTAAGTACATTAAAGTCTAAAAACAAATTTTGAGATGGAAAATCAATAGGTTTATGAAGACATATTTTAATTATTTTCTTCTGTAATAAATAAAGTGGATTAAAATTAGATTTAAATGAGCTACCCCATCCTACAATTCCATACATTATTACCGATTGAAATAAAGTTAAATATATTGTGCGTAATAAACGTATTGATAAGTAATTCCTCAATAAAACAAAATAATATACTATTTTACGTAATTTATTACGAAGTTAATTAATGTTTTGGTTCCATTTTAAATGATATCGAAAATTATGCCTAAATACTTAACTTCAGAGGACTCTTTAATAATCGGACATTTACACTGTATAAGACAACAATCAGACTTATGTAATTTAATATTTAATATAGATGTAGGAGGTTTGTTACATTTTTCAGATAATGAGAATGTAGTAATTATGGTTTTATTTTCGTTGATAGAAAGATAATTTATGTAAAACCATTTTTTTATTAATTTAAGTCCATTATTTGAATTATTATGTGCATCACACCAGGTTTTTCCACCAAAAAGTAAAACTGTGTCATCTGCATAAGAATAGTGAACACCATTGTATTGTTGTAAGTCAATTTTTAAGAAGTCATTAATATATATTAAAAATAGCATAGGGCCTAGAACTGTGCTTTGGGGAACACCTAGATGGCAGTAGTGTGTTATGATTTGTAGTGTAAATCAAACTAAGAAACAGTTTTATTTCTAGTGAGAAAGATACAAATCAAATAACAAACTGACATTTTAACGGAGTATTTGTAATATTGATGATATGTAGCGGGGCTTTTATCTGCGCCGCATTACGGAGGAAACGCCTGTAAAAATTAATAATACCGAGAAACTTACACAAGTCGGCGATGGTCTTAGGCTTCAGGTAGTCTGTAATTACCTTAATACGATCTTCAAGCCGCCTAACACCACGTTTATTGATTGTGTAGCCTAAGTAGTTAATTCACCGACGCCGAAAGTACACTTGGATAAGTTAATAGAAAGTCCATGTTCACGCAACCTCTGGAAAACAAGACGAAGATGTTGTTCATGCTGTCCCTCGTCTTTCGATGCTATCAATAAGTCGTCGATGAAACACGTGCAGAAGTAAAGTCCACGAAGTACGCTATCTATTAGACGTTGCATAGTCTGTGCAGCATTACGTAATCCAAAGGTCATGACGTTGAATTCGAAAAGACCGAAGGGCGTTATTACTGCTGTCTTGGCGCGATCGTCTTGAGCTATGGGTACTTGGTGATAGGCTCTGTTAAGGTCAAGAGTACTGAAAATAGTACAACCGTTTAGCCGTTGAGTTACGTCATGTATATGAGGAACTGGATAGTTATCAGGGGTAGGTGTATTGTATTTATTAACATTCCATGGTATTCGTACATTGCTTTGCAGCTAGAATATGGAACAAGTCAAAAAACTTAATACTATTATAAAGTCTTAATTTATAATCACAGTCTAGATGAAATATATACTGACAAGATTTACAATATAGTCTACTAGTACAACACATAATTTCAGTATCAATTTCATAAAGTGTTATTGAATGTCATGAATTCACCCTCAGAATAGAAGGCGTGAGAAATTAGGTACTTCTTTAATTTGGCTCTAAATAATTTTATGCTTTGAGTTTCATTTTTATATCGATAGGGAGGCTATTAAAAATTTTTACTGCCATATAACGCACTCCTTTTTGATAGCACGATAGACTTGCCGATGGAGTATGAAAGTCATTTTTTTGACGTGTATTTATGCTATGAACTGTTGAATTAGTTATAAAATTTTCAGGATTACATACGAGGAAGATTATTAATGAAAAGATATACTGACAAGCCATGGGGATTATTTGTAGTTTTTTGAAAATAGTCCTACACGATCCCCTAGATTTAGCACCTACTATTATTCTAATTACTCTTTTTTGTGCTAGGAATATACTGTTACTATCTGTGGAATTTCCACAGAATATTATTCCAAAACTCATTACCGAGTGGAAGTATGCAAAGTATATTGTTTTTAAGGTATTGATATTTACTATCTTTTGCATAGATCTAATAGCAAAACAAGCTGAATTTAGTTTGGGGGTAATTTCGTTAATATGATTTTTCCAATTTAACACATTATCGATTTTTAAGCCAAGAAATTTGGTGGTTCTTGTTTCTAATAGGGATCTATTGTTAATTATTGCGCTAGAAATTTGCGAGGTTGAATTTGCATAGGATTTAAATTGAATTATGTTAGTTTTGTTACAATTTAATACCAATTTATTGACTGAGAACCAGTCATATATTTTGAAGAGAATTTCCTCTGTTGAAGATTGGAATGTGTTGGAGTTATTGGCTGTAGAATTTATACTACGGTAATCCCCACAGGGTCTCCATACTCCGTTCTTTTTAGAAACAAGATGAAGAGGACTAGCCCAGGGACTTCTCGAGGGGGTACAGATACCTTGAGATGGGATATAATCAAACTCCGCTTTAGCGACCTTAAACCTTTCAGATGTAAGACGTCGAGCACGTTCTTTGATAGGTGAGCCCTTCGTTTCTATGTGATTTTCCACACCATGTTTTGCTGGACCAGTAAATGGTGGAACCTTAGTTATGTCAATAAATTCTCGCAATAACAGCTCGTATTTTCCGCTAGCTATCGTAGAAGAGGTTGACAAAGTAACTGTGGTTAACTTGCCAATTGTAGCTCTGGCCGTTGAAGGGTCGGTAAGCTTTCGCTGCTTGAGATTAACTAGAATGCCATAGTGTTTAAAAAAATCACCTCCAAGTATAGGCTGAGAAATGTTAGCAATTGTAAACTTCCATGGATATTCGCGTCCTAGATTAAGGTCCAGTGTAATGAGCATTTCGCCATAGGTATCTATGACTGACCCACTCGCTGCATACAGTTTGAAATCAGCTGGTTGCTTACCGATGAAGTTTGCCTTAGAACGGGGAAGAACAGATAAATCAGCTCCCGTGTCAACGAGAAAGTTCAAGTGATTAATCTTGTCTGTAACAATGAGACGATTTTTAAATCTCTGGTCATGGACCGCCTCGATTCCAGACGACGTCACTAGTTTTTCCAAATTTTCCCCTAAGCTTCAGCAACAAGGCTGTACACATCGTCTCGCGTTAGCTCCAAACCTAAAATAATAGTAGCAAACTTTATCTTTCGTTTGTTTGTTCAGTTTACTTCGCTGGGTATCGGATGATGACCTGTCGTTATTTTTAAGATGAGGAGATTTGTATTTTGCCAATTTACATTACTCGTCTACTTTGTTTTTCAATTCCATAACCTCGTCAACAATAGTCAATATTGTAAAAACATTTGAGTTCTTACGTTCGTCTCCTGCATCTTGTCAGCTAAAAATGCAAGCTTGTCCAAACTACCCTCTTCTCTTCAAAGCAAGGGTATTCTAATAGTGGGTGCTAGTTGTGCTAAGAAGAGTGACTTGAGGACTTCTTCACCTAAATGACCGGAAGCTAAACTTCTGAGCTCTTGTAGATAGTGAGAAGGTCGTTTCTCTCCCATAGATATGCCGCTCAATAATAAATTGAGCTTTTTGTTGATTGGTTCAGCAAACGCTGCAATGATACGTGTTTTAATAGCGTCATATCTCCCCGTGGGTGGTGGGGATTTAATAAAATCAGCTATAATTGGAATAAAGTATGATCAACGTTACTTAATGTATATTGCAATTTTGCTTGATCTCGAGTAATCCCTGCGAAACTGAGAGCATTTTCCACCACTGCAAACCACAGATCTGGATCGTCCTTGTAGAATGGAGGTGGCTTCTCAATACTTTGTGCACACACAACGACTCTGTCACCACTACCAGTTGATAAAGACCTTTGATCTGTATCTCGTGTATGTTCGCTGTTTCCATAACCAATATTGTAGTGTGAATACAATATAATAAGTAAATCAAACTCAGGAACAGTTTTATTTCTAGTAAGAAAGATACAAATCCAATAACAACAAACCGTTGCCGTGGCCAGAGCTATAATTTTCATGGCCCACTCCGTTGTGTAATGAACACAGGCGTAGGTCAGTCGTGAATGCAGAACTCAAGAGCCCTACAGATTAGCTGTTTTCTTGTTATCAGTTGTCCCAACTATAGAATCTTCATTGAACGCTGTGAACGGTTACTAGTCAAGTAGGCTTTGTTGATTCAGTTTCATTTTTATTAAAACAGTTGCATTCCACTTCAATTATCCGGATCCCAGTAATGAGCCTCACTTGACAGCTGATTTTCAATAAATCTTAGTATTAAATAATCTCTGATACGTAACTACCCATAATATCATATAGCAAAAACTATAACATAATCTAAATAATATAAACAAGTTTTACAAAAGCTTCAATTAGGGATGATGTAATAAACAAGAAAAGTTTCAATTAGGGATGAAGAAATAAAAAATAAACACGAATAATTTTAAAAGGAACAATTATTGAAAGTAAAATTTTCAAAGTGGAATGTTTTAGTGGTTTGTGGTTCAATTGATGTAATATTGTATGTATTTATTTACACTGCAAGTGGGCATGCACCCGGTGGCAGTGGTATACACAATATAAATAATACACAATAAAGAAATGATAAACAATATTTACAATAAACAATACAATTATACAATACACAATAGGCCTACAATTTTATACACAATACAATAAGAATACACGTGTGCGTAAAAGAAGTGGAACTCGTTGATGTACACGGTGTATTCCTCAACTTATTCAGGATTTCCGAATGGTGCTCTTTATTTATTTGTCAATAGGGTTTCAGGGAAGATGCATTGTTGTGGCCAGTGATCTTTATTAATTGTTGTTCTTGAATGCCAATGCGAGTCATATTTGAAACTGCTGTGCATCGACTTGAGTGGTTTTTAATTTTCTGTTTTTTGACGTCCAGACCAGTGTAGTTTGAAATGTAGGCAAACAAAGAAACAAATGCTAGGGTAGTGATAAAAAAATTAAAGGCTAGGATAGTGATAAAAAAGCAAACAAATGCTAGGGAAACGATAAAATTGTGCGATAAGCAGCCATGATTGGTTGAAAGAAGTCCTTCCGTACCGTTTTATTGCTCAAAAGTAGTATGGCGTAGTAAAAGTGTAATAGTCATAATAAAACTATTTTAGAAAGGAATAATTAATACTAACGTATATTTATTAGCAGTAAAGAGACGACCGAATATCAGAAAAGTCTTGAGAAGTACGAATTATAAAGTCTTTGCGTTTTGGAAACACGTTATTGATCACAGTAACTTAATTTTGAAATTAAAGAACATACCTATAATATTATTTTCTTGAGTTAAGAAAATGAGAAGATATACTAAATATTAAAATAATATACATTATTAATCTCAAGTTTCCTTTCCAGGGAGATGGGATTTGTGTTTTAACTTAATTATGAAATACAAGCCTTTTTTGAAGTGGTGGTTGGGTCCATTCCCGGGAATCACTACATGTCATCCCGATTATATAGAGGTAAGTACTCGTTTTTAGTACTGACTGAGAAAATGATTTGAGTCTTAACAAAGTCTACATTTTCCCTATTTTACTTGTATAAATTTAATTATATAATATTATTTCAATCAGTTTTTCTCTGAAGCTAACGACAGATAGAAAACAGTTCCTTGTCCTTTATTTAAAGGCGGTGTATCAACTAATAGGTTACTTAGCGTCGATTGAAAGGGTAATATGGAGAAGTATTTTCCGAGATGAGGCCGAGCATTCACCTTAAATTATCTGACATTCGTTTTATAGTTGGGGAAAACATCAGAAAAAAGCCTAACCAGGTGACCAATCCAAGCGGAAATGGAACACACGCCCGAGCGCAGCTACGGATCAGCAGGAAAATACGTTGCCTTTTGAGCTATGACGGTGACTGGCATATCTTGCTTATGCTTAGGTTAGGTTAGGTTAGGTTAGGTTAGGTAAGGTAATGGTGGCTAGAGGCGGGTTAAGGACGACCCTTTGCACGTCGGCCATACTGAGGCCTATTTTGCACCCCGAATTTATGGGATGAATGAGGATGAGGTGTACCAGCCCACCGGCTCAGTGTCCCTAACTCCCCGTCCTAAGTTCATACCGGCAATGTGACAAAGCAGCACAGGATCCAGTCCAACGGCCCTTCCAAGGTGTCGATACGCCCTTGGAAGTGCTCTTAAGGAATGAATCCTGACAGATATATTGCGGAACGCTTGGAATCCAGAGATAGTTGCAGAGAGGATGCCAACTCCTGTAAGCGGATGAAGACATACATCTTGACGTGAATATATCTATGGAATGAGTTGAAATCTAAATTATTTTTCTACACGAGCGGGGAAGAGAAATGGATCGTAGCAATGAAAGTTCTTAAGTAACTGTGGAAAACCACGGAAAAACCACAGTCAAGTTGGTCGGTCCGGGGATCAAATCGCGGACCTCCCGAATGGTTAAGTTCGGTGTAGTCTTCATTACTGTGAAACTTTGAGACCCCGTCACTGAAATCCGAGGCTCGAAGCAGGTAGTTCACTGTATGAGTTCCTTATTTGTAAAGAAGAAAGTTTCCTGTCTGTAGTACCTTGGTAAATTATTTCACGTGCAAAAACACACAAAGAAAATTCATAAGTAAACATTCAATATCCGTAGTTAAAACCATTCACACGATTCGATGGACTAAAAACTAGGTCAAGGGTGGGGGGGGGGGGGGAATTCATTTGGTTTATCTATACCTAATGAAATATAATTAGTGCGAGGAATATTTGGGTTATGATTAATGCAGAATTACAACTTTCAAATTTTACATAAGAAGTTAATACATATTTAAAAATGTAGACCTATATCAAACAAGAGTGATATACAATTCAAAAAGAAATAACATTTAAACATCTAAAGTAATTTCCTACCGTGGTATCTATAAGCCAAAAGACTAATTTCATCTTTCTGGCATGTTACCCATGTATCATATTATTATTATTATTATTATTATTATTATTATTATTATTATTATTATTATTATTATTATTATTATTATTAAATATCCGCTCAAGAGAACCCTAATTTACCAAGCGGTATGCCAGGGTTATAGTTTAGTTATGCGATATACTACATACATATACATACACATATAATACATACATACATACATACATACATACATACATACATACATACATACATACATACATACATACATACATACATACATACATACATACATACATACATACATACATACATACATAGTCTTCCTCCGACGAGTTTAGTGCTGGGACCTGAGGTATTCTTGCCATCGGTACGGGGGGATTGTAGATAGATTCTTTTGTTGCTACAGCTAAGCCGAGCCGAGCGGAATGGGAAGTATTAATCGTCCAAAAATACGCAGTCTTCAGTTTGTAGTAGTGTGTGAATATTTCATATACATATTGTTTACCTAGGCCTATGTGATTTTGTTATAAATATATTAATTATATTGTTGCAATTTTTGCTCAAACATCTCCCTGATGTTAGCTATGTTAATATTATATGAATTACTTATAATAAATATTTCACCGTTACAAGTCATTTTAAAGGAAACATGCTGTGGAAAATGGGTCAACGAGATGAGTAGATATTTTAACGTACAATACTGACACTAAACAGGGCATCATTGTGGACCCCATGATACGTTTTGAAGTAGAATGTCATCAGTCAGCCGAGGTGCACCTTGAGAAGAGGTCGATCTATGAGCCTACAGTCAACTATTTCAAGCTGAAATATGCCTTAATTCACGTTGAGGTATTCGGCTTGCTCATAAGTGCTCAAGGGACTATACAAGCTTTTTTCGAAGAATTTCGACGGCAGTTTGCTCTGCCAACATTGTGATAAGAGTGTTAAAAAATCCTGCCAAATCCTAATTAATCACATGGTGCCACATTAATAGCAATTGTAATTTTTCACGCCCTTTTCTTTGTTTCCCTTTTTTAAAACTTAATATCTATGTTTACATATGTATAATAATTCTTTGAGGATATACTGAGTCCGTAAGGGCTACCCTCAATGAGGGGCAGTTTAATAATAATAATAATAATAATAATAATAATAATAATAATAATAATAATAATAATAATATTATTATTATTATTATTATTAATATTATTATTATTTTAAATTGATTACTTCACAAATTTAATTCAATTCTACTAATCACTAAATTTTATAGTATGATTCTTCATTTCATTTATATTATTGTAGTTTTATTATGATTTTTGTGTTTATTTATTTTATTATATTTGTATTTCTGATGGTGTGATGGCCTTAACTTCACCAGAATAAATAAATAATAGACTATATAAATAAATAAATAAATAAAATGTTCTATAATACTTTCCTTCTCTGAACGCCTAAGTACGAATGGTTGTATCTCTATCTCGCCAAAAATACATTAGAAAACTAATAGGCATACTGCTCTCGTAAATTGGGCGAATGTTTTCAATATGATTGTACTTTCTTCCAGACTGGCGATGTCATTGTTCCCTCCCACTCCAGTACCGCGCTAGACTAGTCGGAACCGCATTCCTCTCAGCCCTAAACTCCTCATAGGATGACAGTACATACATTATACATACAAATAAACATGGTCTTCTACCCTTATTATTTTCATCCTCAAGAACCTTGAAGTTAGTACTTTGCCTATAACAATGATAGGAAAGTAATCAATTGAGGCACTCAGAAGCAAAGTGATACAAGTGACATTTAGTAAGTTTTGAAATAAGTGACTTTGAAGTTGAAACGGAAATTAAAAAATCTGTTACAGGACTATGTTGCTGTAAATTTACAGTTGTATATGTTGGTACCTATATTTTTTAACTTCTAAATAGAAATTATCTATTCTGAAACAGTTTAGGTAAAATAGAGTCCTAAATTCTCTTGTATTATTAACCGCCACGAAAAAAATTTTTGTGAAAAAGTAATATAAGTGCAAGGGTTTTCAGTATTTTTATATTATTTAAAACAAGAATAAGGACATTGCTTACAACATTGAAACATTTCTGTCTTAACAGCACTTCAGCTTTCTTATTATCATATTATAACAAAATATGTGTCTGTATAACCGAAAGAATCAATCAATCAATCTTCTTAATGTATCCAGTTGTTTGCAGACAACATAAAGTGAATTATAGTCCACTGTATTATTTTCAGTTCTTTTTTTCATAGTAAATTAGGGTATTTTGATCAGTGTTCATTATAGACGCCTGTTGCTAGTAGCCAGAGTTGGGGTGTAGTCAATATATACTGCAGAGATATGTCTTTTGCAACTGATACTGATGATTTTAATTTAATTCTTTGTGGTTTATGGATGGACAGTATATATGAATGTGTTCCAGATCTTCATCATGATTATTACACAACATACAAGTAGGAGTATCAGAAATGTGAAATCAGTGTAGGTACAATTGTGTGACAATGTGATCTGTTCTGACTCCTGTTAAAAATGTTTGAACATGTCTGGGCAAGTTTTTGTAAATTTCCAGGTCATTCGGTTTCTTTTGAACAGACTGTAAAATTTTTCCTTTGTCAGAAGAGACCCAATTGTTGGTCCATAAGTTTATAAAATAAAATTTTACTGAAGTAAAGGCATTGGCTAGAGATATCACTTGAGGAGGTCTTGGTTGCAAATATGTTGCCTGTTTCGCAACGTTATCGACTTTCTCGTATCCAGCTAGACCGCAATGACTAGGTATCCATTGAAATTTTGTTTTCTTTTGGAGTTTTTTTAGTTCACTTAGTTGTTTCTGAATTGAAATAATTCTATGTGCGTATAGGTGTGGTATATATTTGATTATATTAAATATAGCCCCCTTGGAATCGGTAAGTATTCAAATAGATCTTTCAGAAATTTGAGTATCACACTAAAGAGCAGCATCAATAGCTAGCAATTCAGTGTGAAGACGGGAGGAGGCTGAACATGCTATGAAATAATTTTCTTGATATTTTGGAATATAATATCCTGCTCCTGATGTTCCATCATCAGGGTTTAGAGATTCATCTGTATAAATTTTAAGGTAATCCTTATATGTGCTGCAGAGTAGTTCCATGGCATCTAACTTAAGAATGTATGGAGGATCATTTTTGAAATGATTTCGTGGAATTTGTAGGCTATGTTCTGGAATGATCCATTTTCATGGAGGAATTTCATTTACAACTGGAGTTTTAGCAAAGAGTGTGTCTGAGATATAGACTGGTATTTCTTCCTTGTTTATTTTCCAGAAATTACATAGGATATTATCTGACAGTTTGAAGAACATCTGAGATCTGGATGAGGCTTGCAATTTTAAATGTATTTTTAGATCCTATTTTAATACATAGTGTCTGATTGGTTAAATATTATATTCAATTTCTAGGGCAACAGTTGATGTGGTTTTTTGTACTCCGAAAGAAGAGGGCTAAGAAAATTTCAAATTTTAAATGAAATTCAGCCTTAGTCGCTGTTCATTACGTCACTAGCCTCATCTAATGAAGTCACATCTCTCTCTGCTGAAACATCTATGTTTCTGTCATGAAGTGCATCTGTAGTGTTCCTACCGCGAATATTCCTTCAACTTCCTCTTCCACGCACTTTTCCACGTCCTACAGTCCTTATTATAGGCCCATCCTAATGCTTCAGGTCATCAAGGAAAGAGTGGGATGAATTTCATTAGCTATTGCAAGTTTCTCAACTTAGCAAAAGTTATCCTTATTAGATCACTGTATTGTTGGTCCAACTCAATGTGTGCAGACCTTCCACGAAGATGTTTCGAACATGTAATATATTACCTCTCTCCATTATGGCAAATGAATTAGTCATACACAGAAGAAAAGCAACAACTACATGTAAACAACGCACTTGTATTAGTTTGCCTCTCAGTCAAAACTCTGTATGCATTGTAATACAAGAGTAAGGCCAGCATGGAGCGGCACTGACTGGAACTGCACTTACATTACTTTTTCTCTGAACAGAAGTGACGTTAAAGATTTAGAATATATACTTATTTCACTTTTTTAACAAAATGTCACTTATATTACTTTGCTTCTGAGTGCCTCAATTATGTGAAATAAAAACTTTCAATTGTTTGTTTTTTCAATTTCGATTCAGGCACTGCTGAGTAACACAAAGATGATAGATAAGGCTATACCCTACAAGCTTATGCACCCTTGGCTGGGAACTGGTCTACTAAATTCTTCAGGTATGGTACATGTTTGTCCCTATGTGCTATCATTATTTTGCAGCTTGGGTCCCTCATGTGACATTTCGAAGTTTCTAAAGTAAAATTCTTCAGAGATGTTAACTCTGAAATGAAACTTACAAAGAATAATGATATTGATTCTGAATGCAACTAAAAATAAGAAAAATGTACAATGACTATTAAACTTTTACTATGTCATACTACTTTTGACCTATAAATCGCTACGGAATGAAATGTTTCAATCAATCATGGCTGCTTATCCTACAATTTTCATCACCTACCTAGTACTTGTTTTTTTCAGCTCCTTAGTATTTCTTTGTTATCACTTTCCTAGCATTTGTTTCTTTGTTTGGCAACATTGTACTTTCAATTGTACCTTTCAAATTGATTCAAGTATATTCATTCATCATTAATTAAAAATGTTCTATCCTTCATCTTGTTTATATTATTTAGTTTATGTTGTAGCTTCTGCTCTATGAGATTATGGATAGTTATGTATAAGAAAGAGATTGTTTAATATATATTGATAACTGAAGTGGAATGCAATGTTTTAATAAAAATGAAACTGAATCAACAAAACCTTCTTGACTAGTAGTAGTCCATAGATTTCAACGAAGATTGTATAATTGGCACAACTGGTAACAAGAGAACAGCCGATCATAATACACTACTGCCCTCTAGCGGAATATTTGTAACGATGAAAAGGTACAATAATACATTTTCAAGATAGTTTAATATTTTAGTTATTTACTTACTTACAAATGGCTTTTAAGGAACCAGAAGGTTCATTGCCGCCCTCACATAAGCCCGTCATCAGTCCCTATCCTGTGCAAGATTAATCCAGTCTCTATCATATTATCCCACCTCCCTCAAATCAATTTTAATATTATCCTCCCAGCTACGTCTCGGCCTCCCCAAAGGTCTTTTTCCCTACGGTCTCCCAACTAACACTCTATATCCATTTCTGAATTCGCTCATACGTGCTACATGTCCTGCCCATCTCAAACGTCTGGATTTAAAGTTCCTAATTTTATTATGTCAGATGAAGAATGCAATGCGTGCATTTCTGCCTTGTTTATCTTTCTCCATTCTCCTGTAACTTGAACCCTCTTAGCCCCAAATATTTTCCTAAGAACCTCATTCTCAAACAACTTTAATCTCTGGTCCTCTCTCAAAGTGAGAGTACAAGTTTCACAACTATATAGAGCAACCGGTAGTATAACTGTTTTATAAATTCTAACTTTCAGATTTTTTCACAACAGACTAGATGACAAAAGCTTCTCAACCGAATAATAACACGCATTTTCCATATTTATTCTGTGTTTAATTTCCTCCCGAGTGTCATTTATATTTGTTACTGTTGCTCGAAGATGTTTGAATTTTTCCACCTCTTCGAAGGATAAATCTCCAATTTGTATATTTCCATTTCGTGCAATATTCTGGTCACGAGACATAATCATAGACTTTGTCTTTTCGGGATTTACTTCCAAACCTATCGCTTTACTTGCTTCAGGTAAACTTTTCGCGTTTTTCTTAATCGTTTGTGGATTTTCTCCTAACATATTCACGTCATCCGCATAGACAAGAAGCTAATGTGACCAGTTCAATTCCAAACCCTGTCTGTTATCCTGAACTTTCCTAATGGCATAATCTAGAGCGAAGTTAAAAATGTGTCATTAGAAAAGTTTAGGTAAAACAATTCATATTTTATTGTACTAGAGTACTTAATTTCTTCTAATATTTAAGCCTATATACTTTCTTCTAATCGTTTAAAAGTCAGTTAAATCCCACTCGAGTTTTGATTTTCTCTAGATAAATCAAAACCTCTGGTGAGGTTACTGTTGACTAAATCTTTACAATTAGTATGATTTTCACATACTTTCTAATGTATATACATTCTGTAAATTTTATATTTTGATTGTAAACTAAGTGCGTCAAATGTAATAGTAAGTACATTCATTCTCATTAGCTATAGTTTAACGCGTTTTTCAACAAGTCTGTTCCTTAATCGTACTGTGTATGATATTACTGAATAATATTAATGTTTATAGTTTATTTCATTGGTGTATTATTTAAGAGTACATATGAGATAACTGACATTTGATGAATTTTCACAAAAAAAAAAAAGCTGTTTTTAGTTTCTGCGTCTGAAAGGTCTAATTTCCTGTCATAGAATTGTATAATCGCCTATTTTTAAGTTTCGAGCAGAAGTTTTGGAATATATATGAATTACATTTTTGCATCTCACTCGCTGTATTCTCCGTTATTTTTTATTTTTCAATGTTTTTCTAACAAGGAAGGCACACCAAGCGATAATTGATTTTCACAACAATAACTGTTCTCCCATATGTTATATTTTAAATAAGAAACATCCCTATAGATTCTACATCCGGAAAAGTCCTAGTTTTCGAGATATGTTTCTTTCAAAATTCTTCAATCCGGTGCTAAAACAGCTAATGCAAACAGTTCTATGTGCTAGACATATAAGGAAATAAATCTCATCTATCCGCATAGCGTAATGTAAAAATTTTCTGAAATAATATAAGTTATGCAAATAAAATATCATCAGATATATCAGCTGGATATACTAGATTACACCGCAAGAGAGACGAAGATGTTCTTCAAGGGCTTGAAATATCTTCTATTTTGGATTACATCTATAGCTACAGAACTAACTGGCAGCAATATGTTCACCGCATGGAAAGGACTCTGCATTCCTCGTCACATTTCTACCTACTGTCCAAGAGGGAAGAGAACTCTAGGAAGACCTTTAAAGAGATGCCTTGAGACCGTAACGAGCCATTAGGCCAATACTTGTTAGGGCGATGATGATGATGTGATGATGATGACGATGATGTTGTTTATGATGATGATGATGATGATGACGACGATATATGAGATATATAATATTCATCAAATTGGCTATAGAATAGACTATGAAGAAATGATGTGTGTGTATATATATATATATATATATATATATATATATATATATATATATACAGAGTGTTTCAAAAATACGGGGCATAATTTCAGGTATGTCTTTTCCACATATAAACAATCAAAATAGTTCATTGCAACATGTGTCCGGAAATGCTTCATTTCCGAATTATGGCCTTCACAACATTGAAATTCACCGGAACGTTTTTCTTTCCGCAGATCGTTGTCATTACAGAATATGTTCAAAATGTCCACCTCCTGCTTGAATACAGACCTCTCATTGACCTGCGAACACGATCCCAAACTCCAGGACTATTGCCTATGTCTTCAGAACATGCCACAATTCGATTCCGAAGGGATTCCAAATCAGGCACCGGAGACGAATAAACCAGTGATTTTAAATGGCACCACAAGTAGAAATCGAGAGGGTTCACAGCCTCCAGGGTTCAGATCAGCTGAGCGTGGAGGCCAAGCAATTGGGCCACCTCTACCTATCCGGCGAGCTGTACGACTGAAGTGTACAGGAGCGCCATCATGCAACAAGTGAATGTGTTGACGATTGATCAGTGGAGTGTCTTCTAAAACATGAGGTATGGTGTTTTCCAGGAAGTTTGAGTACGCCTGCCCCGTAAGTCTGTTTGCAAGTACATGGGGTCCGACTAATCGATCACCAATGATACCGGCCCACATGTTGAGGGAGAACCGCACCTGGTGATGAGATGGAACAGTTGCACGTGGGTTTTCATACGCCCATACATGCTGATTGTGGAAATTTGTTATGCCATCTCGTGTGAACTGTGCTTCATCTGTAAATAATACTAAGGCAGGAAAGTTCGGATTTACACCACACTGCTGCAAGAACCACTGACACAACCTAATTCGTGCAGGGTAATCTGCTGGTGACAGGGCCTGTACACGTTGCAAATGATAAGGATACAATTGATACTCTTTCAACAGTCTCCAGACAGTCGTATGAGGAACATTGACTTGCAACGCTACCTTCGTGAGCTGATAGAAGGAGTCATGTTCACAGCCTCCAGAATGTCCTCCTGTACTTCTGGAGTTGTAGATCTTGGTCGCCCCCTTCCCAAACCAGCAGAGATAAATTTTCCATACTCGCACAGACGGTAATGGAGACGTACAAATGTCTTCCGATCTGGACATTGTCGCTGTGGGTACCTCTTCTGGTACAAACGACGAGCCAGCGCAGCATTGCCGTCCGCCTTACCGTACATGAAGTGTATCTCTGCCAGCTCTTGATTTGAATACATGTCGCACAGTCTAACGCCTACAAAACACTGAATGTAACCTTCGCCTCGGAATGAACTGTCAGAGTGCCCTATTAATGTCTCCTTTGACGGCAACTACCTGCGGAAAGAAAAACGTTCCAGTTAATTTCAATGTTGTGAAGGCCATAACTCGGAAATAAAGTATTTCCGGACACATGTTGTAATGAACTATTTTGATTGTCTACATGTGGGAAATACATACCTGAAATTATGCCCCGTATTTTTTAAACAGCCTTTATACACACACATGATTCAGGGTGATTCAAGAGGAAAGGTAAAAAATTTAGGATACGATATCTTAGGCCATTTTGAGTGAAAAAGTTCATATGAACATAGCTCTCTTTTCGAACGATGGCGGAGCTAGATGCATTTTTTTTATAAAACGTCTCGCCCCAATGTGAATCAGACGTTGCTGACGTGAGACGTGAGACAAGGTCACGGATCGCAATGAATGACGTAACATTGGAATCTGCATTTGAGCAATGTGGATAAGACAAATTCATTCACCTCACAAACCGGGTGGTTGGGCATTACAAATGTCCAGTTGCCTGCCCTTGTCTGATGAAATAACACAGAACCCGCTCATAATATAAATACAGTATCACTTATCAGTTCACAGAAGTTCAGTCAGCTACCTACAGTATAGTAGTTATACAGGTACAGCTATCGGAAGTGTTAAGTTATGTTTTACAAGATGCCTTGTAAATTTTCGACTGCATAATACGCCGATATTGTGTAAGTTTATGGTTTGTGTGATGGAAGTTCCTTGCGTGCCGTCGCTGAATATAAACTACGCTTTCCGAACAGAAGGGTACCAAAGCGAAGAGTATTTACTGTCTATGGGGCTGGATGAAAACTTGGTATACCAAAGGAAGGTGGAAACGAGAGAGGCGCTGATCATCCGCATTTTGGATGCTCCACGCCGCATAAAGAACAGCCACGAGCATCTCTCCTAAGCGACGAGCGCGATTCACGCCCGAACGCAACAGTGCATTGATGCAGAAGGAGGTACCTTTGAAAATGCGCGAAAACATCGACCCCGAAGTCTAGAATATTAGGTATGTATGCATACGTGAATATAAACTTTAAATTTGTCCGTTATCTGTCTCTAAATGAGAGCTAATACAATGGAATCCCAGACGTTTTTGTGAAATCAAAGAGCCATATCTCCGTAACCGTTCGAAAACAGACCCATATTCATATGAACTTTTTGACTCAGAATAACTTCAGAATTCACATCCTAAATGTTTTACCTTTCCTCGTGAATCACCCTGTAACTATATATATTTTTATGTCCATTTTGACTCAATTGTGTTTCTACAATAATAATAATAATAATAATAATAATAATAATAATAATAATAATAATAATAATAATAATAATAATTTCATTTCAATGAAAACGTCTGAGTGAGATCACCTTATCATAAATAATTTTGTTCTTCTCTCATAATGTTGTCATAAAGCCTGTTCAGTTTGTTTTTAATTATATTAGCTATAAATTGTTGAGTTCAAGATTCAAGAAGTTATTACCCCAATAATTGTTGCAAACTTCACGTTTCCTTTCCTAAAAATTGATATTACTTATGTTCTTTCCCAACTGGCACGTCTTGACATTGATAAATCCTGGTTATAAACCTGAGAAATCTGTGTAACTAAAGTGCTATAAACTGCAAACTTGTGGTTTTCTCTCAAACAGGAGTGTCGTAGGAAAATATTTCATGACAACAATATCCAAACTGAGCCCCATTAAATAAGTTAACGGCCATCCACCAAGAGTAACAGTTCTTTCTGGAGAGACTGTTGTTACTTGGAGGAGAGAGGGAATGTGTACCATTCCCTTACATTAAGAGGGCTTGCTGTTCCGAGCCCTTTTTAAGTTAGTACATGAAAATAAATGTTAAGGCTATGGATCTGCGAAATTAATTCTAACTTCTACATTTTTACACCAATTAGTCTGAAACTTTTACCACATATTTCTTACAATATACACATGCAAAACAAAAAATGTTTACTTTGATATTCCAATCAGTTTACTTATACATAATTTTTAATACCTACTGAATTACAATTGTTCTAATTTTCAAAGTTTACATAATTTTTTAAAATGTATATTTAATTTATTCCTGATAGACGTATGTAAAATATCACATATTTTTCATATTTTTCCAAATATTTTTGAGAAAAATATATTTACCCATTTATTTGTTAATTTTTTTAAATTTTAAAAGCTTATTAAATACTCAGCAAATGATTTGAAACTTTCAATAGCAAAAGAAAACACAGTTGTTAGTTTACTTCACATGTGTTTGTGGACTTCTAAGCAAAATTTCACTGAGACTGGAGAAAAACATTAGAACATTTCTAATGGTACATAATATTGAAAATTGGAAAATCGAGAAAACGACTATCAAAGTATAGCATGTATATGATGATATACTGTTGATATCCATCCTTTTTAAACAGATCTACCACATACATTTTTCTCCTACATAATAGCATAAAATATGAACTGAATGAACAGTAAAATTATTTAGAATGAAGGCTAAAGTCTGCTAGAATGACAGCTGAGTGTCAGGTTAAAAGGCTGCAGCCCCACACACGCGCTGGCCGCTTTAAATTTGTCCTGAGAGCCTTAAAATTATCATAGGGCAAAAATTGGGAAAAATTTAGAAAAGTGAAGCATTATATTATATTTTATAGGGTTAAAAACAAAATTCCCATTTTTAATGGTTTTTTCGTTACCTTACTATTAAAACAGCTTGTAAACTTGTCAATAAAGGAGATATCATAATTTATTATAATGTGCATTAGTTTCACTTGCAAGTATCATTTGTTTGTGAAGAATATGATCCACACTGTATTAATAACACATTTGCATTGTGACATTCGCAGGGACAAAATGGCACTCACACAGAAAGTTAATCACATCCTCTTTCCACTTCAAGATACTGGAAAACTTTGTCCCAATATTCGCAGAAAAATGTGATATTCTAGTAAATAAACTAAAGAAAGAAGTCGGAGGAGAGGTATTTGACATCTACCCCTACATCTCTGCCTGTACACTGGACATAATCTGCGGTAAGTATGAGCTAAGAATAATAATTGAATGAAGCAAATGTAATGTTATTAAGGTAAAATACGGTTGAGGGAGTTGTGGGTTCTAGTCGGTGCTTGTTAAAGATCCGAGATTCACGTCTCAAATCTGGCTGAAGACGATGAACTTTTCAAAGAGGTAACGATTCTTACGTTATTGTTATTAAGAAGTAAAGTAATGCTGGTACACCAACATCATTGATTAATATCACCCAAAACAATCCTGAATAACAATAAAGTCAGACAAATAATTTCTTTTCCTCGCCTAATTATTCTGCTTCAAGCAGATCCCTCTACGGATAATTCAGCTTTCAGATATTTATATTCTCGAGATATGAACATTAAAATCAGATGTTAATATTTTCAGAATGTCATAAATAAACCCAAAATCTTCAAAATTATCAGACGTCCTTAAACTGAATTGAAAATGTTTGGTAATTTGAGCGGTATAAAAGCGAAGACTTTGACTTATAGTGAAAGATATATTCGCCTCTCTAATTTCAAAATGACCCACTCCAATCTAATCGAATATACAACAATCAAAGCCAACACAAAATAATGTAAGCCAAAACATCGCACAGAAACGAAGCCAAAAGTGTATAATTCAAACAAACTCAATTTCATTTAACTGACTGTAAGCTAATAACTCAAATCAATTAATCATAGTATAACTATTCAAAATAAAAACAACACAAAAAATACAACTAAATATATTGTAATACAATGCAGTATAACGTAAATAATATATTAGGCCTATGATTAATATAACTCATAGTTCATAACCACCGTAAACCCACCCATCTCCTGACGAGTGATGTTCTATTGACAATACTTGCGAAGTTCCAATCTCTCTTCGGACAGTTGACTAAAAAAAGTCTCGTCTGGCCGCGAAACCAGGTGGCCCGGGTTCGATTTCCGGTTGGGGCAAATTACCTGGTTAATGTTTTCTTCCGGGGTTTTCCTTCAACCCAATATGAGCAAATGCTGGGTAACTTTCGGCGCTGGGCCCCGGATTCATTTCACCGGAATTATCACCTTCATCTCATTCTGACGTAAGATGTTGATAAAGCGTCGTAAAATAACATTCTAAAATAAATAAAAAATAAACTAAACAAAGCAAACAACACGACCTAAGGCAATAGAATTCAATCCCAGACAAACTTAACTTCGTACAGTCGAATTCAATTCCATAGGTATAATTCAACCCAATGCCTTATAATTCGACCCAATTCCTTATCGTCTGACTCAACCCAAGAAAATACGACCTACCCCCAAATAATCCTGCTTAGCCCCAAATAATACGACATAGCACAAACAATCCGACCCAGCCCAAAATATTCTGACCCAACCCAAAATATTCCGATCCAACCCAAAATATTCCAACCCAAACCATAATGTTCCGGCTTAACCCACAATATTCCAACTCAACCCAAAATATTCCAATCTCAACCCAAAATATTCCAACTCAACAAAAAATATTCCAACTCAACAAAAAATATTCCAACTCAACCTAAAATATTCAAACTCCATCCAAACTCAAACTCTACCCGAAGTATTCGAAATCAACCCAAAATATTCCAACTCAATGCATAATATTCCAACTCAAATGAAAATATATTCCAACTCAACTCAAAATATTCCAACTCAACTCATAATATTCCAACGTCACCCAAACTATTCCAACTCAACACGAAGTATTCGAAATCAACCCAAAATATTCCAACTCAACATAAAATATTCCAACTTCATCCAAAATATTCCAACTCCATCCCAAGTATTCCAATTCAACCCGAAATATTCTAACTCAACTAGAAGTGTTCCAGCGGAAACAAATTTATTACTACTTTTCACTTCGTCATAATGTCCAGGTTTCTGCTCCATGCGATGTCACACTTACGAAGCACTTCACTAGTTTCTTCCTTAGTTCTTTTCCAACGCTCATTTTCTATTAAAAACTTTGCTTTCCTCCTTTTGCTTTCCTGGCAGCAGCTTATGTCACTACTTATAGTACACCCCAAGCATTTTAAGGTGTCCACTTGTTCTACTGCCTATTTAGGATTCGCACGTTTACCTTCATTATTTTTCTTCCAATAACCACTGTTGTTTTATTTTTGCATTTTACTTTCTTCTAATACTGCTCGCAGCAGTCATTTACCTTCAGTAGCATATCCCTTAGTTTCATCTCGCCTTCTGTTAACATCATAACTTCAAGAAATCTATGTACTTTATTCTTCTTTCTCAAACTATCACCCCTCACCTATTCTGAAAACAGTTCTTCACTAAATCCTCCAAGCAGATGTTTAACCGGGTCTAAGTGATAAGCTCCTCACACTATTCCACTTCCCTTTGACAGTTCTTCTTCTATCCTATATCTGACACATTGTTTCAAATACAGATTATAAAACAGCCTCCTCGCTTTCGAATCCACACCAATTTTCTTTAGAATCTTTTTCTCTTTGAGCATCAGGATTTAGGAAAAAAGGCCTACTCCGACTTTAGAGGGTTATGTCGTTTATCCATCGTGTTTTAGGCCTTCCAACACTTCTTCGTCATTTCGGCTGATGTTAAAAGGAATATTTTTGGGAATCTATATTCATTTCTTCCATTCTTTAAATGCGTTCTTACCAATGTTGTTTTTCTGTCCTATTCGATGAACCAGATAGTATTAAAATGGTATCTTAGTCTTAATTTCTCTGATGGTCTAATAATGAATAACCTGCCATACTCCTGAGAAATTTCATTTCACTGCTTTCCAGTTTTCTTTCAGCATTTCTGTTTAAAGTCCAGTTTTCGCACCCAAAAGTTGTGTAAAATTTAATGTGTGTTCTTTTTAACACAATTAAGACCCACAATTGCATATCATAATTTATTTTGATATTTTATTACTAAACGAACTCAGATACATTGTTTGAGTATGTACAAATTGGATTTTCGAGAAAAAATTGTTTCATTTGAAATATGCACTATGTCCTATACATAGGACATTGGGGCTGTATGAGAAATCTACTAGTATATTAATTTACTTTACTAAGAAACATTTTTTTTCACATCTTCATCCATTAATTTTACAATTTGTAATATTTCTCAAAATATTTGACACAGATCCTCCTTTTAAACTTCACACACATTGTTGTCGGTTTTCTCTAGGCACACCAAAGTTGTTTTGCTTGATGGATTTTTTGCTATGAAATGTCCAATGCTGTAGAACCTGATGTCCATAAGACATTTTCTTTTCGATGTGGTCCTGGTCTGGGTTTCGGTGTACCACTACTCTTCAAGAAAAACGTTGTTAGTCTGTAAAATAATAATAATAATAATAATAATAATAATAATAATAAATGCATTATATGTCTTATGGTTACTAATAACATAAAATATGTTGATTACTTACTTTCTTCGAAACATAAGCAGGTCATGAGTACACAGCTCAGCAGTAGTGTAGAGCTTCCAGGATGCTACCACCATGGTGTTGAAGATATTTGTGAATAGAGGGAAGTACCACTTCTTGCCTCCAATCCGGATTTGGTATACAGCCATCAGGTTATAGAAGAGGTCAACTCCATTCTTGTACTTATTGTGGGAACTAATGCAATGTGGGATTGCGATGTTAGTTCTTGAGCCTTTTGTTCTTCGTTGCACTTCTCCTTCAGGGTCGAGGGATTCAAAACTATTACAACTTTGTTATCATTCCAGAGAACTATTCCATTATTATTATTATTTGTATCCAAACATTTGTCGATAGCTCCTCTTTCCTTTTTCTTCATTTCGGAAGATGGTTTGAGTGGACATTTTTCAATGCGATTTTCCCGAACAGTTCCTGTCATAAAGAAACACAAAGAAACCCTTTTCCTTCATCATGACAGCGTTTGTAGGATGTGAAGAAGTTATACATATAAATAACAAGCTATTTAGGGTTTTCAATTATGTGTGCAAGCGATTTTGAAATTCTAAATGACAATGTTTAATGATCGTTGTTCTTTTTTCCCCGGTATGGCAAAATCTGTAAAGGATAACCATCACAACTACATAGCATTCAGAGCTTGTACCCAAATTTTACATATACATTTTCTATGTGTGTCTGCCATAATACTTCACCACCCTTTCGTCAATTGATAACTTATCACAAAATAACCCCATATTTCTTCAGAGATTCATTAGCTAAATCATATAGTTGCCTCACTTTGTAATATGTCTTCTTTGTCAATGCTGCTGTTGTCATTGAAATGGTTCTTTTTTATGTCTTGGAATCTGTTACATGACATGCAGTCAGCAACAATTTATACGGTGCAATCTGGAGTACGATCCCAGTACATGAGCTCCCTTGGTAGTATATGTGGTACCCACTAAAAAGAAGAATATCCACGAACTTCATAAGCTCTTTTTTTGCGAGTGAAAATGAATGGTCATTTTTCTGTTGACTGTATACTCATGTTCTAATATTTTGTCAAAAATGTTGTTGGATATAGAAATAAACATGTCAGGGACAGATTTCCTTGCAGACTATTCTTTGTGGATTCCTTCATTGAAACAAGAAATTTGTCAGGAGAATCGGAATATTGGGGACACTTTCAATTCAATTTTTCCCATTTTGGAGACTTTACGGAAGTTGTTTCTTTACTGCTGGGTTGGCTATTTGGCCCAGTTAGTTTTGAGGTGTTGGTGTTAATTGCAAGAGAGATATCTTCCTTCTCCAGAATTGTTAGTTCAACCGTACCTGCAATATCAGATTGCATACCAGTAGTTTTATCAGGAACAACAAAGACATCGTCATCAATATCCTCAAAATCGCTGGGGGCATCTGGTGGTGGGGAAATTATAGCCACGGAAATTGAGTTAACTTAGTTTTAATCTGTTTCTTTATTCCATATTTGATACAGATATTCTACTGCCTCTTCAGGTGACAGCAAGTTGCGCTGTCTCTTGTCTGAAAAAATCATAATAGAGAAATAATCCATATTGTCCCAATGTTCTATAGATATGACACTGAATGTAAACGCAATTATCTTGAACTCTGATACAAATATCGACATGATTTAAATTATAAAGGGTTATATATACATTTCCAAACAACAATAACATGATAGAAAATTTTTAATTATATAACTAACGGAAATACAAATAAATAAATCTGCATACCTGTAGACATGATGTAACCAGCAAGCAGTTCATTCAACCACTGGCAATTAGATGGGAATAAACAAAGCGATTGTTGTAAATCTTCGACAGAGTGCGTTCAGAAAACATTGCTGAGTCATTTGAACTGATAATCTTTGATTGAGAGCCAACACACTCCACAAAATTCAGTTACTAACTGGAATGAAGTTTCCGTCATATTCATAGGACAATGGGATTAAATGGGTAAGTTTTATTTTCTAGCGAGCGGCAAATTGTTCCACACATTCTCTGATATTTGTTGAGTTTGTCAGCCATATCGTCTTCCTTTATGTTTGAGATATTGCAATCTAAGGAATTAAAGGATTATATTTCTTTTTTTCATAATTAATTATTATAATTTTACATCTTAAATGATCTACTCCCAAAAATTCCATTGTTTTAAATTTAACGTTGGAAATGTTAAGATTATAGGTCATAATGCATTTTTGAAGACGAAGCGCTGCAATTTGTAATTCGTCTTCCCATTCGGATATGAGCAGCTGGTCATCTGAGAAAATTAATAACGTATTTAAAACCATATTATTTATGTGAAGTCCATGTGTAAAATATCGTTCCCATTATTCAACAGCTGAGTCAATATATATGTTAAAAAGTTCTGATGATAAGGGGCGACCTTGTTTCACGCCTTGATTAATTGTAGTTTTTTTTACTAGTTTCATTCCTAATATCTATTAATATTTCTGTATTTCTGTATAAGCGTTGTATTATTTTAATGAAATAATAGTGATATTATTTATTATACATTTTTTCCCATGATTTATTACTTTAAACCTTGTCAGAATCTCCATCAGCTTATTCCAATACAGCATGTAAGCAGCACTTTCTAGGTCCACAAGTACTACATCCACTTCTTTATTCTTCTCTAGGTATATTTCGCAGCAGTTCAATTGCCTCTCATACTGTTTCCCTTCTTGAAGCCAAACTGCTCTTCTTCCAACTGTCCTTCCACCTGAGAATACTGTATACATGCCGATTCAGTATTCGCAGGAGAATTTTCGCACAGTGCGATATGAGGTAAATAGTCCTGAACGCATTACATTTGTTGGTAAGCCTATTATTTTTATTCCGTATTGGTACCAACACTGTCTCCGTGAAATCTTCAGGCCATCCTCTTTCTAATATATTTTCTTGCATAATGATAAAATTTCCTTCTTGTCTTCACTCAAACATTTCACTAAATCGATGACGATTTCGTCAACACCCGCTGCTTCCCAATTCTGCACATCCGTAAGTGATAGCTCAACTTCTTCCTAGAGAATAGAAAATTATTTTTCTTCTTCTAATGCGGCTGCTTCTTCTTCTATAGCTAAGTTATTATCAATATCCTTTGTTTGTGTGTTATGTAAATACTGATTTCGTCTTCATTGAACCAAATGGATTTCTAATTTGATTTGTGAATTCAAAACATTGTACTTCGCGGTACATTAAGTCATGTTTTGCTTTTTAGTAGATTCTCTATTTCTTCGCATATATATTTCATTCAATCTTTCTTCGCTTTATTAGTTTCTCTTCCTGGTTCGTTTTGTTATTTTATTCTTTTGCTTCATCTCCGACATTTTCCCTCTGACCTAAGATTTCTTAATACTAATACTTTCTCCGTATCCTATTGTTACTTCTTCAGTTGTCTTTATACAGATTTTAAGATGAATTCAGTACTCATTATTATGTACGGTTTCTTATTTAGCGGCTATCTCTTGAACATATTTTTTTTAAATTATCCTCTTCCTTTTTTATTCTTTATTTTTCTATTGTCGATTTCTTTATCACCTGTCTTCCTCTTATCTTCTTCAGACGAATATCTACTTCGCCTGTTAATAGGACAAAATCTGTGAGTTAATATCAAATCCTTGTAGGATCGTTGCACTTTCTAAGCAATTACTGAATCTTTCCTGTATTAGCATAAAGTCTATATCTGACAAATCCTGTGCTTCAGTAGGAATGTCTAAGTATATAATTTTTACGTTGTTAAAAAATTTATTTCCAATCATCAACGTATTTCTTTTACAGAAAATCTCCGAAGATTCCCCTCTTGCATTTCTTCTTCCCAATCTACATTTTATACCGTTTACAATGTAATGAAATATATGGGTATTATAATAATTATATTATAGACGTAATGAATTTGTTGATTACTGGTTTCCTATAACGTTATATCACATACTAATAATCTGATTTAATAATTCACAGAATCCGCAATGGGAACGTGTGTAAATGCCCAGAAAAACGAAAATTCAGAATATGTCACAGCTGTGCACGAGTAAGTAAACAGAAACATAATTTATATTACATTCATTCTTGAGCGTTGTGTTGAGAAGATAATATTTTACTTTACTGGCCTTATAGATTCGGAAAAATCCTCCGCAAACATGTTCCATTTACTTTCGTCCCCCTCCATGCTCCTCATTTCCGTCAAACTTTACCAAACTTCCTTCAGGGCTGTCTCACCCTCCCCTAACAATCACTCTCCTACCAACATCTTGAAGGTCATTTATACTCTCATACTCATGGGTTTTTAGACTTTTTCTTTTAGACCTACTGTCTTTGGACATACTGACCTGGGAGCAGTGCGTTAGCCTATATACAGCACAAGTCATGTATTATGAGAAGTTTGAAGCATACAGTATTGAAACATATGCCAATGAAAAGAGACACTCACCAAGTTTTAAAGCTACAACTGCTACAATTGCTCAATGTGCACTCCTCGCGTCATACGATAAACATCGATACGGTAGTCCAACTCCTTCCACACAAGCCGGAGCATATGCCTGTCAACACGAGCCACAGCAGCACGGATACGATTCTTCAGGTCATCAAGATTAACTGGCAAGGGTGGTACATAAACTTGATCTTTGACAAACCCCATAGGAAAAAAATCACATGGGGTTAGATCAGGCGACCGGGGAGGCCAGCGGATAAGACGCCGATCGTTGTTAGAGGCCCTTGCAACCCAATGTTGAGGAAGTTGCTGATTAAGATAACGACGCACTTGAAGTGGAAATGTGGTGGAATCCCGTCTTGTCGAAATAAAAAAATTGTTTATCTTCAAGTAACTGAGACATCAACCACTGCGTCAGCATGTCTATATAAGATAGGCCAGTAACAGTGTTGTCAGCAAAAAATAAGGGTCCATACAGTTTACCACATGACACTGCACAGAACGCATTGACTTTGGGTGAATCCCGTATATGTTTTAAAACCACACGAGGATTTTCCGTTCCCCAGACTCGAACACTATGCCTGTTTACTTTACCACTCAGATGACTTTTTTATTTTAGTAAGTTATTTTACGACGCTTTATCAACATCTTAGGTTATTTAGCGTCTGAATGAGATGAAGGTGATAATGCCGGTGAAATGAGTCCGGGGTCTAACACCGAAAGTTGCCCAGCATTTGCTCATATTTGGTTGAGGAAAAACCCCGGAAAAAACCTCAACCAGGCAACTTGCCCCCACCGGGAATCGAACCAGGGCCACCTGGTTTTGCTGCCAGACGCGCTAACCGTTACTCCACAGATGTGGACCCACTCAGATGAAAGGTGGCCTCGACACCGAAAATCAGTTTATTGCATGTGTCGTCTTCCCCTAACAATTGCTGGAATTCAGTGCAGAACTCAATACGCAGATTGTTGTCATTTTGCGACAGAGCTTGAGCATTTTCAGACGTTCACGCAGCACTTTCCATACTATCCGCTGTGCTATGGAAAGTGCATCCCTGCACAATTGATCCTCTGACTTCGCACATAAGCTTCACTGTATCACACTAGGATGTCACGGCAGCTCTGCTGGCAGCGCTGCCAATAACAAAACAGAAAGTAATGGCGCATTTTATTTTATTTTATTTTATTTTATTTTAAATCCACCACCAACAGAAGCAGGCTTCCAATTACAGGTGGCTTACACAGATGTATACACAAAATACATAATAAGAGAGAAAAAACAACAAAACAAACAACACAAACGAAAGAAAGAAAATACATAATGGTAATAGATGCTAGAATATAATATTACAGTTAATATAGTGCCAATTTGGCATCGCTGCCAGTCCGGACGCCGAGACAACTGGGTTGGTGGCATCGCTGTCATCAAAGCAAATGCGGTTAGGTTAGGTATCTCACATTCCGATGACAGCAGAGCTGCCAGTCATTAGTTCAGCACTTGTTGCCTCGCTACCGCCTTATTCCATTGTTGTGTGTTTTGTTTTTAATATTGACGATTTGATACCCGGATGATTGTGGTACCGTAGTTTCCCCTAACTATGGTCCACATTTTTCACATTTTTCTTTGTATATTCAGTACTATTCATCCAGATTAAGTGAAATTTTGGCTTCGGACTCTTGTAAGTTTATTTTTTATTTTTATTTTATTAGGTTATTTTACGACGCTGTATCAACATCTCAGGGTATTTAGCGTCTGAATGAGATGAAGGTGATAATGACGGTGAAATGAGTCCGGGGTCCAGCACCGAAAGTTACTCAGCATTTGCTCGTATTGGGTTGAGGGAAAACCCCGGAAACAATTTCAGCCCCGACCGGGATTCGAACCCGGGCCACCTGGTTTAGCGACCAGACGCGCTGACCGTTACTCCACAGGTGTGGACTTGTAAGTTTATATTAAATAAATATTGACGTGTGTTTGAAATTATTTAATTACAAGTGTTAAAAAATAATAAGCATTGGTACATAGTTCTATTCTGAGTTGCGCAACTATGGTCCAATTATATATTCATGCTTGAAAGCATGGAGATGTAATTATTCGTAAATCAGTACATTGAGTTTCTAATTTAAGGGTAGAAACATAATCTAGCACAGAAATATTAAAAATAAATGAAAAGTACATGGATTCTTTTTATTAGTACACATTACAATAAACACACAATAAACAAGTAAAATCTGAAAGTCATTTTCCTGCAAAAACTACACTCACCGAAAAAAAAAAAAAAACCGGCCACCTAAAGTTTGCTCCAGGTTCCAATTAGCAAGCTTGTGAGCTAAACGTAATAGTTCAACATGATGTTGCTGAAGCAATTCTGGGCCTTTAGCTGGTGTTCTGAAATTCGGCCCATATTCATCCAGACGTCTTCTTATAGTTCTCTCACTGACGTTAACTTGTATTATTTTCTGGAAGGCTTTTCTGGGCTCAATAGCTATGGAATGGCGATCTCTTAATGTGTTTATGACAATAAAATGGTCGTCACGAGCCGAAGTTACCATTTTCTCCCTGAACAGGATCTCCTGGAATATCTTCCTGTCTCTCTAAAGCGATGGTACACTCGTTGTACGGTCGATCGAGGAATCCCAAGAACTGCAGCCACATAACGCTGACTATTCCCAGCTTCTATCAATGCAACCACTTTTGCTGAATCGATAGGACTTAGAGACATTTGTGTACAATGAAGTACTCCAATACTGCCTCAAAAGAGCTTACCAGTCTGTAGACTTCTTCAGCTTAGCTTGAAATGAGTCCGAGAAGTTTAGACACAATATTGCAAGAAGATCGAATCTTCTTTTCAGATCATTGTTGGCTATTACATATTCAATATTACATTGTTACGTATCACAAAAGAAATGAATGACTAAATGAACCTCAGCACACCTACAATTATTAAAAAAATTCTACAATTTTTTTAAATTTTAAAGAAAATGTAGGCGATTCGGTTTTTTGCGGTGAGTGTGTATTAAAGAACAAAAGTACGGTATCAAAATAAACTAAAACATTCTTATCAAAATATGATGCACATAAATTCACTGATAATGTTTATTTACCATATTGAGAACTACATTCAGTAGGACTATTCCGATCCTTTGAATCTCAATTTCTCTTATAATTCTGAAATTGAAAATAGATCTCTCTTTTTCGAGACGCATTTGGGGTCTTCAATTTGTTTGATTATGTTTTACTTTCTATAAGATAAAATGTCTTCCATTTCTCGCCACCTCAGTAATTGCCGCTTCTTACCATACGAGAAACAATAGCTTCATTATTCTTCACTTCCAAAACTTTCCCTGTCCACAATTTCTCCTCATAAGTAATTACCATATAACTATGTGTCTTTAGCATTAATTTAACAGATTTTTTCTTCTTTTCCACATCTGACTCACTGTCTGTAAATATGGAGAGAACGCTGGAAACCTTATACTCTGTGCCCAATTCAATTTCATCGCTCACATAGTCACTTACAAGGACGGTTGTTTTCCTTCTACCCTGGAGTTTTCATTTTACTGGACCATCAGTCGAGCAAGTACCATTGATGCTGGAACAGCCTGTTTCTTTGTTTACTTGACTATAATATTAAATGGTGTTTTAGAATATACTGAGATACCGTATTTGCAGAAGTAAATAATTACATTGATCACATTTTATTAAAACAAATATTTCAAAATTAAATACAGCTATGGTCCACGAAAAATTGTGGTACATAGTTGAGGACTGACTTCTAGCCTTGAGATTAAACATTTTTCACGCAGAGTCCTTAACCTCTGCCAGTCTAATTATTACGTGAAAGTAAACACTATAGAGCCAGGTTTAATTGTACAAACAATCGTATACCTATAACGTAACAGTTCTACAGAGGAGAGCTTAATAAAACAGACAAACACAAATTGAATTATTTCGCGTCTTCACACATTCAATAGAACGATGCACACTGACCTTGCTAAGCATCCATATCATTGCCACGTGTAATGGTAGATGAAAGCATCTATGGGGAACATAATTCCATCACAGTGGCGCCTTAAATGGCAAACACCGAACTCTTGGGAGACTAAGTAGTACATAATGCGTTTTGGACCATAGTTGGGTGCTTGTACCATAGTTATGGGAAATTACGGTACTGTACTTTGCTTAGTGCAAAGAAACTTACAAGAAAATTTCCTCAAAGAATGAATGAAATGTCGCCTTCAGGCGTAGTTATCGGCAAGCCCCAAAACAATAGTTAATGTAGCCTATATCATATCGCCCGTGAGTAGACGGTTATGTTGAGAGTAGATCGGTTTTTTCCTGTTGCAAAACTTAAATGTACCAGTTGATAACGAGATACAATATGCATCTCATGATGATGACGATGATAACCTTCAGCGTTTAAGACAATGTAAAGAGAGTTTCCGTCACCAATATTAACCCAAATACTCAGTGTTCATTAATTATAAGAAAACATGCATTTTTCCCTGAAAACATAAACATGACAACCCGGAACAGATACTTACACTATATGTTAATTAAGTTCTACGCTAGAAGGATACACGATACGCGAGGATCAACAGAAGACTTTCTGTCTGTAGAAAATAAACCTAATATAATATTGACAAATATCAGCCTTATAATTTCATTGTGTTAATATGATGGTGTATTACGTTTTTGTTTTACATAATTTTTAATTTCATTATATTGTTGTAGTGATTAACAAACCACATTTTCAAATGTTTGAAGGAGAACGATTGCATATTGCTAGAAAACACAGCCTTGTATCTAGAGAAACTTCGTTCCACTTCTGCAGAAACAATGGGGGCGTATTTTAAATATTTTACAGAAGCATTATTTATCTCAAAATCTGTATCATTATTATAAATTTTCTCATTTGAAATTAAGTCACAAATTTCGTCATCGGCATCTTGCTATTATTCTTCTTTAAAAGACGTTGAATGTTGCCTGTTACGAATAGCAGTATTCGGTCGTAATGTAACCGATCAACGAAACACACTGAAATCCCCACCTCAACGCAATAACAATCTAGTACCTAAAGTCAGAGGCGCATGAAGCGCAATATAACAGAATAGAATTCTTAGCCATAATCATCACCATCACCATACCATCGTCACCACTATCATGAAATTTTTAAGTACCGGTATTGATACTGTAGAATACTCTGGCAGCTTAGTTGGCATCCGGCTGGCAGACCTTCCAGATGCTAGCAGAGCTGTTGTGGCATCCTAGTGTGATACAGCGCGCTCAACAATTTCGTCGGAGACAGAAGGGCGTTTAGAGACACATCCTTTCGAATACCAATCACGTATTGTTTTTATTTGGTGCATCTTTATGATATCGAGAGCGGAAATGTCTTTGTGCAGTAGCTACTGACCTTGTGTGGAATTCAAGTACGCAATACGCGCGCTCTTCTCTTGTTGCCGCCATTTCTCATACCTAGCCGCCTAGCGGTCACACAGTGTACTGAGATACTTCCGCGAAAATTTAAACGAATCCTGGAGAGTGTCTGTTTTCATTGGTATATGTTTCAATACTGTAGGTTTCATACTTTTTATAATACATGACAATGAAAAAGCTTAAATAATAATTTATGGTAGCCTTGTATATCTGCTTCATTGTAGACGAACTTCATTAAGAGTGTACTAACCTTGTTCAGCTTTTTTCTATTTAAGGGGTTAGGTACAGCTTACAGCAGTAACATTTTTGGAAATATTCAACATTTTTTCCCTCCATTATTGTATCTTGTACAGTAATTAAAATTGGTATGTGTAAAACACTGTCCTCCTGCTATATGACAAAAAAATATTTTTATGATTAAAAAATATTTATATATATTTTTTCAAAATTCAAAATGGTGACAGTTTACTGTGCAGTGATAAAGCTTTTCTCTCATAACTCATAAACTTGTTAACTTTTTCATGTTCTCTCTCTTTTATTTTATTGCTGAAACTCATGTTTACAATATCATGCTCTTTCACTACATTCCTTAATAAATAACATTTGTTTTATTTTATGTTAGGAAATAATAGTGGTATTTGAACATTTTAAAATTAACTTATTTTTTATCAGACAATCTATAAAAGGTAGAGAAGTGATTTCCTATCATATTGTAAATATGACATGCATAAATACATACAAAATTTTCATCACAGAATGTTGAAATTTTTTTAATTATGTGGGAAACGCTTCATCACTCGACAGTGAACTGAATTTAAAAAAAAAAGGTATAAATAATTCCTTTTTAAATCGTAAAAATATTTTTTCTTCATATAGAAGAGGGACAGTGTTTTACACATACTAATTTCCAGTATTGTACAATATGCAGTAATGGAGGAAAAAATGTTGAATATTTCCAAACTTTTACTGCTGTAAGCTGTACCTAACCCCTTAAGCTAAGTACAGTAGAGGAGGCAAGGCCTGTCCTGTGACATTATCATGTGCCATAGCTATATCATCTATGGATATGGTGCGGAAAGATAGGTCTTACAAGCAAAAATTCTCATGGGGGCAGATAAAAAAGTTATTTTTTTCTTCTTTCATGTTAATAGTGTCAAAACAAGTAGCCTGCTTATACAAATTTTGGCCACTCGAGCGTAATTACGAAGGTAGTACAAAAATAAGTTTCCTAGGGGTCGTTTACAGAAAGAAAATAGAATTTCATTGGAAATATTTACTGGACCAGATACAGCAATTGTTGAGCTATTTTTTTTTAACATATTCTCCACCTAAACTGAGACATTTATCATACCGTGGGATACAAAAATCTTTGTGTTATACGTGGTGTGTCTAAAAAGTTCGGTGAATTGTGTCATATCTGAACGGCAACTTCGCGCATGTGCTTGCGCATGCGAATGGTTCTTCAGAGACTTGGGGAGAATCGATACATAGCATGTAATGCATGTGACTGGCAGTGTAAACAGACTGCGACCAGTTGAACGTAGTCAGTGTGAGAGGAAGTGTCACAGCGCAATGGAGCAACGTGTAAACATCAAGTTCTGCTACAAATTGGGGAAGACTGCAACGAAGACACATGGAATGTTGGTGCAGGTATACGGGAGGGAAGCCGTGAGCAGAAATTGTGTTTACGATGGTTTAAACGCTTCCGTGAAGGGAAGGAAACAATTGAGGATGAGTCACGTTCAGGTCGGCCATCGACAAGCAGAATCCCAGAAATGATCGAGAAAGTGCGACAAATGCTGGCACAAGATCGGCGACTGACTCTAAGATTGATTGCGGAGGAATTGGACATTAGCAAGGACATGGTGCACACCATCGTCCGCGATGATTTGGGTAAGCGGAAGTTCTTCTCCCGATTTGTGCCGCATAAGTTCACAGACCAGCAGAAAGCAAAACGGATGGAAACTTCTGGTGATTTCATTTCCATGTGTGACCAGGATCCATTGCTTCTGAAAACCATCGTCACGGGAGACGAGACCTGGTGCTAGCAGTTCGATCCGGAATCAAAACGGAAATTGATGTCATGGTGTTCACCGACTTCCCCGCGACCAAAAAAAAAAGCCATCTGCAAAAATCCAAGGTAAAAACACTGTTGATCGCCTTCTCCGACAACAACGGCATCATCCACAAGGAATTTGTTCCTGCAGGTCAAACCATTAATGCTGCATTTTACCAGTCCGTTTTGAACCGATTGCTACAGCGTACCCGGCGGGTTTGGCCAGAGTTGCACAGGATTGGAAAATGGATGCTGCTCCATGACAATACCCCTGCACACTGTGCGATCCGCGTGCGCCAATTCCTGGCTCAGAAGATGGTAACTGTTCTTGAACACCCTCCCTACTCCCCTGATCTTGCTCCTGCGGACTTCTTCCTGTTTCCCCGCTTGAAGGCGACCATGATAGGTGAACGTTTTGCGGACGTGAATGCCATCAAAGATCGTGTGACAGCCGTTCTGCGATCGATTCCACAGGAGGCCTTTGCTGGTAGTTTCCAGAAGCTGTACGAACGTTATCAAAAGTGTGTTGTAGCGGGTGGCGACTATTTTGAAGGGCAATAAAGATACAACAAATTTTCTTTATTGCCCTTCAAAATAGTCTGAATGCTATCAGAAAACAAGCAAAACATATAGAAACAAATTTTCTTTATTGCCCTTCAAAATAGTCTGGATGCTATCAGAAAACAAACATAACATAGATACAAACAAATTTTCTTTATTGCCCTTCAAAACAGTCTGAATGCTATCAGAAAACAAACAAAACATAGATACAAACAAATTTTCTTTATTGCCCTTCAAAATAGTCTGAATGCTATCAGAAAACAAACAAAACAAAGATACAAACAAATTTTCTTTGTTGCCCTTCAAAATAGTCGCCACCCGCTACAACGACTTTTGACAACGTTCGTACAGCTTCTGGAAACTATCAGCAAAGGCCTCCTGTGGAATCGATCGCAGAACGGCTGTCACACGATCTTTGATGGCATTCACGTCCGCAAAACGTTCACCTTTCATGGCCGCCTTCAAGCAGGAGCCAGATCAGGGGAGTACGGAGGTTGTTCAAGAACAGTTACCATCTTCTGAGCCAGGAATTGGTGCACACGGATCGCACAGTGTGCAGAGGCATTGTCATGGAGCAGCACCCATTTTCCAATCCTGTGCAACTCAGGCCGAACCCGCCGGATACGCTGAAGCAATCGGTTCAAAACGGACTGGTAAAATGCAGCATTAATGTTTTGACCTGCAGGAACAAATTCCTTGTGGATGATGCCGTTGTTGTCGAAGAAGGCGATTAACAGTGTTTTCACCTTGGATTTTTGCAGATGGCTTTTTTTTTGGTCGCGGGGAAGTCGGTGAACACCATGACATCCATTTCCGTTTTGATTCCGGATCGAACTGCTAGCACCAGGTCTCATCTCCCGTGACGATGGTTTTCAGAAGCAATGGATCCTGGTCATACATGGAAATGAAATCACCAGAAGTTTCCATCTGTTTTGCTTTCTGCTGGTCTGTGAACTTATGCGGCACAAATAGGGAGCAGAACTTCCGCTTACCCAAATCATCGCGGAAGATGGTGGGCACCATGTCCTTGCTAATGTCCAATTCCTCCGCAATCAATCTTAGAGTCAGTCGCCGATCTTGTGCCAGCATTTGTCGCACTTTCTCGATTATTTTTGGGGTTCTGCTTGTCGATGGCCGACCTGAACGTGGCTCATCCTCAATTGTTTCCTTCCCTTCACGGAAGCGTTTAAACCATCGTAAACACAATTTCTGCTCACGGCTTCCCTACCGTACACCTGCACCAACATTCCATGTGTCTCCGTTGCAGTCTTCCCCAATTTGTAGCAGAACTTGATGTTTACACGTTGCTCCATTGCGCTGTGACACTTCCTCTCACACTGACTACGTTCAACTGGTCGCAGTCTGTTTACACTGCCAGTCACATGCATTGCATGCTGTGTATCGATTCTCCCCAAGTCTCTGAAGAACCATTCGCATGCGCAAGCACATGCGACAAGTTGCCGTTCAGTTATGAAACCATTCACCGAACTTTTTAGACACACCACGTAGATGTCTGCAGCCTGGAATCGAAACCAATGTCTGACAGCCGTCTGCACCTCTCTCTCGACCCTGCAGTATGACAAATATCGCAATTCCAGTGGGGAATATGTTGAAAAATAGCTCAACAATTGCTGTATCTAGTCCAATAAATGTTTCCAATGAAATTCTGTTTTCTTTCTCTAAACGGCCACAGGGAAACATTTTTACGACCCTCGTAATTGCGCTCTAGTGGCCAAAATTTGTATAAGCACTTGTTTTGACATTATTAACAAGGTGGAAGAAAAAAAATAACTTTTTTATCTGTCCTCATGAAAATGTTTACTTGTTACTCTGAGACGAACTTTCATGTCGGTAGCTCGTATAACATTAACCATCATGAAACAAACTTTCTTTCTGATAGCTCATTCTTTCTCCTCTCGCACAGCTCACATGACAGGTCTCGCCTCATAACTTATACGTCGGATATTTGCAGTTTATAATTAATTTTGCACGAGATACCAAATTGACCTTAGGGATAGCATATTTCTTTCATTACCTTATTTTACCTAAACTAATATTTTTACTTATTTCTAAAAAAAAAAAGGGTACATAAAAGTCTCAGAAATGATAGAAACCACATAACTTGCATCCAACATAAACATTTTCATAAAATTTTCTCCTTTATTCGCAATTTTTCTATAACATAGTTTGTAACTATTCAGTGCTCAATTGAATGTTCGAATTAGAAATAAATATTCCAGTTTACTGTTAATAATAATTAAAACTTTCCAGAATGAAAGCGATCTTATCAGATCGAATGGCAAGACCGTTTCTAGCTTCAGACTTTATTTTCAACCTTACCAAGTGGAGCAAGCTTCAAAAGAAGAAACTTGCGATTATTCACGGATTTACTAAGAAGGTAAGAGCTTGGAATTGATGGCACGTTGGAAATCACATTAAGACGTTTTGAAGGTATTTAACTTTAATTACCTTAAGAAGGACAACCGAAGTACCTTATCTCATTGAGTAAAAATACATAATTTTCCTTGTGTGTTAATATTAACTGAAATAAATATGGTTATAGATTATCAAAAATTTTAACATCATGTAGGAGAGTAGATATTTCATACCCTGCAGTGTTAAAAATATTGTGTGAACATGCAGACATTCGGAGAAGCAGAACATGGAAAACCACTGAAAATCAATAGATATGGAGGTATATTCACAATAATTTACCTTTGAAAATTTTGAGCCTAAAACATGTTGTATTGTAAAAACAAATGAAGAGTCCACTGCAAGAATGATGGATGTCATTTTCTTGTCGAAAATGAACCAAGACTGTCAATGCACAGCTTAAGACATATAGAATGTACATTCAGAGTTATATGACATTAACACTGATAGTCATTGTCCAGTAATGATCGGAAAATCACATTTCAGCTTTGAGCGCTAAGCATTTCTAACTTTCAATTGCTTCTCCTGCGAAATGTATTCCAAATGATATCCATCATTCTTGCAGTAGACTCTTCAAATAGAAAATGCATTACAAATTTAAATTGTTTCTTTTTTTTTTTCTTTCAGGTTATTAGAGAACGTAAACAGCAAAAAATGAAAAATATTCCAGAACATTCTCCAGAAGATGACGTATATTACGGTAATGGAATGTTATTTTGTATTATCCCTTCAACATTTTGTTTAACATGGTTATAGAGCAGGACTTAAAAGAGCTCTCGTACTGAAATCTATATCAAGGTGTAGATGAGGAGGAGAGACCTGGCACGTGAACTTTGTGATACGTGAAAGAATGAGCTATCAGAAAAAGACTTTGTTTCATGATGGTTACTATTATACGAATCTACCGATACGAAAGCTAATTTAAACTAAAACCTATTTTCCCTCTCCCATTGCCATTGATGATACAACCACGACACGTGATGATGTCATAGGACGGGTCTTGACCTCTCTACATTATAAGGTTAGATTCTAGACTACAGCTTATGTAGATCTGATATTAGACAGTCTGTCGTTTCATCCCGCATTAAACGATTTAAAATTTCAGTAACAAATTAGTCTTATAATATATTCGTATAAGCTTAGCAATGATTTTATTGTTTGTGGTTTATATCCTCAGAAAGCATCAATAATAGTTATTTATGTATTAAGATCAAATGGAAAAAATTTCCACCGAGGCATATTCAAAATGGAAAAGCAATGGGCTACAAATGGAAATCAATATCCAAAATGATTCATTACTGCAGACAAATTATGGCAGATATTCCAAATCCATCATATCGGCCAAAGTCATCCAGGAAGAACCACTTAAAATGTGAGAATATTCTATGTTTCAAGCTTATATTGTAATAATAGGCCTAATGCAGAATTTATGATTCTTAGACAATTTGTTTGAGCATTTTGGATTATGTATGACTTAGTTTAGATAGATGGATTCATTCCAGTAGTCTATTGCAAATAATATCCTAAAACGAATTACGAGTAAACAACGATGAATGAATTATTACAAAAATGGATATACTGTCACAAATACTATTAGGTGTTGGAAGAAAGCGTATTTGAAATTCGAAAACAGCGCATACCAATTACCTAAAATCACATATTTTTTTATCTCTGAGTGATAAAAGTCGAGATTTGTTGTAATGTGTTATATAATTATTTGGAGTTAGATAATCCAGAATTATATAACAGACATTCTTTCCAGATTTCATCTGCCACAATATTGGTAAATAAAGCTGGAAATCGAGTTCAGTTGCAGAAGAATATATTCAAGATTCAATGGAAAAAAAAAAATTAAAATTCCTAGACAAGTTTTAAATGAAAAAAATCAACAACAATTCAATGTGTTCAGTCTGCCTCAACTTGTTCAACAATTCATGAAACAGAATATGAAGTGCGGAAGAAAACCATAAACCAATCGAGATTTCTTTATTAGATCCTAATAATTGTGTTGTTAACATTAAATTGAGTTAATTATATGAAATGTTGTTATGTATAAAATGACACTTAATTTCATAGTCCCAGAACATTACAATACTGGTTTCCATTCAATTTAGAGTGCGATAATGCGTTGATTATTGACCAGTTGTGCATAAAATTATTCTTCGTGCACAACCATTTCTTCAAACATATTCTTATAAGTACTCTATTACCACAAGTCAAATTCCTTAATACAGAGTGCGGTAATGAATCTGGAGACTTTAAAAACGTTATCATGCGTGAATGACTACATTTATTCACCTTTATCACGGACGAACACAAAGTATACATACAAGCATTTAGTTTACAAGCAATTTAACTGAATGAACAGTCCTTATTTTGCAAAAATAACGTCCTACAAATGACCACTATCCCTCTGTACGCACTCCGTAAGTCGTTTCCTAACATCACCTATTACTCGTTGCAGCATCTGCACAGGAATTCGTTCAATTTCTTCCCGAATTCGGTGTTTGAATTCCTGAATCGTGTGCGGTGCTGGAACACTAGAAACATGAGATTTCAATTACCCACAGAGAAAAAAGTCACACGGCCATCCGATATCCCCTTGTCTGGAGATAACATGGTTGGGAAACAAATTCCTCACAGCTGCCAAGGAGATTCGTGCGGTGTGGCTTGTAGCTCTGTCTTGTTCAAAGAACATGTCCTCATTCACAGGAAGACGATCAAGTGCAGGAGCTAACAAGTCCTCCAACATGTCAACGTAGCATTGCCCTCGCACAGTTACAGCTCTTTCCCTCTCATCTTCAAAGCAGTACGGACCGATAATTGCAAAAACCGATATCGCGCGATCTATACTGTCACTTTCAAAATGTGAAGTGGTTGCTCATGAATTTCTTTTGGGTTTGTGGCAGCCCAATAACGCCAATTTTGTTTATTAACAAACCTTGATAAATGAAAATGAGCCTCATCGCTCATCAGTAAGTTGTTCACAAGATTCTGGTTTCCATTAATCAACTGCAGAAACGTCTGGCAGAACTGAAGCCTGTTTCCATGTTCCTGTTACTGTAGTGCATACGCAATTTGAATCTTATAAGGGTGGAAATGAAGACCTTTGTGTAAAATCCGTCGAACACTATGGTCAGAAATCCCGAGTGACACAATGACGACGCGCAGACCGACGTGGACTCCGTTCAATGGCATCTCTCACTACCGCATTGTTTTAACACTACCACCTTTCTTCATGTGTGTAGAACCAGTAGCCTCAAAGTTACGAACCCAGGTCTTGACGCCATGAAATGATGGGCCAGCATGATTGCGATGAATCCCGAACTTTCTCCGAAATTCACGCTGAGCGATCACGTAACTGTCACCGTTTTTGTAAAATGCTTTTACAGCGCTCCTGACCACAACCCCATTGTAACTGAAATCCCATGGATAAATATATAATAGGTTGCGAAACTGCGGTCAGCACCATCTGGCGGCGAGTGGCTGAAATAAGATGATCAGCGCCCAACGTCGTAAGTGGTGAACATTAGAACTACGTGTTGGGTACATTACCCAGAGTTCTCTATTTTATCCGTTCGAGATATTGCTCGAGGAGTCTAGATGGCAGACAGAAACTTGCTAATAAGTGAACATAAAGTGATACGTGTGTGTATAAGCAGTGTATGTTAAACAGTGATGTTTATGGACGTTGCAAAAATAGTGTTGTTGAATGTATTGTAAAGTAATAGTAATAAAATAAATTGAACTATCTAAGTAGTTCTTGCAGACTTTTCCATTGCGCTGTACAATAAATACCCAAAGAATACAATCCCAATTCTCTAAACTTTTGTTTTATTTTTTGTCTCTGTCTGGTTATATTTTATTAGGGTAGTGTAAAATAGATCGTCTCTTTTATCTTCCTGTTGGCTCCGGTAAGAATTTTCAGTAGAAGATGCTGTGAGGAATAAGAATGTAAATGTTTTATTTTAAATTGGGTTAGCTTTGAATATCTATGAGGGTGGGAGGGAATACTTTCTGCACAGTTTAATATTTTCGTCATCAGGTGCGGTGCTAAATGCATGGAATAAATTACTCTTTTCGCTACTTGGTGCGCTGCTAGTTGTAATAACGCCCCTCCCCCCAACAGGTGGCAGCAAGGTCAATTTCTACAACAGCGTCTCTAGTATGTGTTACGGGAAACTCAGTAAGTTTCGCATCCTATAATATATTCATCCATGGAAATGCTTACAAGTGCTTTACCAGATGGCGCCATCCTCATTCCCCCCCCCCCCACTCAAGCGAAAGCAAAATAAGCGCTGTTGCAAAATCGCCCGATTCACTGCCGCACCTTGTATAACCTGAGAAAAGATTATGAGTCTCCAAATTAAAGTGTATTATTGATTCCATATTACTTCCTTAACCATAATTACACTATCTGAAAATGATCGTCCATCTCCAAAATTCATTCATTTCTACTATAAATTACAGTCTACAATAGCTTGTATGTAATACTATATATATATATTACTCGCTATTGGTTCTTCAGGACAAAAGAAGCGTATAGCTTTCTTGGACATGTTGCTGAAGGCATCTGACGATGGTAACAAATTGACAGACGAAGAGATACAGGAAGAAGTGGACACTTTCATGTTCGGGGTAAGAGTTTACATGATGGATTAGCATTCGGAATATATTGTATTTAGTTTTCATTCTTTTATTTCACGATGCAATGGATATAAATGAATAAGTGATCAACGGAGGTGCAGCATTACATAAGAAAATTATACTGAGTGAACAAATAAATTATGGTTTGAATAGGAAACCTTAATTTAACAAGACTAACAGGATTCTGTAAAAATCTTCACAAGTGTACTGATCTTGTATTAGTTCCTATAACATAATAATATCTCAGTGTATGAAATGAAAATATATTACGTTACGTCATTAAAATTTACCTTCAAATAAACCACAGTCATTGCTATAGTGACAGACCAGATTCACTTTGATTGTTACAAAAACGAAATAATGAACAAAATGATGAAGGAAAATAATAACTTAAAAATATGTTAAAGAAGACAATAGCTTTTTGTCGTCTCAATAGCTCAGACGCTAAAGTCTTTTTGACAGTAGTATATTATGCACACTATTTAAAGGGTGTAATTGATGTTTTGTTATTTGAAGTGTTGTGTCAGTGAAGAAGTGTGTTGTGTCAGTGAAGTGTGAAGTATGTTGTGTCAGTGAAGTGTGTTGTGCAAGTGAAGTGTGTTTGTGTCAGTGAAGTTTTATAGTTTGTAGTGGTAGTGCAAAGTATTTGAACAGTGAAATTTTTTTGAAGTATTAGTGAAATCAGGATAGTACCAGTGAAATGTGTCGTACTTCCAGTGCAGTGAGTGAGTTGACAGCGAAATAAGTGTAGTGCTGAAAGGTACTTGTGCATGTATGAGCATGTCATACTCGTGGGTTTTAGTTCGTACTTACGGTTAAGATACAAATTAGATTTACTTTAAATGTTATTTTAAGTGATCGTGTTTAATTTAAAAGATGACTATTATTATTACTATTAATTATTGTTAATTGTATTTTTTATTGTGTTTATTATTAATTGTCATTATTGAGTGCAATTAGTTACCATTTTCACCGTGTATTTACCCATTTGCAGTGTGAAAAAATACACACATACACGCAATGAGAAATAGAAATTCAATAGGTTGTTAATAATTAAAATGTGCTTACTTTGAAACTCTAGAAACATTCGCCTGTATTTAATAGGCATTTTCATTAACCCTTCAGTACTCGCGTGGATTACAATAGTAATCCACTGATATTTAATCCTGTATTACGTCACCGCCTGCAGCACTGCGTAGCTGAGCGTCAATGCAATTTCTCGTCACAGTCTAAGTGAGGCATTACTGGTGTTTAGACGTATTTGTCGCAACGCTTTGGAAAGTTATACGGAGTTTTATCAAGTTATACGCAGTTTTTCCGAGTGGATTACCATTGTAATCCACGCGAGTACTGACGTCAGTTTCTTACTCAGGTAAGTGAAATAGTTTTTATATGGTTATGAGTGATGCAATGCAGGAACTTTATGAAAAAAGTGTGTGATATTGTTCCATCCTCTTTGTAGTTGGCTCCAATGGGCACGGAAAATACAAGCAATATTTGCAAGTGGCTAGATGAAGATCTGGATGTTGGCATTGAAAATGAAAGTGATGATGAAAGCAACAAAGAAGATCTTTTGAATGAAGTTCACGATTCTAATTCAGAACAAGACAATGAGGAGGAGGAGGATGATTATGGTGATGGTGATGAAAGACTAATGTCTATAAATGATGGAAACTGCTATACGGGAAGAGACAACACTACAATTTGGCAGGAAGAACCAGTATCTCTACGAGGGAGAAGAAGAGCACAAAATATAGTGATTCATTTACCGGGCCCTAAAAGAGCTGCAAAAAATGCGCGGACACACACAGAGTGTTTTGACTGCTTTATTGATCAGACAATAATCAATGTAATAGTAAGGTGTACTAATATTTATATTGAAAAAGTGAAGCGTAATTACGGACGTGACAGAGATTGCAAATTAACAAATGACGTTGAAATTCGAGCACTCTTAGGTATTTTGTATCTTGCTGGTGCTTTGAAATCGGGAAGACTGAACGTAAGAGAACTATGGGATAAAAATGGCACAGGTATAGAGTCAATTTACCTGACTATGACCTACAATAGATTCCAATTTTTGTTACGATGTCTACGCTTTGATAACATTCATGACAGGCAGGAAAGGAAAGAAATTGATAAACTGGCTGCTGTACGTGAAGTGTTCGAGTTATTTGTTCAGAATTCACAAAGGTGCTACATTCCAAGCGAATATGTAACTATAGACGAGCAGTTGGTTGCATTCAGAGGACGATGTCCCATGAAAGTGTATATACCTACTAAACCAGCAAAATATGGGATCAAAATTTTTGCTATGGTGGATGTGAAAACATATTACACTCATAACTTGGAAATTTATGCTGGTATTCAACCAGATGGTCCATTTCACCAAAGTAACAGTGCACATGCAGTGGTGAAGAGGCTGGTTCATCCCATCAAAGGAACAGGAAGAAATGTGACCACCGATAACTGGTTCACGAGCATACCTCTGTGTTTAGATCTTCTAGAAAATGACAAAATTACACTTGTAGGAACCTTGAAAAAAAACAAAAGAGAAATCCCTCCTCATTTCACAACTACTCAAGACAGGGAAGTTAACAGTACATTGTTTGGATTCAATGAAAACTGCACAATTATTTCGTATGTACCGAAGAAAAACAAAACAGTGTTAGCATTATCAACCATGCATTATGATAAGGCAATGGATGAGGAAACAGGAGGAAGCCAGAAGCCTGAAATAATATCTTTTTATAATAGAACTAAATGTGCTGTGGATGTCCTGGACCAGTTATGCTCAGCCTATGATGTAAGCAGAAATTCACGCCGCTGGCCTCTGACTATTTTCTTTGACTTACTGAACATAGCAGGTGTCAATGCTCTTGTTGTTTATTCTGCAAACAAACAAAAAATTCTACGGAAAAACTTCCTAAAAACCCTTGCTCTGGACCTAATGAAGCCACTAATTTCCGAGCGTATCACCCAACAGACAATTCCAAGAGAAATAAAGAGAAGAGGAGAGCAACTGTTAGGCATTCCACAAACAGGTCAAGAAGAAGGAACACGGCCAGAAGGTATTGGTAGGTGCTACATGTGTGGTAGAACAAGAAACAAGAGCACAAGACAATCTTGTTTCCAGTGCTTGAAGAGAATTTGTCCTACTCATTCAGATGTAATTTGTTTGAACTGTGTAGAAGAAATGCATAGGCCTACTCAGATAATTGAATCAGATGTAGATTAGACTCACGTGTGTAAAGTGTGAAATGCAAACATAAACATGAAAGTGCATCAATATCCTTCTTACAATACACAAAAACATCTGTAAAATATTACAAGTGAAGTGAGAATGATTGTTACATCCCTGAATTTTTTCATTGCTACACCCCTGAGTGAGGTATTCGGTTATCAAATATGACGTAAGTAAGGTCAGCAGTAGTGAACTTGCGTTTCCCGTGGGAGAGATTAAGAGAGATCAAGAGTTCAGATGACCTTCAAACATCGAGTGAGCAACAATGCTAGATAACCTACATAATTATGATGATAGTGAACTAACTCATAACTATGATGCAACAATAAATTATGACTCAAAGACACGACCAGTGTTGAAATATTATGCAAACATGTCACTTGAATGCAATTTGTGTACTATCCATTTCATTATTAATATTTATATTTAATACGTTCCGTTATGCGTACCATATCTATTCTTATTACTGTAATAACTGAAAACAATATATTTCTTAACATTTAAATCTAATTCCAATGTTTAAACCTTGTCTGTAAACAAAAACAAATGTGGATTACCATTGTAATCCAGGTGAGTACTGGCGTTACGGAATTTAACGCGAGTAACGAAGGGTTAAGACTTCATAGATATTGACAAAACGAAAACATTTCTGAATCACAGCATTATTTCTCTCTTCACAGGGTCATGATACAGTAGCAGCTGCAATTAACGCTTCCCTCCATCTGTTAGGCCTGCATCCTGAAATACAGGTAAGATATCCTGGTAGCTTCAAGTTTATTTTCTTCAATTGTTTTTCATAGTACATAAACAAAATCTCATATATAGCGACAACTCTGATTGAGGTTCTGGCTGATAAGTACATCTATTATCAAGCAGTACCTCTCACATGGCTATATGTGTCAGAGGAAAAACAATAATTGTTAATACACATTGAAGTTTGCTTAATGTAATATGTTACTATTAAAAAAATAATCAACCACGTATGCAATGGAGAGAAAAAGGAACTGGTCACCCTACCCCATTATCTCTCGGCTAAGTTGCTTCATGAGTGATACTATACGGATGCCACTTATGAGGTTCAAACCTGTCTTCGAACAGTTGACTAAAAAAAAAAGAACAACAATTCATCCATTCCTTTAGAGTTTTCTGCCCACGGGCAGGTCTTTCACTGCAAACCCCACACTCTCCAGAAAGACTGGTACAGTAGCCAGTTCCCACTTACTAGTATACACATTCGATACTTCGTAGAGATTTTCCCCACTCTATATATATATATATATAATCTGATATCTTTTCTGCCACGAAGTTTATATATATATATAAACTTCGTGGCAGAAAAGATATCAGATAATAGATGACATTAAGATATATGGATCATATGGACTAAAGGGAAGGCAAAAAATAGGAAAGATGGCACTAGAAGCAGTAGTAGCAGTGATTATAGTGGTAGTAGTAGTAGTAGTAGTAGTAGTAGCAGTAGTAGTAACAATGCTAGCAGTAGCAGTAGTATTAGTTATTAGTAGTAGTAGTATTAGTATTACTAACAGTAGTAGTAGTAATAGTAGTAGTAGTGGTAGTAGGAGTAGTAGCAGTAGTAGTGATAGTAGTAGTAGTAGTTCGAGTAGTAGCAGTAGTAGTAGTGGAAGTAGTAGTAATAGTAGTACTAGTAGCAGTAGTAGCAGTAGTGGTGGTGGTAGTAGTAGCAGTAGTGGTGGTGGTAGTAGTAGTGGTAGTAGTAGTAGCAGTAGTAGTGATAATAAGAGTAGTAGAAGTAGTGGTAGTAGTGGTAGTAGTAGTAGCAGTAGTAGTGATAGTAGTAGTAGTGGAAGTAGTAGTAGTAGTAGTTCGAATAGTAGCAGTAGTAGTAGTGGAAGTAGTAGTAATAATAGTAGTAGTAGTAGTAGTAGTAGTAGTAGTGATAGCGGCGTCGGCGACAGCGGCAGCAGCAACAGCGGTAGTGGTACTAGTAGTAGTAGTAGTGGCAGTAGTGGTAGTAGTATTAGCAGTAGTAGTGATAGCAGTAGTAGTAGTGGTGGTGGTAGTAGTAGTGGTGGTGGTAGTAGTAGTAGCAGTAGTAGTGATAATAGTAGTAGTAGCAGTAGTGGTAGTAGTAGTAGTAGTAGTAGCAGCAGTAGTAGGAGTAGTAGTGATAGTGTTAGTAGTAGTAGCAGTAGTAGTGATAGTAGTAGTAGTAGCAGTAGTGGTAGTAGTGGTAGTAGTAGTAGTAGTAGCAGTAGTAGTGATAGTAGTAGTAGTAGTAGTAGTAGTAGTAGTAGTAGTAGATTCAACACCGCTTTTATCTGCTGAGTATTTCGAGAGACATTGATGACGACAGTACAGTAGGTACACCTGTGTCGAAATGGTACCGTCTGTCAATAAGATATTATTACTTTTTTAACATTTTTAATACATTTAAAGTTTCAATTTTTAAGAAAGTTTTATATTTTTATAGTAAGTGTTATTGTCAACAGCAATGACAAAATAAAAATACTACAGCAGCCGTCGGCAAATTTGTACTGACGATGGCATCACTGAACGCAACCCCCAATATATAAGATGTAATATAGCAATCGAAGAGAATAAAGCACTCCGTTCGGATCCCGGTGGCGGACTCTGAATCCAATCATCTGACGTAGAGTAGACAATATTGATTTATAAATGGACAGATTATATTTTATTTCACTTTCATTTTTACTGTGCTCCAACAACCTAGGAAAATACGTCACAAATTACCACTCTTCATATAACTCGTAAATTTTCGTCTGCTAGTCACGATCTTTGTTCAGACTTTACAAGTTTTCGTTCAGAAAACAATTGTTCAGAAATATACTAAATGTAGAGAGCCAAACATAGTAGCTATGTAGCGGCAGACGACCTAGATAGGACTATACACATTTTTCTATGAAGAGCATTTTAAATAAATCTAAACTAGTCTGGTGCTACAATGGCAACGTTATATGTCCTCACTTACTTCCAGCTCTCTTAATAACACGTTACTGTACCTAATAAACTTTTTTAAAGTCGTATTTCGAGTCCCGTAAGTTACTACAAATACAAGTTGCTTTATGTTCAGATTCATTTCTTCTACATATTTTCTTCATGCTTGAAATAACGTCTCTTCTGTTGCATTTCCTTCGAGTGTATTCACATCGAGTAAATATTCTATGCAGAGAGATCCTTCGTAACTCCGCGAGTGAACATTACAAATTCTACTGTGTCAATAGCTGTGTTTCCACCTAAAGCGAGAGATTAGACCACTACTTATTCATCTTCGAATTTATTTCTCCTTCAGCTAGTGTTTCAATATCCCTTATCCTCCTTTGTATTGTCCGTGTGGATAACTTCATGCAGTTAAAAACATTCAGATTATTCGGGACAAATAATGTTAGCAACTTTATTCAGACATGTTTTACTGAATTATCCTTCTTTATAACACTTCAATGATTTTTCGATTTCAAAAGCGATAACATAACTTGCATGGAGTTCCCTTTGACTCAGCTTGTTTCATCATTTTGCGGCAACCATGATGGAAAGTTCTCGCTGCCTCGGGAGTCGAGCACGCGTTCGGCAGAAGAGTGGGCGCGCTGTGGCGCGGCGCGGGGAAAGGAGACGTTGGCAGCTGTGCGGGATGAGAGAGGAAGGAGACGCAAAGCTGCGGGCGCAGGGCTGTGCGAGGTGAGGTGAGGGGCTTGACGTGGACAGAAGCGCAAGAAACAGGTTCTGGAAAGCGACGCGAGCCGATCGGGTGGAAGATACTCGATGCAGTACAATCTAGAACTATGATTTAGTAATAAATGGAAGCCGCGAAGAAGAGCCAGTCAGTTTAGTTTGGTCAGCAAGCCAGTCGGTTTGTGAAGCAGCCGTAAGCGAGCAAGGAAGCCAGCCTTCGAAACCGGAGTTCGACTTGAGTGGGTCCGCAACTGGGGCAGCGACCAGGCGAGTGCGGCGTATCCGGAAGTCTGGGGTTCGACTTGAGTGGGTCCGCAACTGGGGCAGCGACCAGGCGAGTGCGGCGTATCCGGAAGTCTTTGGTTCGGCGTGCAGTGAACTTTATCTGAAAGTCTTGAGTTCGAAGTTCAGTGGACTGTCTCTGGAAGTCTTGGGTTCGATATACTGTGAACTTGAGTGAATGAGCTAGAAGAACTAGCCAAGGCAGACAAACTGTGAACTGAGAACTGATATTTTTGTTTTGTAAATAGTGCTTTGTGAACATTAGTTGAGATTAGGAGTACATTGTTGTTCTCAATAATCCAAGTGAATTGTCATTGTCGTCTGTGGAGTGCAATAACGGATACTGTGTTGCTGTGTGGAGTGGAATACCCATTGTTGACGGGAGTATTTAAATTCAGAAATAGAAAGCCATTATTGTTGTGAATAAAAGTAACATTATTGTTTTGAATTAAAAGACACAATATTTTAATACTGGTAGGCCTACTGTTATTTGAATTTAGTTTCTTATGTTTTAATTGCTTTGCCTCATTCAGCCATATGAAAATAACATTATTTTTATACTTATTTTCTACTGCATACATTTCTGTTTACATTTTTTTTATTACATTGGATATTGTTTTGCTTACCTATGATTTCGTGATAATCTTATGACGTGTTGTAAAGTCGATTCGATTTATAAATGCGTATTAGAATTTTAGAACACAAGAGGCGTCTACATTGTCACCATGTACACAACAAATACTGTTCCTCCCATTCTTCCTTAAACACACGTTTCCGAACAGACGTTGAAGGTTTTGGAGAAAAAGCAATCTAAATGTAATCATGTAACCCGACACTGATAGATGCCTGTGAACTGGAGTTGGAGGGGAGTTGGATGGACTGGAGGGGATGAAACAGTTTAGTGCGCTGCCCCTTTGACGTCACTAATGCTAGTGATCACGATGACATTTTTGCCGATCCCTGGTCTACAGTATATACTGTAGGCCTAGGATTGTACAGGCAAAAGTCGCATCTGCCCCCCCCTTTTTCCATAAGATTCTATCATGGGCATCTTCCATTGACAGGTTTCGGGAGTTCATAGCGTGCGAAGTTGTTTCATTTCATTTCATTCCTCGATGTCATTTTACTTCTCCTCGCAATTCTTGTCAACCCATAAGCTATTCTCTTTGGCAACCAATTAGCTGGCATCCATATTAGCTGACCGTATCATTTCAAGCTACGTTTTTATATACTGTGTGTGATCGTTTCACCTGCGTCCTTAATTATTATGACGCCATTATTATTTTGTGTTTCCCACAAAATTGCTTCATAAAATATGTTTTTCTTCTGTCTCATATGTGTTCTCACAAACTGATATTTTGCAGGACAGAGTATACGAAGAACTTAAGGGAATTTTTAAGGATACTGACCATTCTCCAACTCTCAAGGATTTGAAGAACATGAAGTATTTGCATATGGTGATCAAAGAAGCGATGAGATTATATCCAAGTGTCCCGATAGTCGGGAGAATGCTTACACAAGATCTTCAACTAGGTATCTTTTAATCAAACGCACATATACTATAAATACTGTAAGTTATTTAATCAAGTCTATTTTCAGTTAAATCTTTAGGACTGAAAGTTCATCAATATTAGTCTAGTTGTAGAACAGGGTTGGGCAGCAAGAGCGGATTCTGCTCTCTCACGGGAAGCCATATGATTTCTCTTCATCCCCTTTCTTCCCCGCCGAACACCGCGCAGTGTTGATTCAGTGACGGATGAATATTAAGCGCCCCCGTTTAGAGACCGGTTCCGCTCCCGATGCCCAGCTCTGTTGTAGAAGATGCTTGACTTGATGCGCTGAAAAGTTGAGAGGAGTTAGCCGTCAATAGGGTCTAATTTCTTTAGTTTTTTTTCAGTCGATTACTTAATGACACTATATATCAACTACTAGTTTATTTAGCGTCGATGAGATTGGTGATAGTGAGACAATATTTGGCTAGATAAGACTGAAGATTCGCCATAGATTAACTGACATTCACCTTACGATTGGGAAAAACCTCGGAAAAAACTCAAGTGATCAGCCCAAGCGAAAATCGAACCCGCGCACGAGCGCATCTTCAAATATGGATGCAGACCCCTCATCCGGTGGCTTGCACTTTTTTTAAATTTACTTAAAGAGCGTTCTTCTCTGAACAATTTCATATAATTATAATTTAGGTATATTCCGAAAATGTTGTATTCAATAAGAATGTCTATTCAAACCGTTGCACTATAATAACCAATATTATACATTTAACTTTAATTTGTTTTCCGAAACCTACATTTGCTAAGTTTCAGTACACTTTGCAGAAAAGATAACTAGACTTATGAAATTTGCAGATTGCCTTATCTGATAAATAATGATGTTACAGTATCATATTCATTCAAATATATTTAAATTATTCTGACATATTTCTGTGGCCGGGAGGAAAAAGGTCTTAAGTCAATTTTTTGTGAAAATGAGATTTTTATATATTCTGAAAGCGGAAACAATTCTCTGCAATCTGGTAAAACGGTTAAAGTCAAATAAGACTCCTGACTAGATTTATAAAGCGTTACCAAATGTCCTAAGTACTTTTTGAATCGAGCACACACAGAATAAAGGACTTAAGAATATTTAATACTTTATTCCTTACAAACATAACATGTTTACATTCCATGCTTCTCTATTAAAAAGGTCTAATTTGTACTTTAGCCCTTTCCTTTTAAAACTTCAAGCACCAGGGTAAACAGTCCTATAATTGTTTAAGACCCATTTTGCATTCCTAATAATCTACTTTTCTCATTTATTTTGACATGAAAAAGGTCTTATGTTTAATAGTCCCTTCTACTCAGTTTGGCTTCTAGTCTTAAAAGGCCTTAAGTGCGGCTATTTTTGGAAATAATCAAGAAAATTGTTAAATGAGCAACATTATCTATTTTAGAAGAAATATAAACAAATAATATCCAGGAAGAACCTCTTAATTAAAAAAACTCTATAATTGACACCAATTTCAATCTTCTTTCTACTGCTTTCCTGAAAAGTATAAAATTTTTACTTAAGACCTTTTTCCTCTCGGCTACAGATTTAGTCACAAGAGAGAAAATATGTTTTAAATTCCTAAAAAATTCAAATATACCCCAATGTCATAATATTAAAAGCAACCTTATTCTTTCTGAAAAGAATATATTCTACTTCTTGTAAGAGTACGCGATTAAAATTTGCTTGAAATGTAAAGTGTAAAAAAGGGAGATTGTACAAATGGTGTACTTACATTGACTATAATTATGAATGAAAACTTCAGTTATTTTTTCAAGATTTCTTCATAGACTATTCTGTAGTAAATTTCATGAATAGTATATATTTGGTATTTCATTTCCATAATTTATATTATTTAAAGAGATTTTGACAGCACCGTATGGAATGAATCTAGATGACATTTATTGCCCGATACGTCTAGATAATTGCACTGTCTTAGCCGTTATAGCTCTGGATTGAAAATTTTGAAACAATCATACCTCGAAAATTAGGCTTTCTGTGGATGTAAAAATGTATAGAGAGTTTTTTTTTTATTTCAAATGGAACGTATGGGGTAACAATCGTTGTGAAAATCCATTATCACTTGGTAAGTCTTCCTTGTTATTAAATTTAATACACTACCGTCGCGAGGGGTGACTTTGTGCCAGGAGGGTGACTTTGTGCCATTCGCGAATTTCATATGAAAAACGTAAGGAAGTAGTCTTTAAAACCGTCACAAGGTTTTAAAGACTACTTCCTTACGTTTAGTTGTCTTTAAAATCTTGTGACAGTTTTAAAGACAACTTTCTTACATTTTTCTTGTGAAATGCGCGAATGGCACAAAGTCACCCCTCGCGACGGTATTACAAATGTTCATTACTGTCATGCCTTGCTTGTTACAGGATCCCACACTGTTCCAGCTGGAGTCACTGCATGCGTAGCAATAAACGTGATACATCGAGATCCTGATATATTCCCCAATCCCACACAATTTGATCCTGACAACTTTTTACCCGAGAGAGTAGTCAACAGACATCCTTACGCGTATATTCCCTTCAGTGCTGGTCCAAGAAACTGCATCGGCCAGAAGTTCGCCATGCTGGAAGTGAAAATGGTGTTGTCCAGTATTCTACGTCGTTATGAAGTGCGCTCTGCCGACAAGAGTGAGGATTTAGTTCTTTTAATGGAAGTCGTATTCAGGTCAAAAAACGGGTTTAGAATAACTTTAAGTCCAAGAAGCAGGGAAAAGGACAAATAAATACATTCTACTGATCAAATTCATATAATTCATATATTCTTTACTGTGTTAATATGAGGAAATTACCTCGCTGACTAGTTTCCAAGTGATATTCTTCGTTGGCCGAAGACTACATTTTGTCTTGAATATAGTGGAAGACACATTTACGAAGATTTTGAAGTTTACATTCAATGAAAACATCTAACAATTTCAGCAAGAGGCAGACATTTACACAAGTAAATGTAATGAAAACTTAACAATGTAAACAAAATAATAGACTAGACTAAGGAATGATATGTTGGAATGAAAATATTGTTTCACCAGTGGCTGTAAATTTCTTTATTTCATAATCACTCTTACGCGATGGGACATCATTCACTTGCGTTAGTAATGAATAAGCGTACGTACATACATTGACTGTGTGAAAGACAGTGTGGTCATTGGACATATCGTTTCTGATTGGATGTTGCGGTCACGTGGTACAATGCCGCCGTTAAATTTCCAAACAAATAGTTGGAACCCGTGTTATTCGTCTTCAAGACGTGGAAAAGTAAAGGATTGCGTCCAATTATCAGCTGATTTTATGGATACGGTAAAGTGGTATATCTTCGATATAGGTGCTATTTCATTTAAGGATTTGGGTAATTATTTTACCCACAATTTATGTTTTAAAATGCACTTAAATCTCGTGGTAATTGAAGCATATAGAAAATTAGGATTTACAATCAGAAATACAAAAGAATTAAAAAATATAAATACTATTGATACTCTATATAAAACTTTAGTTAGAAGTGAGCTAGAGTATGCGTCTGTAATATGGTCACCTGAGTTCCAGTTCCATCAGATGCAAATAGAAAGGATACAGAAAATATTTTTACGTTATATATATTTTTAAAAACATCACGTGTCGTCTTATGACAAGCAAATTTTATATAATCTGTTACTTTTTTAATTTAATTATAAAACTTTAAAATCTCGACGATTAATAAATAGCCAAATTTTACTCTATAAGACTGTTAATGGTATATTGAATAACTGTGATTTTCTTTAAATTCCTTCAGTTCAATGTAAAAAGAACACAATTACGTCATAGGCAACCTTTTATTATTCCTATTCCTAGAACTGTTTTCTTCAAGAACTCTCCATTGTTTGCTATGTGTAATACTTACAACTCTCTGTCTTTAAACTGTGATTCTCAATTGGATTTCAGTTTAACAATTGAAAAATTTCATACAATATTAAAAAGAATTGTATTTCCTTAGATATTTAAATTATGGAGAAGTGTATCATAATTTTTTACTCTAGTTTTTAAATAATTTTGCATCATTATATTGACATTTGGCACTATATTAACTGTAATATTATATTCTAGCATCTATTACCATTATGTATTTTCTTTCTTTCGTTTGTGTTGTTTGTTTTGTTTTGTTTTTTTTTTCCTCTTAATATGAATTTTGTGTATATATCTATGTAAGCCACCTGTAATTGGAAGCCTGCTTCTGTTAGTGGTGGATTTAAAATAAAATAAAATAAAATTCCGATCGAGTTAAGAAAAACTGCCATATTTCGATTTATAATGTTGGTAGAACTTAATCGTGAATAGCTTGATTGTGTGTCTCAAAAAGTAAAGCTGTTTTCTAGATCACAAAACACCTGGTTGCAAGACATAAATAAAGCGTTGGCAGAGAAAGGACTGCAAAAACGGGATATGGAAGATAGAGAGAATTGGAGGAAAAGAATAAGAACGTAGGGAATTGGTCAAAGGAAGATGTGATATTACATTGTAAACCTGTTTGTAATAATAATAATAATAATAATAATAATAATGTAGAGTTATTTATAACCTCAAAAAAAATTCGAACAAATAAAATACTTGAAACTCGTGAGTCATTAATACAATATATTTTACTTATTATTATAACACCAATTTGATGGTTTACTATAAGCGAAAACAAAATTCCACTATGTAATTACTCTCACTCTGAGAGAGGAACATAGGTTAAGGGTGTTTGAGAATAAGGTGCTTAGGAAAATATTTGGGGCTAAGCGGGATGAAGTTACAGGAGAATGGAGAAAGTTACACAACGCAGAACTGCACACATTGTATTCTTCACCTGACATAATTAAGAACATTAAATCCAGATGTTTGAGATGGGCAGGGCATGTAGCACGTATAGGCGAATCCAGAAATGCATATAGAGTGTTAGTTGGGAGACCGGAGGGAAAAAGACCTTTAGGGAGGCCGAGACGTAGATGGGAGGATAATATTAAAATGGATTTGAGGGAGGTGGGATATGATGATAGAGACTGGATTAATCTTGCACAGGATAGGGACCGATGGCGGGCTTATGTGAGGGCGGCAATGAACCTTCGTGTTCCTTAAAAGCCATTTGTAAGTAAGTAAGTAATTTACGAGATATCGTAGAAGCAAACTGTATCTGATGATGCTGTAAAAGGCGAAAAAGTTTATACATTCCTTATATTTAACATGTATTTAAAATGTTAATATTAAATTGATAAGTCATAAAATTGACATTTTAACATTATTTATTTTATTAAATAGTAACAGTTCTCAGAACAAATTATGGTTTATTTAACGACGCTCGCAACTGCCGAGGATATAATCAGCGTCGCCTGTGTGCCGGAATTTTGTCCCGCAGGAGTTCTTTTATATGCCAGTAAATCTACTGATATGAGCCTGTCGCATTTAAGTATCCTTAAATGCCATCGACTTGGGCCGGGATCGAACTCGCAGCCTCGAGCACAGAAGACCAACGCTATGCCGTCTAGCTACCCAGGCCGACAACAGTTCTCATGTTATTTTATGTCTTCCTAAATAGGTCACCATGTATATTAATTTAGTATAGAAACATAAACAGCCCATTAGTTTGGTAGAAAGTTAGAATATGGAGAAAATGTTGTTGAAGACATATTTTCGATTTCAAGCAAAAGAAAGTAAAATTTGTACTAAACGCAATTATTCCCCCCCCCCCTTTTAACAAAGAGTAAGATTAGTTTTGAGAGGTCATTCGTATAAGTTACTTCAATGAACAAAACATCAGCCTAAAGTAGTTCTCAACCTAAGATAAATGTGTTGGAAATTGATATTATTCGAAGTAAGGAAATTCCTAATTACTCTTTTTCCATTACTAATCAATAGGGCCCGGAAGTTCATGCATTTGCATGTTTTTTTCTTAGAGGTTAAAAGTATGTGCTTATACATTATGTGCACGAATTATGAAATTTTCAGTTATTTGAACATGATTTTATGGTGCATATAACTGCATATTTTCGTGACTATGATAAATGCTTCATATTTTAATATTTCAGTGCCTACGTGGAATATTTTAATGAGTTTTATGGTTTTATTATTTTTTTTTCATCTGGATCATATTGGAAGTAACGTTGCGCGTGATGATGCCTTAAATAAGGAACAAAATATGATGCCTTAAATAAGGTACAAAATATGATACCTTAAGTGAATTGCTGGCCACTAACAATGTAACTGTGACCCAGTGTATGATGGACTCCTTGAAATTATTATGGCCATCTGAAATCAAATACGACCGGCTACTTTTATTTGTTACCGATGCAGTACTTATATGGTAAAATCAGGACAAACACTGAAAGGCATTTTTCCTAACTTAATTCATATAACTTGTGTGGCACATGCTCTTCAACGCACTGCTGAGACAATAAATAATTCTTTCCAACTGGTAGATAGATTTGTGGTCTCTACAAAGAGAATTTTTGTTAAATCTCCTTCAAGAGGCAAGTTGTTTAAATCAACAGCACCTAATATCCCACTTCCTCCTGCGCTAGTGTTAACTCGATGGGGAACATGGCTGGATGCAGCTTTATATTATGCTCAGAACATAGAAATAGTCAAAAAGGTTGTTAATTCATTGGACTCGAATGATGCTACATCAATAGGAACAGTGAAAAATATTCTGTCAGGCACTGGGTTAGAAGAGAATTTTGTTTTCATATCTGCCCATTTTCCTTTCTTACCAACAGCCATAACGTAACTGGAAGCTGTAGGATCTCCTTAAATTAATCACTTACTGTTTAAAAAAAAACAATATGCAATCTAAGTTGTGTTACTGGTAGTATAGGACAAAATGTGAAAGAGAAAGTGAATTATGTAGTTTAAAAATATCCTGGTTATAAACAGATCTGCGATTTTCGAGACATCCTCGAAGGAAAACCGTCTGTCACACCAAGAGACTTGCCTCTCTCAGTGAAGCAGTTAACATCATTTAAATATGCCCCAATAACATCTTGTAATGTGGAGGGAAGTTTTTACGTTACAAAAGTGTTTTGCGAGACAACAGGCGAAGTTTTTCAGTTGTAAATTTGTGCAAAGTAATGGTTGTGAACTGCAATTCATTAGTCAACATTGGCAGCGGGACCACTTCTGCTTCAACATCTAAGGAATAAGTTTATTATTATTATTATTATTATTATTATTATTATTATTATTATTAATACTAACTCGTCTTGTATACTGCCAAGGGACGTTAATACTTTTAATTTAATATTGAATATTTATAGGCATATTTTCAAGTTTTAAGAGTATATTTGCATGCATAGTTTATAGTTTTTATGGCATGAACTTCCGGGCCCTACTAATCAAATTTTCATTTCCAACTATCTTTCTTGCTGATATATGTAAGCACAAATTGTTTATCTGAATCCTTCAAATGGAGGCATAATTATGCATTTAATAATTAATTCTGACAAGAACATTTTTGAGCCATAGTCTATAATTAATTATGGAGTGTATTTATATAAAAAAGGAATATGTATATGAGGCACTCAAAAGCAAAGTGATACAAGTGATATCTAGTAAGTTTTGAAGATAAGTGACTGAAGTTGAAACGGAAATTAAAAAATCTGTTACAGGACTATGTTGCTGTAAATTTACAGTTGTATATGTTGGTACCCATATTTTTTAACTTCTAAATAGAAATGATCTATTCTGAAACAGTTTAGGTAAAATAGGGTCCTAAAGTCACTTGTATTATTTTGCCACGAAAATATTTTTGTGGAAAAATAATATAAGTGCAAGGGTTTTCAGTATTCTTATATTATTTAAAACAAGAACAAGGACATTGCTTACAACATTGAAACATTTCTGTCTTAACAGCACTTCAGCTGTCTTATTATCATATTATAACAAAAAATGTGTCTGTATAACCGAAAGAATCAATCAATCAATCAATCATCTTAATGTATCCAGTTGTTTGCTGACAACTTAAAGTCAACTATAGTCCACTGTAGTATTTTCAGTTCTTCTTTTTCATAGTAAATTAGGGGTTTTTTGATCGGTGTTCATTATAGACGCCTGTAGCTAGTAGCCAGAGTTGGGGTGCAGTCAATATACAGGGTGTTTCAAAAATACGGGGCATAATTTCAGGTATGTATTTCCCACATGTAGACAATCAAAATAGTTCATTACAACATGTATCAGGAAATGCTTCATTTCCGAGTTATGGCCTTCACAACATTGAAATTTACCGGAACGTTTTTCTTTTCGCAGGTCGTTGTCATTACAGAAGATGTTCAAAATGTCCACCTCCTGCTTGAATACAGACCTCACATCGATGTCTCATTGACCTGCGAACACGATCCCAGGGCCTGAACACGTTGCAAATGATAAGGATACAATTTATACTCTTTCAACAGTCTCCAGACAGTCGTATGAGGAACATTGACTTGCAACGCTACCCTTCGTGTGCTGATAGAAGGAGTCATGTTCACAGCCTCCAGAATCTCCTCCTGTACTTCTGGAGTTGTAGATCTTGGTCGTCCCCTTCCCAAACCAGGAGAGTTAAATTTTCCATACTCGCACAGACGGTAATGGAGACGTACAAATGTCTTCCGATCTGGACATTGTCGCTATGGGTACCTCTCCTGATACAAACGACGAGCCAGCGCAGCATTGCCATCCGCCTTACCGTACATGAAGTGTATCTCTGCCAGCTCTTGATTTGAATACATGTCGCACTGTCTAACGCCTACACAACACTGAATGTAACCTTCGCCTCGAAATGAACTGTCAGATTGCCCTCTTAATGTCTCCTTTGATCGCAACGACCTGCGGAAAGAAAAACGTTCCAGTGAATTTCAATGTTGTGAAGGCCATAACTCGGAAATAAAGCATTTCCGGACACATGTTGTAATGAGCTATTTTGATTGTCTACATGTGGGAAATACATACCTGAAATTATGCCCCGTATTTTTGAAACACCCTGTATACTACAGAGATGTGTCTTCTCCAACTGGTACTGATGATTTTAATTTACTTCTTTTGTGGTTTATAGACGCACAGTATAGAAGAATGTATTCTAGATCTTCATCATGGTTATTACACCACAGACAAGTAGGATTATCAGAAAGGTGAAATCGGTGTAGGTACAATTGAGTGACAATGTGATCTGTTCTGGCTTTTGTTAAAAATGTTTGAACATGCCTGGGAAAGTTTTTGTACATTTCTAGGTCATTCGGTTCCTTTTTAACGGACTGTAAAATTTTTCCTTTGTCAGAAGAGAGCCAATTGTTGATCCATAAGTTCATAAAATGAAACTTTACTGAAGTAAAGCCATTGGATAGAGATATCACTTGAAGAGGTATTGGTTGCAAATATGTTGCCTGTTTCGCAACGTTATCGACATTCTCGTTTCCAGGTATACCACAATGACTAGGTATCCATTAAAATGTTATTTTCTTTTGGAGTTTTTTTAGTTCACTTAGTTGTTTCCGAATTGGAATAATTCTATGTGCGTATAGGTGTGGTACATATTTGATTATATTAAATATAGCCCCCTCGGATTCGGTAAGTATTCAAATAGATCTTTCAGAAATTTGAATAACACACTAAAGACCAGCATCAATAGTTAGCAATTCAGTGTCAAGACTGGAGGAGGCTGAACATGGTATGAAGTAATTTTCTTGATATTTTGGAATATAATACCCTGCTCCTGATGTTCCATCATCAGGGTTTAGAGATTCATCTCTATAAATTTGGAGGTAATCCTTATATGTGTTGCAGAGTAGTTCCATGGCATCTAACTTAAGAATGTATGGAGGGTCATTTTTGAAATGATTTCTTGGAATTTGTAGGCAATGTTCTGGAATGATCGGTTTTCATGGAGGTATTTCATTTACAACTGGAGTTTTAGCAATGAGTGTGTCTATGTTATAGATTGGTATTTCTTCCTTGTTTATTTTGTAGAAATTACATAGGATATTATCTGACAGTTTGAAGAACATCTGTGATCTGGATGAGGCTTGAAATTTTAAATGTATTTTTAGATAATATTTTAATACATGGTGTCTGATTGGTTGAATATTATATTCAATTTCTAGGGCAGCAGTTGATGTGGATTTTGGTACTTCGAAAGAAGAGGGCTAAGAAAATTTCAAATTTTAAATGAAATTCAGCCTTAGTCGCTGTTCATTACGTCACTAGGCTCATCTAATGAAGTCACATCTCTGTCTGCTGAAACATCTATGTTTCTGTCATGAAGTGCATCTGTAGTGCTCCTACAGCGAATATTCCTTCAACTTCCTCTTCCACGCACTTTTCCACGTTCTGCAGTCCTTATTATAGACCCATCCTAATGCTTCAAGTCATCAAAGAAAGAGTGGTGTATGAATGGGATGAATTTCATTAGCTATTGCAAGTTGCTTCACTTAGCAAAAGTTATCCTTATTGGATCACTGTATCGTTGGTCCAGCGCAATGTGTGCAGCCTTTCCACGAAGATGTTCCGAATATGTAATCTATTACCTCTCTCCATTATGGCGAATGAATTAGTCATACACAGAAGAAACGCAACAACAATATGTAAACAACGCACTTGTATTAGTTTGCCTCTCAGTGAAAACTCTGTATGCATTGTAATACAAGTGTAAGGCCAACATGGAGCAGTAATGACTGGAACTGCATTTATATTACTTTTTCTCTGAACAGCAGTGACGTTAAAGATTTAGAATATATACTTATCTCACTTTTTAAAAAAATGTCACTTATATTATTTGCTTCTGATTGCCTTATATGTGTTCTGGCAATAAAGTATTATTATTATTATTATTATTATTATTATTATTATTATTACTACTACTACTATTATTAATAGATTTGTGCGATCGAAACTCGAATATGCATCTGTAGTTTGGAACTCGATTGCAACTACGGACTCGGCTACATTAGAAAATATACAAAGAAAATTTGTATCTTAATGTTCATTCAGATTTCTGCCCATTAATTCCGGGTAGAGTTATGAGAGAAAATGTGAATATTTTAGTTGTCAAAATCTATATGCTAGACGCAATGAGCTAGATTATCTGTTCTTTTGTAAAGTCCTCAAAGGTGATATATCCTGTGACTCTTTCTTAAACAATATTACCTTACGTATTCCAACAAAAGATATGAGAGCCCACAAACTTTTCTATATTAGAAATTCGAAATTTCTTTCACCAGTCTTCAGAAGCATTAAAAACGCCAACATGCATGGCTTCGAATTCGATCCCTTCAATGTATAGACATAGTTTTCTCTTGGCAACGATTTATCATTTATTTATTCTTTTAGGCATTATACTCAATTATCATTGTCCCATAGTATTCTTAGTTATGTATTTTAAAGTCATCCATTATTCATCCATTCATCGTCATTATTGTAATTAATTGTAATTGTATATATGTGTAATAATTATTTTTGTTTTATGTTTTTGTTATATTTGTGCTGAACTGTAATTGGCCACTGTCTGTGAACAGCACATTAAATATAAATAAATAAATAAAAATTATTATTATTATTATTATTATTACTATTATTATTATTATTATTATTATTATTATTATTATTATTATTATTATTATGTATAGTGTATTAACTACATGTCGGAAACCTTCGGGGACTTGATAGAAGACCTGTAAGCAAGCAAAAAGTTAATGCAAATATATATTCAATTTCGCTTTGTTTTTTTCCAGATACTTTTTATTGTCTGTGGTTTAATTCTTACATCATTGGGCCATTTTTATTAAATCAGTAAGCCTAGTAAAAAGAGGATCTACTCTATTTCCACCTGGAAACTGCAAACAAGGTGTAGTGAAAGATTCGAGATTTGTTATTTACTACTGAAATTAGTTACCGTAGTAGGTAGGCCTATTTGATATTTGCTATTCTGTGATACAAATGTATTCTAATGTGGAAATTCCAAAAATACATACATGTATTGATATACTAATTACAATAGGAATGAAGTAAGCCATTTGTGTGCTGAATAGTTTCTTATAGACGTTTGCCCAACATCAAGACCTTCAATTACTTTGTTGCATCTTTGAAAACACAGACGTTGAAAAAGGATTCCAGCAGTATACGACAAATACGAATACCTGGAATATGGAAGCGGTTAAGATAATCCATGATACCGCGTTTATAAGCCTGTGACTGAATTCGTTCTGGCCATTTTGAACACTATAGTATTATGCAGGAACTTTGCAAACAAAAATGTAAAAATGAAGCAAACATATTCATATTCATATTTATTGTCATCAAACGTCTTTCAGGTAGTGACTTCCCTCACATTTCTGTATACGGTCCACCACTACCTTGCTTACATTCCATCCTATATCCTTTATATTTCTCTTATCATCTATGACTCCCCCATTCTACCAAATATTTAAAGTTTAACCCTGCTTCTGCCTATCTCTTCTTTCTGATTTACAGTATTTACAACTCCTGATCTTCTATCTCTTCCCTCAATATAATTTCCAAATACTATGCCCTACTGTCCACCTTACTCTTATATAGTAACATTCGCGTCTACATCTATTCCTCCATCTCTACTGCTATTATTGTCATCTTTTGTTACTATTATCCCTACTTTTATGTTTAACGTTCAAACCTTTTTATCTCTGACCAGTATTTTCTAATATTTCTACTATCTCATCTACTTTATCTTATTATATTATTTGTCTCAATTATTCTTGCAATGTTCTAATGTTTGTGCTACCTCCTTGCAATTTCTTTATCGATTCACTTGTCACTTTTTCACTTTATTGGATAACTTTTACGGTACACTCTCACTACTTGCACATACTCTCTCCTACTCTTATTAGTCTCGCTACCATATTGCTTTTCTTCTCTCTAATTTACTCTATTCATCTTCTATTAACACTTCATTTCTTGATCCTCTATATTATTCGCAGTTCCACTTCAATTAACTAATTGATCTAATACTCACATTTTTGACCGCATCTACTGCCTCAGACTAAGTCAGATCTTTCCTCTAGTTCACTTTACACTTCACACGTCTTAGTTTGCACTTCCTTGTCTCTTTAACTATCACATAACTCGCTGAATTTTTATACAAGTTTCATCTATTTTTTTCGCACATCTTTTTTAGTTCCCTCTCAAAATCCTCCACGATTGCTGGACTTTGATCCTCTGCGCTCTCGTTGTCAGTTGTATTCTCGACTTCTTTCTTCTCTTCCCCGCAGTCCCTTTCGTAACTTGCACTCGAACCTGCACTCACAAAGACTCCTTTCCTTATACTCTCCGTATTCCCCTTCGATGATTCTCCTATTATTCCGAACCCTGGACTCCTCTCCTTCTCTTTCCTTCTTCTTACCCTATTATCCGCTCACATGATTCATAGCCATCAGTAGCTCGAAGCAAACATATATGGAAAAGCAAAGGGAAATTAACTATTTATATACATCAAATGTTATCGTTATAGGGCCTATGGTCTACTACGTTTCGTCCACTTTTTTTGTCCACTGACACATTTGTCTATTTCATGATTCCTCCATTAAGTTTTGTCCACTGACCATTTAGTCCATTTTCATGCTTCGTCCATTATGTTTTCTTCCACTGACTATGGCAAAGAAATAGATGACATGAAACATAATACAATTGGTGAAAAAGTAATTTATTTAAATTTAAATGCGTTGTTCAATGTACATAATGATTGTATTATAAACATGATTACTCGTCATTTTCTTCTTCCTGAAGAACTTCAGCAGGGTTAAGTTTTAATGTATATGAAATTGCTCTGATACCTTTCCAGCCGGCCGTCGTTCTTGTAGTCTTCATACCGTGTAACTATTTCCCTGATGCGTTCATGATTATTGACATATGTCTGACTTAATGGTGCACGGACTCGCATGTGTCCTCCCAACAATTCAGTATTCACCTTCTCATTTGATTCCTGTTCAACCAGCAAGACTTCCAAAACCTTCCAAATGCTGGAATTATGAACAACCATGAGTTTTTTTTTTTTTTAATTTACTATGCCAAACTTCGACGGCATTATTAATCCTCTGTTCCTCACTCAAGACTGTTTCGTACACATTCCATAACCATGTTTCCGGTGTTGTAATTGTAGGTGGGAAAAACAAATATGTATTCTAAGATGGACGAAAGATTATGAACATAAAAGGTGTGGACAAAATGTATGGATGGACGTAAATTGTATGAACCAATCGGCTGTGGACAAGAGAACGTGGACGAAAGTGAATGGACGAAACAAATTGTGACGAAAAGTCCGCAAACCAATTTTATTTCTTGTTTCCAGGCCTTCCAGGTGAATTTATTGAAATTGTATACAGTACTAATTGTAATACTCAATTTCATATTAAAATAGAAATTACTTATTGTCTTCATTGTTTGTTATTCGATCCGAGATTTTCTAGTTTAATATATTTATTATCGAAGATGATCAAAATGCCAGGCTTATCTTCCTTGGCAACAGAAATAGTGCCGAGATCGCATGTCATGGCTTACGTCATGTAAAAGTGTTCTTCGCCTAAATAAATATAGCTCCAAGCAAAACAACTCTTCTTATTTTTACAAATAACTGCTTCAAGTAAATGATTCATCAGGCATGTGGGACTACTGCTAATTCTAATAAGTATTTATTAACGTTGTAATTGAGTATACCTTACAACTGGTGTCAGTGATATATAATAATATACAATAACATTACAATAATTACAGCAATAAAATTGCAATAATTACAGCAATAAAATTACAATAATTACAGCAATAAAATAGCATACATAAAATAGACGTAAAATTAATTCTAACTATAACAATAAATGTAAGAAAAACTAGGACAACAAATAAAGTTTATGTTATAAATAACGCCTACTATAAGCAAAAGTGTCCCGCGCCGTGGCGTCGCGGTCTAAGGCATCCCGCCTAGGACTCGCGTTACGGAATGCGCGCTGGTTCGATTCCTCATGGGGGAAGAAATTTTCTCATGAAATTTCGGGCAGTGTATGGGACCGGTGCCCACTCAGCATCGTGATGCACTTGCGGAGTTACGATAGGTAGCGAAATCCGGTTGCGAATACCAGCTATAACGGCTGGGGGGATCATCGTGCTAACCACACGATACCTCCATTCTGGTTGGATGATCGTCCACCTCTGCTTCGGCATGTGGGTGTGAGGCCAGCAGCCGGCTGGTCGGTCTAGGCCCTTCACAGGCTGTAGCGCCACGGATTATTTATAAGCAAAAGTAAACCTAACTTAAGTATTTCTATTAAACCTAACTATTGCGAACTTAAGTAAATACAAGTCACCTTAATTACACATCAACTTAGTTAAATACATGTCACAACTTAGATACCGTAATTACACTGCACCTACAATTAAATTCTCAACCCAAACTTTTCTTAAATGTATTGATTTTAAAAGGACTATCTTGAAAGATTGCCGCAGGTAAGCTGTTCCAATCTACTATTGTGCAGTTAAGAAAGGAAAATTTTGCCACATCTGTTCCTCTGTATTTAAACTTCCTAATATGATAGCCCTGCCTGCGTATGATGGTGCCACTAATCTAGTATTGATGTCGGTCCATGCTTTGTGTCCCATTTGTGCCTTAAACAATCTGCTAAATCTGACTTTTCATCGCCTTGATTGAAGCAATTCGCACCCCAAATAATCAAATTGTAACCTTATCGAAATATATCAATATTAATGAAATCGCATGAATCTAATCCAAATTAATTTAAGCCAATCAAACACAATTCAATTGAAGTCAACTGAATACTACACAGTCTGAGCTACAAGAATAAACACCGTACAATCCATTATTAAAAACAACGGTTGAATGATAACCCTCTTGATCTGCTAAGAGCCGCTAAATACTCAGGACAAAAATCTCAGTGACTGTCTCTAATCGTGACTGGAAAGAGAACACTAGCAAGTAATTTTAATTGAATGCCTGCATTACTAAATTTAATATTTTGATAAAAGAATGAGAGCAAAAGGTAGAAGAGAGAATATGTAGGCCTATACACCGTGTCCAAAATGAAACCTACCGATAAAGAAATGAACTAACTAGGCATCCATAAAAGTTACATACGGCCAGCTTCCACTAAAATGTAGAGAAACTCAACAAATTTTTATGTCGTCAGATTCACGAACCTGTTATCCCTATTGTTGTGTATACAAAGATTGTTTTCCAAAATGGCTCCATTCACACCGCAAGAAAAAGTGCAGTGCTGTTCTGAGAATCCTAGCATTATTTTTTAACATGAACGTAACTCTCCAAAGTTAAATGTTTGGTGTGGATTAACTAGTTCAGAAGTGATCGAACCTTTTTCCTTCATAGAGAACACAGTGAATGGTGCGGTACATCTCGATATGCTTGAAAATTTTGCGCTACCCCAGATTCCAAACAGGTTCACCTTCCAGCAGGACGGAGCTCCCCCTCATTATTGGGGACCAATCGTTGAAACTTTACACAATCATTTCCCGGGACGATGGATTTGTCGTGGTGGTCATATTGCATGGCCCCCACGATCTCCTGATCTTACATCATTGCACATTTTTCTTTGGGCATTCGTGAAAGACCGTGTCTACAACATCAGAGTGTTACGTCAAAGGATTATCGACACAGTAAGATCTGTAACTCCGCAGATGTTGCACAATGCCTGGAGAGAGATTGAATACAGGTTAGATGTGTATCGTGCTACTAGAGGGGGACATGTTGAGATTTACTGATTGTGACATACTTGTTGAATTGATTAATATTTTCCCCTAATTTATTTTTGTGTGTCATAATTAAGGAATAAATTATTTATTATCTTTATCGGTAGGTTTCATTTCGGACACTGTGTACTGTAAATTCTGAATCCACACTACAATACGCAAGTAAAACACGAGTGCTGAAGTCATAGAATAAAACTAGATTAGAAGCAGCCCAGTTGCGATTTTTCATGTACTTAACAGTAATTTGAGTTAGAGGAAAGGGTCTATTAAGAAATAAGTATATCCGAGCACAGTTACAATGTAATTCCTAATTTATACTAAATTATGAACATTTTGAGTAAATCAGTGCCATTATTGAGAGTTTTCAAGCAAGTGCTGTGTAACATCAGGACAAAATTTCTTATGATTCTGTTATGCGAGCTACGGAACGAATATTGCCTCCGGATTCTCTATAAAATTATCATAAATAATATTACCTGCAATGTCCACAAATTCTTCGAGTTCTCTGTCAACAGTTTGTCTACTTTCAGAGAAATTTATTTTTAAAACAAATTTCTGATTCGCCTACACAAGCGCAGATATAACGTATCAGTTCTTAGTCATCGATATATTCCTACAGCAGAATGAGTTCAAGTCCTTCGTTCTCTGTAAATTATATTCCTGTTTTGCAAGATCTTCTACTGGAGGGAAAAATAATTATCTATACTGTACTCGTTTTAGATGACTGTTCAATTTTGTGAAACTAGTTATTCTAAATAATTAATTATGTGGTTAAACTAAATGACCATTTTTGTAGAGACGAGGTATTACTTCTTAGCAACTGATATCTAGAAACTACAATTCAGAATGCGACAAGAAAACAGACAAAATGTTAGATTTCTTTAAAATTTAAAATGCTGAATAAAGTCAAATGTTTCAGTCAAATTTTTTCATGATATAAATATAGCCTATATTGTATAAAATTTTATATATTTTTATATTCGAGTACGTGCTACTATACAGTGTTTTTCCGCGCTAGTGTTACAAACTTTCAGGGATGATGGGGAAGGGCACATCTATCAATTTGAGATAAGGAACCCTGGTACGGAAATGACCGAGTCGAAAGTTGCAAGCAAAAATACTTGTGTGAAAATGAAATAATTTTATTCCTCTGTACACCTTATTTATGTATATTTATCTGTACATCTTACACATACTGTAGTCATCTGACGTTGTTTACGTTTTCTACATACAGTATTCCGTTCAATGCGCTCTCTGAGGGGTGGGGACAGGAAACTACACTAAAGCAATGCAGATAGCTTAACGTGTAACGGACATGGTCGGTCCTGATATGCACGTCTGTAGACAGCAGTGTATGTGTACAAGTTGCAGTGTCCAGTCGACCAGTCCTAGTGAAATGTACACGAGAGCGGAATATGCAGACCTGATTTTCGAATACGGATGAGCCAATGGGAACAGTAGACAAGCTCACAGATTGTATCGGCACAAGTATCCACGTAGGAGACATTCAGCCCATACCATCTTTCCACGACTATTACAAAGTTAAGGGAAGGAGGGCACGTGTTCCAAATTACAATTCCATTTCCACATAACTATTTTTGCTTATAGCTTTTGACTCAGTCATTTCCGGACCAGGGTTCCTCATCTCAAATTGATACATGTGCCCTTCGCCATCATCCCTGAAAATTTGTAACACCAGCCCGGAAACACCCTGTATATGGTGTCCCGTTTGTGTTTACCACCCCAAAATAACTTTGTACGCAAGTACCAAATGAAAAATTGTTCCATACAAAATGTATACAACTAAAAGTGGGAAATAATACTCATGGAGAGGCAACCTTATAGCGTTATTTATTAATGAGATACGAGTATTAACAATTTTTAAAATGGTACTATTTATTTATTCTTCGATATTTCAATTAAGCTCATCAAGACTTGTTCGAAAATGTATCACAGTAGGTCATTGTAATAAAGAGAACGTTATTTGATGTCTTGACGGCATGCCTCCTATGCATAGTACGTACAAAGGATGTAGTTCGACTTTAAGTTGGTGTGAAGAAACGTAGTAAATTGCAGATACCCACGGTAACCCCTCTACGTAGTTTCGATTTACAGTAAACTAGCACAGACCTCTCAGTCATCAGTGTTCAGCTGAATAAAACTAAAGCTACATACGTGGAGTGGGTTACGCGGCCCTGAGCACCTGGAATGTACTACGTATTGTTTACAGCAACTTAGCCAAAACACTTTCTCTGTACGTAGGCCTACTATGCACAAGAGCCATGCCGTCAAGGCATCAGATAAAGTTCCGGATATTAACGTTTTGTTTATTAAAATTACCCACGGTGATACATTTTTTAACAGATCTTGATGGGCTTAATTTAAATATTGGATAATAAATATAAAGTGCCATTTAAAAAAACAATGTTAGTATACCGGGGACAGAACATCTAGAAGCTTGTAGACAGTTACTTTTAAGCGGTCCGACCACACCCTCCTCCCACACTAGCAGGTACGGTACCATTCAACTGCAAAACATTTTCTCAACGGAAGTTATTGTATTGTAAGAGAACAGCTAGATCAGTGAAAGTAAGTGTCAACGTTTTCAGTTAGTATTGGAACGAACAATTCTGTTGTGTGTGGGCTCTTCTGTAGTGACTTCACTGAAGCCTCTAGTTGTTCTGTCCCCGGTGTACTCATATCTCGTTAATAAATAACGCTACAAGGTTCCCTTCCCATCAGTATTAATTCCATCTTTCAGTTGTACACCTTTTCTATCAAAAATTTTTTTTATTTGGTGCTTACGTACAGAGTTATTTGGGTGGTCAAGTTAAATGGGATACCTTGTACAAGAATTCTGTTTTCAAAAGGGTTGTGATTACTAAGAGATTAAAGATAAGCCATGTAACAAAATTGGTAGTTAATTTTATGTGTTTTTTCAATAATGGATATATCTAAAAATTGGAAGTATTTTAATTCCCGCGACATGTGAGCTTTTGAGAAGTTTCACTATGTTTATTTTACCAAGAATGAATATTTGCCTAAATTTATACTTTACAACAATACTTAAGAAATATTAGATTTTTAAGAACGTGGAAAATATATTTTATTGCATTGAATTAGCTAAATATGTACTTTTTTTCTGCACTTAATCATTTTAGAAATTGTAATTATTTTTCTCGTATCCTGAGTTCAAAGCGCTCAGCAGAAGAACTGTGTGAATAAATGCTGGTCACTTGAAGAACGTCCATGTCAAGAAATAAATTATATACAATATTTAATGATCTGATATAAGCCTACAGTATATCATTTTGAAAATATGGAGTCTTGAGTCAATAACCAACTATTTATAATCTGTATTTCAAAATGTATTTATAATAAATTAACCATGCATTACGTAGACTTTAATTACCAAACTGTGTTGAAAATCGATCTTCAATAATCAATAACTCTTAGGTGAATCAAATGAACACCATAATAATCTTAATTTTCTATCTAGTCATTCACTTAAAAAATTACTTGTAGCACGTGCACTTAAGTTTACCTTTGTCGTCATCGGACTCATTTCGTTTTAAGACATCCAGAGATCTCTTTCATTCTCTTTTATTTTTTGATGAAATGAGTCACTAGTTTACTAATATCAACACTCATTTCATCGCTCACATAATCAAGTTGTATGCTATTATACTGTTAAACCCCTTCTTCAATTTCTCCACACGAATCGAAAAAGTGAAGCATGTGTTCTTCAATGAACATTACACTTGGAATGACCCTGTACTTTGGAGTAAACAAGAACCCGCACTTCTGATCTGTTTTGCTGTTCACTTGAAATCTCAAGTCTCCTAATATTTGCGTTTAATTTTTGCAAGGTCATAATTTTTTTTTAAGTTTCGTAGCAGGTGACGTTTAAGACTATTCTAGCTTAAATTTTTAGCTTTATAATGTTGCTAAGTACTCTATCTGAAGGCCTGCATCTATGCACTCTAATACTAAAACAGTGAAGCACCTATACAATATTTTTGGAATTTCCAACGCAAGCAGAAAGCACTATCATCTTTGGTGAGATCATGAATCTGTGAAAAGTGTAAGTTTTTTATATCACTTCCTGTCTGAGGACTTTTTTTGTTTTCAACGAAACTTAACAATAATCTTTGTCTAGCTTCTGACACACAGTACCTACATCCATCTTAGTTATTTCGTAACTAGCCTGGAAAGTGATACTTCCCGTAAGAGTGAGATAATTTCGAAGTGAGTATAGGAAGGACACTTTCTTGCATGTTGAGAACAAATTTTTTTGGCAACCGAAAGTACGGAAACTCTTACTTATTTATTTACTTACAAATGTCTTCTAAGGAAACCGCAGGTTCACTGCCGCCCTCACATAACTCCGCTATCGGTCCCTATCTTGTGCAAGATTAATCCAGTCTCTATCATCATATCCCACCTCATTCATATTCATTTTAATATTATCCTGCCATATACGTCTTGGCCTCCCTAAAGGTCTTTATCCCTCCGGTCTCCCAACTAACACTCTATATGCATTTCTGGATTGGCCCATACGTGTTACATGCCCTGTCCTTCTCAAACGTCTGGATTTAATGTTCCTAATTATGTCAGTTGAAGAATACAATGAGTGCAGTTCTGCGTTGTGTAACTTTCTCCATTCTCCTGTAACTTCATCCCTCTTAGCCCCAAAATATTTTCCTAATAACTTTATTCTCAAACACTCTTAATATCTGTTCCCCTCTCAAAGTGAGAGTCCAAGTTTCACAACCATACAAAACAACCGGTAATATAACTGTTTTATAAATTCTAACTTTCAGATTTTTTGACAGCAGACTAGATGACAAAAGTTTCTATTTACATTAATTCAATAAAATAACTATATTTAAAACCGGAATGAAATATATGACGTCAAGTAATTTTCCTAGAAGAATTTGACGTTATAGGTTTTGGTATCCAAGTCGTTATCTAGTTTATTTTTAACCATGGATATATGCAAATGACTTTACATCAAAGTGAGTCATGGTGTAAGTTCAGGCTTTCTTCTCTCCATTATAATTTTAAACACTGGTAAAGGGGCTGATTTTCGAATGATTAAGGATAAATCAAGAGACAAGCATTTAAAGAAGTGTGATTTCGTTCTGTAAGGACTGGAAGAAGTCTAACATGACAAAAAATGTTGCCATAGGATGTAATTATGCATTTTTTTTATCAGAAGGCATGCTTGCATCTTTATGGGCTATTTCCTCGCAATATGTGCAGCTTTACGTCTATTAAATTAGGCATTTCTTTTACGGTCAAAAACTATCAAGTCACCAGCACTGTGGTCAATATACTTCATGTTGAAATCAATATTGAAATTGTATGATGGTAAAGACATCTTTAAATATGCGAAGGATAATTCCTTTTGGGAAAGTAATAACGTGGGTTATCAGGCGCAGAAAGCGAGAGCCTTCGCAAGCGAATAGTTATAAAAAAAATCTTGATGGAAGAGCCAGATCATGATTATTTAACGATTAAGGTTTGTAAAGACTCAGAAACAAAATTTGAGCCACTTGAATTTTCCAAGTTCCAGTTGGCCAAAATTTTGATTCTGGATCTGTACAATTATCGATGTTAGCGGAGCTTAAGGACGTAAATATCAACATAATAGGATTGACGATGTACAGAAATGTGGTGAATACTAAAAGATGCAAGCGCGTCGTGTGATCGCCATTGTTCAGAAAATTATTGTTAACTAGATATTACATTGCTATTCTCGAAAAATGTTTAGGGCTTCATCCGAAGCATTTTAAAAACAAAAAGTCATTTTTTTTATTTAGGGGAGAGTCGGGTAGTATCGGACATCGGGCAGTATTGAACAGTACGTTTCTTTCATCTACCACCATATGGAAGTACCTGAATGACATGGTTACGTTTCTCTATGCGACATCATAGAAACGTAACCATGTCAATCAGGTACTATCATCGTGTTGTAGATGAAAGAAACTCACTGTCCGATATTACCCGATGTCCGATACTACCCGACTCCCCCCTACAAAGGAAAATGTAGTGTGTAACCAGTTGTTATTCACACATTTACATATTTCGTAGAGTACCGACAATTATTACAGAATTTGAAAACACTGAAACTATTGATTTAAGATGGCCAAAATAAGGTACGAACAATTAAGCACACAGACAAAACTAACTGTTAAAATTACTTCTCAAATATTTTGCGAGTATTTTTATTTTATTTAAAGTTTAATACTACTAAATTCCAAATCACTGACATCTGTTGGATCAGACATTGAACTCGATTGTTCGTTGACTTTTGGAGGAGTAGGAACATTCACTTCATCGTTGATACTTTGTAATTGAACTGCAGAAGAATGGTTAGTAAATGCCTTTTCCTTGACCTCCATTCTTGCACTAGCTCCAGTCTGCTCTGTCTGGTTTTTGGCTCGATTTTCAGCGATTCATTTCCACGTTTTATTTCACGCCACTCTCTCGTTGGTTTACTTCATGATTTTGGTACGCCTTTATATTCTACCGAAAAGCTTCCCAGCAACGTTATTTTTCTTATTAGTTTCAACTGTACAACGTCAAAACACTATACGGAAACGCACTCCCTCGTAACAGCTCCACTCTCTCTAATTTATGCGTTAATTTGCAAAACCGAAAGCATCAATAATTTTACTTAAGAACCTAGCAACCTATATGCATATTCGCTTGGCAACTATATGCAAAGCTCTCCTAAAACGCCCAACGCAGAATTTTGATTCACAGCGTTCAACCCGTACCTTGATAATAAAAGTTCAATTTCAAAATGTAGTAGTGGAAAGAATAGTGTGGTAGTGAGTCATATCCTGACTTCTTTTCAGTTCCATCGAGTGACGAAAACTTCAAGCAAAGTGTCTTCAGGTTTTATATGAATGAATGTAAGAAGGTAGAATTCGTATGCTCACGAAGTCGAATTATATTTTTCAGATATTAATTTGCTTCAAATGTGACAAGGACTGAAACAAATGCTAACAATAATTTCGCTTAGTTATGTGTGTGTGCAAGAAGAGCATAATATTTGGTTGAGATGAATAAGTATACGCATCAATTTAGGCGCTTAATATGTTCAATAAGGTGACAGAATTAGCTTTTGTATAGTGCCGCACATGAGAAATCATTCAACGCTTTGGTGGTAAGTTCCGATTCTACCACGAGGGAAATGCAAAGAGATTTTAAGTTTCCCATTTTTTGCCCGTGTTTGATAACACAGAAGACACGTGGCAGCAGGAATTTGGATTATTTTACTCCTACGCAGTATTATAAGCTGCAGCAGACTGCAATAGAATACGAAAGAGCAGTGTATTGTAATACGGTAGTTTTTCTAGCAGCATTTGCAGAATACAAGGCAAATTTGTATACACGCAGGTTGTAACAGTTGCATATACAACAGGCAATGTTACCCACGAATTATAATAAGCTGTGTTGGAAGGAGTGGATGAAGAAAGAATGATGGTGAAACTGATCAGTAATAGGAAAAGGAAAAAAGTAGAATTTAATTGGTCACCAGTCAAGTACTGACCTGTGATTGTTACCTAACCATCTTGCCTGTTGGAGGACAAATAGTCTGTTGTGAAAGAACTAGGTTTTATGTTCTTTAATGGAGTTTGAAGTTTATTTTGATAACAGTCAATGACACATATTCTGTAAAAGTGTTTCCCAGAATTAAATGCAACGAAGAGTCTGAATAAATTACTTTTAAACAGTACCTCTTTAGAAATTCATACGATATGTTTCTTTGGTTTCATTCTGAAATCTCCTTAATATGTATTTGATGTTAAACTAAATCGACTAGATAATAATTTATTATGTAAAAATCCTTCATTTACTGTCATAAACACTTTTAATCAATTTTTGTATATTAATAATATAAAATAAAGAGTTAACAACGAGTATTTTCGCCCTTTTAGGCACCATTAGGTTGTATTAGAAAAAACTCTTTATTAACGTTAATAAAATGTATAATAATGAATAATTACTTTGAGAATCTGTAGGGCTGAACTTATAAATTGCAACGAATTTGATTACATCGAAACATAGAATTAAGTTAAAACAATCAAATGTGTAGCTGGGAATGTTAGACCGTCAAGCATATAAGTTAAATAAAACTTCATCGTTTGGATCCCAAAGGATGAAGTTTTATGTAGTATATACCTCTTGACGGTATAACATGTTTTTTCAACTTATTTTTCGTAAAAGTATAAATTTCAGATATAAAAGTGGACTTAATCTTTTAAAAACCCGAGATTCATTTTGAAAAGAGTTATTTCCAGGAAAGAAGAATAATTTTCCTGGGCATACCGTATTGCCAGCAAAGATTATGTGGGCATTGTCATATCGTGTCCAATGTCCTTTAATGGTGAAACAATTATTGCTTAAATTTGTCGTCATTATAAAGGATTTAAAATGGTTTCTTACTTCTCCTGTAAAATTTAATACAGTGGAGATGACTCCTTTTCAAAATGACCGATTCAGTTATTAAGACTGCAAAATTTTGAAATGGAAACTCGGTAGGCCTAATGTTATTTTTAAGTGTTGTTTATTATTTGAATTGTTCGTTGTTCATTTGCATTGGAATCATACACCTGATCCCACAGGACGCGAACACACTGTACTCTAATCTAATATAATCTAATACACTGCGTACAATGCAGAATGTGCTCACAAGCTCACAATCAGTGTCTGGTTTCTAAGGCCCAGTTGTACGAACACGGAATAAGTCCTGTTAAAATCAATTCCATGGTTACACGAGAAAATATTGTACAAACACGGAATAGTATCTTATCCAGAGGATATCTTCCGAGTAAGCTATTCCCTGCTTTCAGTCGCTGCTAAATTGTTATCTAGAAAATAAATTATAAAATGGCAGCAACACTAGGCATGAATCTTTCGGATATTGTTGATGAGTAACTATAATAATGTATACCGTACCTTTGAGAACGCGCAAAGACCAAAAGAAAAGATAATAAGGTGTAATAAACCTGATGTATGAAATGAGTACTGGCAAGATACTGTTTTAAGCGCGTTAGAATAAATGATTTGAAACACATGACAAACCGGTAAAGATAGTTACCATCATCATCATTGTACAGAAATGGTAATTTTTTAATAATTAAAAATAAATTCTAAGAAAATTCATAAGACAATAAGTAGACTATTGTGGCCGGGAGGAAAAAGGTCTTAAGTCAATTTTTTGTGAAACTGAGATTTTTATATATTCTGAAAGCGGAAACAATCCTCTACAATCTGTTAAAACGACTAAAGTCAAATAGCCTAAGACTCCTGACTGGATTTCTAGAGCGTTACCAAATGTCCTAAGTACTTTTTGAATCGAGCACACATAGAATAAAGGACTTAAAAATATTTAATACTTAATTCCTTATAAACATCACATGTTCACTTTCCATGCTTCCCTATTAAAAAGGTCTAAATTTTATTTTAGCTATTTTATCACATACTGATGTCCTTTCCTTTTTAAAACTTTAGGATGCTATTCATATACATTTCGTTAGCCCGCGCTACGAGCGTGCTAAACTAGCCTCGGCTATCGACTGATTACTTGTACAGGATTCATATCACATCATATCGCTAACACTGGTTTATGAATACGAAAATCTTTAGTTCGTTGATCATCCGCCGGAAGCCCGCGCTAAGAATGTCTATGAATATGGCCCTTAAACACCAGGGTAAACATTTCTATAATTGTTTAAGACCCATTTTGAATTCCTAATAATATACATTTCTAATTTATTTTGACATCAAAAATGTCTTATGTTTAAATAGTCCCTTCTACTCATTTTGGGTTCTAGTCTTGAAAGGGCTTAAGTGCGACTATTTTTGGAAATAATCAAGAAAATTGTTAAAGGAGTAACATTACATATTTTAGAAGAAATATAAACAAATAATATCCAGAGAAATCTTCTTAATTAAAAAACTCCATAACTGACAGCAAATTCAATCTTTCTACTGATCTCCTGAAAAGTATAACATTTTTACTAAAGACCTTTTTCCTCCCGGCCACAAGTATCACAGTCTGCATTCCTGTAGATAATAATCTGAGCACAGAATCTAACTTTGGACTCCCCGTGCTGTTGACTTTTGATAGACGTTATATCTTCAGTTTTTTTAGCACATTCTTATAACCATTCATTATCTTAACTAACTGAAGTGCATCTTCTATTTTATAGTTTTGATTTCAAATTAATTTCGATTTATTTATTTCTTTACAATAAACTCCGTAGACAGAATAGTAACAATATGTTCAGAAATATAAAAAAATACTGGTATTATAAATGCACTTTATAAGCAAGACACCACGTCTAAAGTATTGCCAACCTCTGTTTCAATTCTGCTAATTATGGAATAGATAACCTTGGAATAAATGAGCGTCATACAACACGGTACTCCTTAACATTCTAAATGTGCTAAGTGTCAGATTTTCAAATTTAATTTTATTCAATTTAAGGGAGAAACATCTATATGAGAATATAATACTAAATTTTCTTTGTCGTAGCTCAATTGTAAGTGACTCATACCTGTGCCAAGAGACGGAGTTGTAGGTATCTCAATATGCATTTCGCAGTTTGTTTTTCATCAACAACTCAGACACTTATCATATTTGGAGTGTTAGGTCCTCAAATACTCAGCAATTAAAAATGACATTGAACAATGGTCGAACACACAGTAGCCTATATATTCTCGGCGGGCTTCAGCCTATTGAATACAACACAGCACGTGTCTACAAGGTGAAGATATAATTTTAAGTTGCAAGTGCCTGGCAGATCGGAAAGTTGTCCACAACAGAACGCGAGGTAGGAGAACTAAGTAAGAAATATCGATATTAAATACGTATCAGTTGTAATTGTATTTTATTACAATCAATTATATTGATTTAAAGTGAATGTGCCATCTAGGGGACAATTTCATACAGACATTAGTCATGTGACATGCGATATCGTAATAGTTTATACGAGATGTAAAGCGTTTCATATGAACATACAATGCGTCATATACAGAATGGAATATTATAACCGTGCAGATTTTAACAACTTATTCCTTGGAATGAGCACACAAATATTTCTAAGCCTATTAGTTCCAAATGAATATTTTTTTTAATATATTCCCCTAAAGGTTAACATTGTTTTACTCCATAGCTACTACAAGCACTATTCTGACTTTTACTGACTGATTAACTTTATATCTTCTTTAATGTGTTCATCATCGTCATCATCATCATCATCATCATCATCATCATCATCATCATCATGTGTGGTCCTACAGCCCTTTTAGTTTAGCCTTGACCTCCTTAATAAGAATCTTCGACCAATCCTCTCTATTCAACACTCTCTGCCTCCATCTTCTAATTCCTGTCTTGACAAGATCATCTTGGACATCATTCAGCCATCGTAATTTGGGCCTACCAACTCTTCTTTTGCTATTTGGTTTCGCATCTAGTAGTATTTTAGGAATTCTATTATTGTCCATCCCGATGATGTGGCCCAGTCACTCCAATCTTCTGATTTTTATATCAGTGACAATATTTGTATCCTTGTATAATACTTGTAATTCAGAATTAGTCCTGATTCTCCAAACTCCCTTATCCTAAACAGGACCATAAATTCTTCTTAAAATTTTCCTTTCCCAAGTATTTAAAATAGTTATTGCTCGTTGAGATAGGGTCCAAAAGTAACCGTAGGTTTCATGATAGTCTTATAAATTATTCTCACTTTAACTTTTCTTGAGATATATCTAGCTCTAATGATTCTATCTAATGCTCTAAGACATCGATTACCAGTAGCAATTTTCCCCTTAATCTCTGTTAACATATTGTTGTCATTAGTAAGTGTCGAGCCAAGATATCTGAAGTTAGAGACATTCTCAAGAGATATCATTTAAAACAATAGTTTTTTAGTTACTACTTTTGGTTGCGTTATTCATATATTTTGTTTTAGTACTATTAATCTCCAGACCTGATATATTTGTCTCATGTTGTATCTGTCTCAAGACATCATTAAGAGAGGATACATTTCGTGAAAATATAGCAATATCATCAGCAAATGCAAAATATTGGAACATTCTGTTAAATATTGTTCCACCAGGAATAATAATAATCTTTCTGATAATTTCTTTAATGTGTTAATATGAGGAAATTACCTGGCTGCCTAGTTTCGAAGTGATATTCTTCATTGTTCGAAGCCTAGTAAAGGTCCCGCGCTATATTCTGGTTTTCTCTTGTGTTGGGGTGTGTTAATGATTGTGTCGAAAAGGGTGTGTTTTTTGTATAGAGTTGAGTGTTCAGGATGTGCTGGGAGTGTGTTTTTGTATGTTTGTAAATGTCATATTGTTCTAGAGTATCAAGTTCCTGGTTTTTAGTCTGGATGTGTAGTATTTTCATGTCAGTGTCTATGTTGCTATAGTTGTGATTGGAATTTGTGATGTGTTCTGCGTAGGTTGAATTGTTGTGTAGTTCGTTTATGGCTGTCTTATCATTAGTGAAATTGATCAGGAATGATTTATTCATTTGTAGTTTTTCAATAAAATGTACTTTTTGAAAATGAAATTAAAAGATTGACAAGTATAGTGATTGTCTGCCATTACGAAATATGGCAACCCTACTGTAGTGATTAAAGGAAGGAATGCTGCTATTTCAGACCGATTTCGTACGTGTATTCGTAGGTGAGTCGGCGATCCGCTGTTGCTAAACTGAGCAGAAATGCAGCCTAATTTTCTAATTAGTCATAGACTTGATTACAAAATGCATAATTACTTCATTTTGTAACGTATTTTACTGTACTGTAATTTATGATATTAAATATAATAATATACGATTTACAGTAGTACACATTTTAATTAATATGAGGTCTTTTATACCATATGATATCTGATACAACGAATATGGCAGAATGAGAATGGAAGTAATAATCCGGTAACAATTTTATTCTGCTCACTTTATTGAAACCGTAATAAGCTATGTTTCAAGTTGTGCATATAAATTAAAAAAGGGCTTGTTTTTACTCATTACATATGGGTATAAAAATCAGTTTTACGTAACAGATATTGTAACAGATTCTGACATTACATTGCTATCTTGAATTACGAATTCAAATTCAGATAAATGTGGAAAAAGAATTAGTCGTTTATAATGAAATTCTATAGAGGATGATTTACTAAAAGCGTGCAAATGTGAAACAGGAAGTAATGGGTGCTCTACAGAACGTTTGGAAGTAGGAAAGTTGGAGTTTGCGAGATCAGATTAAAGGGATATGACCTTAAACCTATTTATCTCTATCGCTGTTGTCCATATGAACTACATTATTATTTACATTTATTTATATTTATCCTATTACACACCCTCATAATTATTTACTTTAGCTGAACCGTTCGCACCCATTATTTCTCTAATTCTTCCTGTGTGATCTCCAACCAGCTAGGCTTCAGACTATCACTCACTCTCCAGAAGTTAGGTTAGGTTAGATTAGGTTAGGTTAGGTTAGGTTAGATCAAGTTATGTTCGCCCTGAAACCTTCCGACCACACTTTCTTGAGTTTCTTTTTGGCGCTGTAAAATATTTGCCACAATTAAAAACAAAATTGTATGTATTTACTTTTACTGGCCGTTGGAAACATACGCATACGCCGTTATTTATTGTCTTTCTCGACTTGTTCAATTACTTCCATAAAAAAATTACTTCCATAAACAAGAGAGAAGTAGGCTACTGTTTAGCTAAAGTAAATAATTACCTTTGCATTCACTTACACATATTTAAAATTTGAAATTATTTTGTGTCATAAAATATCTCTGTTCAATTTGGATGATCGTTCAGCTCTATTGATGCATATGGATGGAGCCACTATCCGTTTAGTCTGCCTTAGCCCTTCGTGGGCCGTTCACGTCATGGACAAATCTCTTTAATGTTTGAGTAAGGGAAGAGATAATCAGTCCGAGCTAAAAGGAACTAAGTCACTTTTCACAACTTTTGAGGAGGAGCAAAAAACATTTCACTAATAACACAAATGTATATATTGTTATATTAATATTTTTATGTTAGGCCTATAGAAGACCAAACACATCTCAGGGTACTGGGACATGACGAGTGGCTATTTTAGCTCTTGAACTAGCAAATAACATATAGGCTCTACTGAAGCATTCCTATGTCACAGGTTTATGAAATTTATACCATGCATTAAACAATGTTTATATTATCTTTTCATGAAAAATTAAATCACTTATCTCCAATAGAATATTTATAGGATGTTCCCAAGTAAGGTAATTAGAAAATAAATTATTATGCATGGTTCATCAGTTAGGTACACATATCTCATAGAATTTTAGTCAGACCTCTCTCATTTTTTGTGGTACAATAAGAACATATCAAATGACAAAATGAATGCACTACTTTCTTGACTAAACATCACATGTGTACAAAATTAAAAAAAAACATTAATAACATATTTTTTTCCAAAATTGTCCTTAGATTTGAAGTTTTAAAAATTCAACGATGAAGTTTAAAAGAAAACCACTCCATTCATTTTAAAGAGTTAATTAATATGTACCTGCCACAAAAATTTCATGACTCTATCTTCATTAGTTTATGAGATAAGTGTACCTAAGTTTTGAAAAATCAAGGTTACGGGAAAATGCAAAAAACTGAAAACGTGTATTTTGTACTTCACTCACCAATCTAGAACATTCCAGCCCCATACTCATCCTGCTCCTGTATTTCTTGGTCCTCTCTCCTCCTTTTGGCATTCCTCTTTCTTTTTCTGGCCTCTTTAGTCATTTGCAAAGCAAACTTTTCACCATCTTCGAAGCGCTTCTTGTCAATGGTGTAAAGTGCAGTTTTTGTATTTGAGCCCACTTCAATGCCCAAACTCTCCAACACATTTAGTCTACTTACACAACCATCATTAAAACAGATGACTGCATCTAATACACCCAGTTTTAAGGTTTTTAAACCCACAAAAACTGTTTTTGGGATGCGCTCCCATATACAATGATTAAAGCTTTCATTAGGGTTTTGTGTATTCCCATGTAAGCATTTTTTCAATAGCTCCTGGTTGCTGAGGTCCCTAAAGATGGGTTTTATTTCATCCATCACAGCTGGAGGCAGTGAATGCTGATGGGAATACTTTTTTCCAGTGACTGAAGCTTTATTGTACCAACACCAGCAGTCTTCATCTGTACCTGGAGGACATAACGTGTGATATGGCTCCTCATCTGTGCTATACTTGTGGAAGTATATTGCCCACACTGCTCTTCTCATTTTTTCTACATCTTTTCCAGCATTCCTCCTTATGGCCAGTCCATAATAGGTTTGCAACTGATCTATTGCACTATCTGTTAGCCGCCCTCTCCCTGTTAGCGGTTTACCATCAGAACATTTTTTACCTTTCATGTCTTTACATAATTTTCTTAGTCTTGTTCCCATTCTCTTTTGCACATGTCCACAGCACTCCAGCTTACTTACTTCCACATTCCCATAAACATTTAATTCTTCAATTTTCTTATATCCCTTTGAGTCCCCATCTCCTAAGTAATTGACATACCTGACCTGATATAAATTCTCAGACCTCTGAAAAATTTTTACTACTCCATCGCTCTCCATCCCACCACTGAAGCCATCATAATTTTTCATGCAAACATATCCAGGCTGGTCTGATTTACAATTATGGCAGAATTTTGTCAAACATTCGACATCAATTACTTTCCCATTGTCTAGTGAAGTTGCAGTGATGACACCATTGAGGGAAGTGTGGCCTCGCTTCTGCCAGGACCCATCGAAAGCAGCAGTTATGTCCCTACTGTTTTCATTTAGAGCCACTGCTTCTTCTATAGCATTTGTCATAGATTTTTTTGCTACTTCTTCCAGACATCTCAACAGTTGGGAAGTGCAGAAATTAAATTTGGCAGTTGGTGGTGGGAGATCCATTATACCACACAGAGTTTGTGCTGGCTTCCTGCCTCTGCCAATACTTCTCATTCCATATACAAATCTTAAATTTACTTCATAACATTTTGTTTTCCCTACCTTATTCGATGTCATACTCGAAGCAGACTCTTTACACTTATTACAGACAACAGACAGTTTAGTTGCAAGCCCACGCCTACTATTTTTATTTTCTGTAAGTTCAACACAGTCGATGCCACTACAATACTTACACTGTACAGTTTTCTTCACCAAATTAGACAATAATTGAATATCCACAATGATAAAACCCTTTGAATATCCCTCATCACTAAAATAAAAGTTGTCATCATTCTCTGGATTTATGTGAGACAATTTTCTTGCAGAAGCTGAATGCATTTCACTACTGCAGCTAGGCTCTGACAGGTTATGTTCACTTATGTTATGTTTGCTTTTACTTACATTACCATTAAACACGGGTTTTCTTTTGCCAAATTTCTTTAATCTGCCCATTTTTACTACACACACACACATACACTAATAATGCTGAATAACACTGATGCGAATAACACCACAAAGATTCTTTTTGCAACAAAATTTACACGAGGTTATTCAAAACAAAACAAGAGTGCTTTCCACTGGGCTGTGTTTCATAGTATCCAGAAGCACCAACAACAGCAATGAAATTTACCCGGTCAAAATATTCCAATAAATAGCCCAGAAATTATAACATATATAATAAGTTGAATTGGGCATTTAAAAAAGGGGCGTGCAACTACGACGCCATTTTTAAATTCCCTATTTTATGGCATTTAAACCCAGAAAACCTTACAATATATATATTTTTGGATAGAGAATTTATTCAAGAATTCGAAAACAATGAAAACAAAAAATGACATTTTTGGCCGATTTTCACGTCCTAGTACCCTTAAAGGTCTAACTTAGTTCCTTCTTCCAGCCTTCGATGCGGATGACATCCGTTGTTAAAATAGTTGCATAACCCAAAAACTGACTTGGTTCCTTTTAACTCCGACTTGGAAATGAAAACTGACTGTAACTATTGCATTCATTTTCATTTAGTTCTTAATTGTCTTTTGAAACATGTTAGAAATGTATATTCTGTAATGCCCGTGTCACCTTTAGGTGACACCTTCAATTTCACTCAAAAATTAAAGACATAAAATTATAAATTCACAGATTGTGCTAAACAGCAATATCTAAGAACATTCTGGATATCGAGTTACTAAGAATTAATTACATTAAGTTACCATTTCACATTATTTCTTTGCTTCGAAGATGCTGGTGGTGAAGGGTCCTCACTCCGTGACGCTTCCATCTCAAATAATGAGTAATAACGGTCAACAATCGACATTAAACGACAGTTGTTGTCTAAAATTGAAAACGAACGTTCGAACAATGTTTATAATTCAAACATTAACTTCTTATATCAATTCAAAGATTTTATAGGGCTATTTGAATCAATTGCACCTGTAGGTGACACTGGGAATTGACGGGTTATAAAAGAAGGGAATTCAATTTACCAACATACATTATGTTTGTTGACTACGAAAAAGCTTTTGATAGTGTAAAACGTGATAAATTATGGAAAATCATGATTGATAAGAGCTACCCTATCAATCTGGTACGAGTAATTCAGAGTAGGATGTATAACACAGAAATACTCATTAACAATATTAAAGAAACAAGTAAGAATGCTAAGGTCAATCAGGGCGTCAAACAAGGTTGACCATTATCGCCAGCACTGTTTCACTTACATATCGACGCAGCCATAGATGACTGGCAAAGAAATCTTACAAGTGAACTAAAAATAAATAATCTGTCTATTAACACCATGTTGTTTGCTGTCGATCAAATTATTTTTGCAATGTCAGAAAGCGACCTACAGCGTGCTGCCTACAAACTACAAATATGTATGATGAATTTTAATCTAAAAATTTCTAATAGAAAAATTAAAACGATGGCATTTTTGGGACCAGATCATTTAAGATGTAAAATCGTTATAGAACAGGTATCATCTTTCAAATACTTAGGCTGCAATATTATATGTTTAAAATAACAAGACATGGATATAAAAATAAATAGATTTCAATGTATGTGTGGAACAATTATAAGAACACTGAAAAATAAAACGTTACTTGAAGCACAACTAAAATTTTATAAAACACTTGCAGTCCCATTACTCAATTATGGATGCGAAAATTGGACACTAAACAGAAATAACAAGAGAAAATTAGAAAGCAGCGAAATGAAATTTCTTCGAAGTGTTGTAAGCTTCACATTATTAGATAAACAAAAAAGTGAAGATATACGCAATACATTACATATATATTTTATTTTAGTAGGTTATTTTACGACGCTTTATCAACATCTTAGGTTATTTAGCGTCTGAATGAGATGAAGGTGACAATGCCGGTGATATGAATCAGTGGTCCAGCACCGAAAGTTACTCAGCATTTGCTTATATTGGGTTGAGGGAAAACCCCGGAAATAATCTCAACCAGATAACTTGAACCGACGGGAAATCGCACCCGGACCACCTGGTTTCGCATCCAGCCGCGCTGACCGTTACTCCACAGGTGTGGACAATAATCTTTATGAGCGGGTACAAGCACAAAAACAAAACTGGTACGAACATATTCAGGGTATGGATTATTATAGACTTCCTGAAATCTTTCTCTTGTTAGGAGAAGCGTTTGAAGACCTAGAACCCGCTGGATGGATGACATCATCCTTTGAAGTCGGAACAGGCCTTGAGGCCTATACCCCGAAGTTGAAGAAGAAGTCTATTACGCCGGACTCTTGAATGATATTGTATATAATACCTAGGGATAAAATTAAAAAACATATTGACAGTCAAAATTATCGAGAGTCATTTTATATTTTGTATAACTAAATTTCACAAAATTGTGTGTTTTTGTTTCACAGGAAGTTTTCCACTGAAATTTAGGCACGTGCTTCAAGAGAGCCTTTTATTTTATTCACAATGGAGCCCACTACACTGCTGCTGGTCGCTATAATTTTCGTAGGATTGCTGTTCCTTTGGCAACGAGACCCAAACAGGATGCGTATAAAGAAAATGATGGATAAAATTCCTGGACCACGAGGTTATCCATTTGTTGGAGGCCTGATACCATTTATTTTCTCAAAGCCGGAAGGTACAGTATGTTTCAACATTAATGGACAGTAACAGTTTTACTAGTAGTAGAGACCACAAAATATTGCATTCTCTTTGGAAAATTTTATGATAAGGAAGGGCAAGTTATTCGAAGTAGTAAATTATTACTATCGTTTATTGTCAGTAAAATAACATTTACAAAAATACAATCTTAGTTCTTCCCTGAAGGAGTAAAAACTCGTGCTCAGAGAGATATCTAAACAGAAAGATAAACACAAACAAAGTGTAATTATTTGACACAAACTGGGTCAAGAAAAAAAAATTACAGGAATATATTAACTTTAAAAATACAATTTCAGTTTTAACAATTTAAATCATACAAATACATATACCTTAAATCAATGTATATACTTTAAAAATTAAATTCCTAACGCTATTTTTTAAATTTTTGATACTAACAGATTCCAAATTTGGGTATTTTAAAATGATTTTATTAAGCTGTGCTTGTGAAACACTTTGGTTCATCTAGTCGTATAAAATCGGATCTTTTAGTTCCATATTTATGATGATACAATTTGAATTTATTACGATTTTTATGTATGAAGATTAATAAGGCAATATAATAAATCTGTTTAATTTTCAAAACATTAAAATCAGTGAAAAAAAGCTCGAATGAGTAATCAATTGGTTTATTAAGGCATATTTTAATTATTCTTTTCTGAATAAATATTAGTGGAGTGAGATTAGAATTACAAGCATGTCCCCACCCTAAAATTCCATACTGGAGAATGGACTGAAATAAAGCTAAATAAATGAGACGTAAAATATTAACTGGTAAATATGACCGAAGTATAAGAAAGATATAAATTGTTTTACGTAATCTATTGCATAAATATGTAATATGTTTATTCCATCGTAAGTGTTGGTCGATTGTAATCCCTAATTAGTTAACTTCAGAGGATTCGGTTAATATTGGACATTCACAATTTTGAGAAGAACAATCTGAATGATGAATTTTGAGTCTGAAAGAAGACTGAGGAGATTGAAGATCACTGGACCTTAGTGAAAACGGAACAACAGTTGTTTTGGATGTGTTTAAGGAAAGAGCGTTTGAATCAAACCACTCTTTAATTACCTGTAATTCATTATTCGTATTAATATAAGTGCCTTTCCAAGATTTTTCACCAAAAATAATTACGGTATGATCCGCATATGAATATATAACCCCATTATATTTGCGTAAGTCAGTTAATAACAAATCATTTATATAAATCAAGAATAAAATTGGACCAAGAACAGTGCCCTTAGGGACTGTGATTTCTGTTATTCAAATATGACTTAAATAAACTTAGAGCATGACCATTAATGCCTAACAAGTTTAATTTCTCTAATAAAATAGCACGGTTAACGGTATCAAAGGCTTTTCGAATATCCAAAAATATACCCAAGCATTCTAACTCACATATGATTTTGTTTGTAACACATGAAATAGCATCATCTGTGCCAAGTTTATTTTCAAACCGAATTGATTTGAAGAAAGTACGTTGTATTTGTCCAAATAGTTTAATAGACGACTTTTTGTGCATTTTTCTAAGAGTTTATATATACATGAGAGTAAAGACATTGGTCGGTAATTGTTCATGCATTTTTTATCTCCTGATTTGTAAATAGGGACAATTATAGCATTTTTCAATTTATCTGGAAATTTAGCATATAAGAAGCACAAATTAAATACATGAACAAGCGGTTTAGCCAAGAAAATACTGAACAGTTTAAATATTTGGAGGGTATAGTATCTTCGTCAGGACTTCTGTTATTTTTTAATGAGGAAACATGTGTAATTATTTCATTTTCTGTTCATATGGCAACGAGACCCATACAGGATGCGTATGAAGAAACTGATGGGTAAAATTCCAGATTATCCATTTGTTGGAGGCCTGCTACCATAAATGAATACAGGATACTCAATTTTTAGGAATGTCACTAAGTCCATACACGATAATTCTCGGACAGCTTCAGATATGGGGACCTCTCTCAATGTAAATAAGGGACTTAGGCAAATATATTTTTTCAATCACAACGGCCAGCATTGAAATTTTAGAACTTCGTGATGAAAATATACAAATAATAGGCCTCTACAATGGAATTTGTTTAGATCCCAAAAGTTATAAATGTCCACCATTGAAACAAGCCATATTTGAAATCTGAGTATAAAAATTTAAAGTTGTCTCATCATATTACTTATCTTTGTAAGAGGCTTGGTGAAACAATTGGTAAACTTTTAATCTTCGAAGCTTGTTACTGATTAGATTTATGCGTAATGTACAGGGTATTAAAAAAGTATCCAATATTTTAGGAGGTGCTAATGTCTAATAAACATGGGTCCTACAACACATACTTTCTGAGATCTGAATACTTGTTCATAGGAGATGGTCAATGTAACGTCCGTTCATGGCAATGAAGTCCAGGTGATTTAGGTTTGGGGAACGAGCAGGCCAAGGTGTGGGGCTTCCCCGATCAATTCAGCGGTCCTGAAATGTCAGCGTCAGGTGTTCAGCACATTGCGGAGAAAATGTGCTGGTGTGCCATCGTGCATGAACCACATCTGTAGTCCCGCTGACATGGCACGTTCTCCAGCAAGACAGGCAATACGTTAATAAGAAAGTCCTGAAAGTCTCTGTGGTGGCACGTATGGCCCTATTAATCTATCACCAAGAACGCCTCCACATACGTTGATTCATAATCGGTGTTGATGCCTTGTTTCTTCACCTGCATGGGAATTTTCATCAGCCCACATATGCTGATTACGAAAATTCATATCGTCATCATCTCTGCTGAACCTCGCTCATATCCGCAACCAGACTTTTATTTTCAGTATTCCTTACGACATATCAGTATTCCATGCCAGGGGTGTCAACTACGGTATGATTATCTGGTAGTCTGCTGTATTGTAGGGCAGAGAAATGCATTGCCATAAATGGACATCACACTGAGCACCTCCTATGAACAAGTGTTCAGATCTCAGAAAGTATGTGTTGTAGGACCTAAGTTTATTAGACATAATTTTCTTGTTTTGATACATGCTATCACCTCCTAAAATATCAGATATTTTTAACAACTCTGTATATTCAGCAAATTTTTTGTATGGTATATTCTTCTTCGAGTATACGACATTATTGCTTGGGGTGGAATTACAGAAACTAATCTTAATCCGTTAAATTCATTGCACGAACGAGTAATTAAAATATGTTTGAGGAAAAGTTATGATTGCCCTAGCAAATTAGTTCATTCTAAATTAACATATTTCAAATTGAATAAATTTATAAATTAATATACGCTGATAAAATTGTATCACAAAATCGAAATAAGTATACAATGGAGGCACATGATCATGCTACAAGGAGTCCGCCGAATTAGGTATGTGGTAGCGCGTCCGCCTCCAGAGTAGCCGATCCGGGTTCGATTTCCGGTGGGGTAAGAATTTTTGTGTAACATTTCTATCTCGGGTATAGAAGAGATGGAATCACTAGCTTGTGCATCAATTAAATTTCAAATCTGTCCTCAGAACATACGAATAGAATGCATATGAAGGGTACACGGGAAAAACGAACAATGTCACAATGCTGTTAAGGGTGATGTCATCATCTAATTCACTGTATTACTACAAACTTTAGTGTTATTTTTACCAAAAATGGTAAAGGAGAATTAAAACCACTGACACATCCGTCATTTCCTTCTTTTCAAATAGAAACACCAATAAATTTAGCAGTAATATACCGAAATAGATCAATATCTCAACCTTAATGGAAATGTGACATTGTTCGTTTTTCCCGTGTACCCTTCATATATCAATGTTGATAGTAATAATAAATCCATCGGACGGGGACTTTAAGCTTGGCGGCCCCCTTGGTGCTATTCGACAGGAGTAGACTACGTGCCGGCATTGGGTTTCTCCTTCTCCCTTTTCACCATCATCACTTTCATTCATTCCCTACACTAAACTTACGAACACTTACATATACATTTGTCCTAGCACACGACATAACTCTACACAGATATACATTATACATAGCGTGGTCAGGCCAAGTGATGTGCAATTTGAAAATGGACCAAAGTCCTGCCATCTGTCCGCAATATGCTCAACCCGAATCACGTAAGTAAAGTGAGTAGGCATTGGATACGTACATATCTACATCATGGTACAAGACGAAAAATAATAATAATTTAGCTGCTTTAATGCACACCATTAATTATTATGGCCCCCAGTTATATAATTATGTAGCCAAATTACACCCAGACCTTCTAAATCACTGAAATATAATAAAAAATGTAGCTCATATTATATTTTATTCTCCAATTTCTGGACATTTTTTATAAACTTATATAGGTCATATATTCCTTATCTATTTCCTGTTTCATATATTGTTCTAGTTGATTGAAGTACAAAATTATGTAATTTTTTTTCTGTATTATATTATACGTATGTGAATTCATTGTAGCGCCTATCTTATTTTAGTTTACAGTTTATTTATATTTTTATCTTGTAATAAATATATTTCTGAAATGCTCAGTCCGTCCTAAAATTTATTAAAATTAGTATATCCTGTGTTTTTTCTTATATACTGTATATATAAGATAAAGATAAAGATAGCCTATTGTGTCCCATGAAGGGCAAAGGCCTCCTTAAATAAGGGAAAGCTCTATTTGCCTAACGTGATGAGCTAGTTCACGTTAGATGTGATATTTAAGTCTAAGAACTTGTATTTCTTTAACAATGATTCTCTCACTGCCTTTCACAACTTCCTGTCTATGCACAAATGTCTCTCGAGTAGTTTCCACTTTCTTGTGTCTCTTGCCTCTCTGGACCACTGTTGACCTGCCTGTTCTCTGAAGGAGTCTGCCCATCTGCGCCGAGGTCTGCCCTGAAGTCTCCTTCCTATGCGGTGGTCCCACATGTAGCTCGGTATGTCCATCTGTCGCCTAGTAGCCTGGCCACGTGTCCACCCCATTTCCATTTGGATGTAATGGCTGCACATGTGTGATGTCCTGTGTATCTGATAGTTGGTACAGGGTCGCATTTGGGATTTTCTCCTTCAGTGATACGCCCATATATATAAAACATTTTCTTCTACTTGTATTTTGCACTTATCTGTGTATTATTTTAAAATAAACATTTTAAACTTTTAAATAAAAAGAAGAATGTTGCCTGTCCACTATGTATAGGTCTACTTCCCATATTCATGGTTCAGTTCCTATTAATCCCTCCTATCCCCATGTTGCACTTATTTCTCTTTCTTAGTAACTAATCGCTTGAAATTAAAACAGTTATCACAAAAAATATCGTAACAGATAGATAACTAACTTCCTGGATGTGAAAATCTGTTGCAGATTACTGGAATATGTGTGACGCGGTTATAAATACATACAAGCCTGTGTTGAAGTTCTGGTTTGGTCCAATACCAGGGGTCGGTGTAACGGATCCTGATTATGTAGAGGTATGTATTTGTTGTACTGAAACACACAATTTAGTCATACGTAGGCTATATTACATTTTTGGTATATTATAACAAGAACGTTTTCACAAACTATGTACGTCGTTGCTAACTAATATAAGCTCACTCTTAGCTGCGAGACTACAACATGTTCATAATGTGTGCATACGATTCATCTGCAATACTCGTAAATTTGATCACATAATACCTTCCCTCCAACGAAGAACAATACATTCATTGTCTCTTCTGTTTAGAATCATCTACTCCGAATTATCTGTTATCGCGCTTTCAATTTCTTACAACTCTTCGAAACCGACATCAAGCACTTCTTTCTATCCCTCATCATAGAACGTCTTTATACTCATCTTCCTATACTGTAGAAATACCTCGCCTCTGGAATTCGTTACCTAATGATGTCAGGGACTGCCGGACTTTATCACAATTCAAAATTAAATTGGAAAATTTTGTCTTAGTTAATGTTTTTTAGGTATTGCTAGAAGTATTGATTTGTGTTTTTTTTTCTTTTTCTTTTTTAATCTAGATTAAAATTGCAAGTTTCTTGCTTACGTTAGTTAATTAGTTAGGATAGAATTAATTATGATACTTAATCACTCATTTAAAGTTTGTGTGACTGCAACCTGTGTATATTTTTGTGTGGCTTTACTTTGTTTATAGTGTTTCTCTCTCTCTCTCTCTCTCTCTCTCTCTCTCTCTCTCTCTCTTTATTTCTTGTGTAGCTTTACTTTGTATATAGTGTTTTTTTCTGTTTATTTCTATTATTGTATCTGTATTCCTGGTGTTGTGGAAGAGAAGGCCTGATGGCCTTAACTACACCAGGATAAATAAATAAATAAATAAATAAATAAATAAATAAATAAATAAATAAATAAATAAATAAATAAATAAATAAATAAATAAATAAATAAATAAATAAATACAATGTTTTCCACGCACCTTAGTTCAAACGTCTCATCTTTCTCGTGGTTACAATATTTTATACATCTTGATTACACAACTTTTAACACTGTATCACTTCGGAATATGTATGATATGACTTTTTTGTGTTAAATTCTATCGTACGTTGGTTTACATGTTTCGACCTAATATGGGTCATCCTCAGAGCTGGTCGTTGTTGGTCTTGGCGCCTCTTGTTTTGTTTCCTGCGAAGGTGTGTTCGTGTGGTGTAAAGTGGAGCCAAAGTGTGTGTGTGTGCGTTCTGAAATTGAGTCGTGTGTTGAGAATTTCATTGGGGTGTGTTTTTGTGTGTCTGTATATTTCATATTGTTCTAGTGTGTTTAGCTTCTGGCTTTTTGGTTGGATATGTAGTATTTCCATGTCTGTGTTGATGTCTCTGTAGGTGTGATTAGCATTTGTGATGTATTCTGCATATGTGGATGTGTTTTTCAATTTTGTTATGGCTGTGATGTGTTCTTTGTAACGTGTTTGAAATGATCTGCCTGTCTGTCCTATGTAGAAGTTGTGGCAGCTAAGCTACAAGGAACAATATTTCCCGCTCCATTGAAACATTTCATGTCTTAGTTCCTATGATAGTCTGTCAAACGCGGTATAATTTTCATGATTGATAAGTTAGTGTCTAAGGAAAGCAGATAAACGAATTCAAAATCGAAATATTTTTTAAGTCAGAAAAAAAATAGTAACTTCGAAGTGATCTGTTCAAAACAGACTTTGACTCCACTTTCACCACACGAACACACCTTCGCAGCCAGCTAAATGTGCAAGTTCAGCTTCCCATTCTTGATGAAAGAAGAGCTCTGCCAAGTTTGACATTTGGTCTCGAAGAAATTGCTTCACTTCTCGTCGCGGATTGCCAAAATAATTGCGTGGATCTGCGGTTGAAAACCACTGGTTTAGAACATGTTTGTATTAGTGTTCCTGGACATAGCATTGAACTTGTCTTCCGCATTATTTATAATCAAATGACTCTTTCACATGTATACTCATAAACGGTTTTATATCAGAGGGAATACGCACAAAAATTTACTTCAATTACTACTGTACTCAATCTAGCTACATTTGAGGGCAGAAGCAAGTGCGATGATCATTACACCATCTATGACAATGAATATTGAAGCACGTAGTTTACCTAAAAGCTTTCTATGTGAAATACAATCAGTTATTCACATTCCACTTAAAGCTCTGGCTTATTAGGCATAGGCTACAAATTGTATTTCCATCGTCCAAAAAATTTTTCGAGCCATTTGCAACAATTCAATATGTAACTATGTTGTTCATTGACAATAATTTCTGATATTAGCAGTTGTTTTTCTTGATTTCAGGCAGTGCTAAATAACACGAAGATGATAGAAAAAGGTGCAGTCTACAAGCTTTTCAGTCCATGGCTTGGAACTGGTCTGCTTACATCTACAGGTATCATTTTTAAGTCCTTATAAATACTAATTAAATTTTCGTAAAATTTTATTACAGAAAATTAATATTTATCAATATAAAGTATATATAACTATAACGGATTATGAAAGCGCCGTCTCAACAGTGTAATGAGTTTTGTAAACGTAAACGAAATACTATGGAGGTCAAATTGGAGCACTGAGATCAAAAATGGGGCTAGTCATGCAGACGTCATTTTGATAAAAAAAACTGCAGTGTACTTGCTTTAACCCTTTGTTTTTAGTATTGTTACTTTGTAATTGGCCAGATCTACTTGTCCCACAAAGAGTTATTATTTTTTTCTTCAGAAAACATGACTTATAGAAATTAGTTTTGAAAACTGCTGACATGTCCACTTTTTATCTAACAGAACAGACTTTAATTTATTTACTATTTCTTATTATAATTTAGATTTATATTTTTTTCTCCCTGTAATATAGTTCTAGTAAACTTATATTAAATTAATTTTCATCATTTTACTAGCTATCTCAAATTTCAAATTAATTATAATTGATTGAATTAAATTAGCTCATAAATTAAGTTACTACTTTATCTTATAAGTTTATCTAAATTTAAATAAATATGTAGTCTACTAGTCGTTAAAATTTATATATTCGTAATTTAAATATGTATTGTATTGATTAAGGCTGGTTGAGTGGAAGAGAAGGCCTTACGGCCTTAACTGCCAGCGAAAATAAAACATTATTATTATTATTATTATTATTATTATTATTATTATGAAAGATGGTAATCTTTTTTTTTTAGTATTATACTAGGACATTCAATAACTAATTGCAACAATATTGTAAATCAGCGCTCCTGGCCGTGAGCATCGGAATCTTTTAGTACGTAATAGAGGGACAATTGTTTTATGAACGTGGAATATTAAAAGTATTTAAGTAATCATGTTTTGTGAATACAGGGATTGTTTCTGATATGTATTAAGTAACAGCGCCCTAAAATGTTCAGTACCTATGAACAAAGATGCTTCATAAAATACAAGTTGCAAGAGGAAAGAATGCAACTGAGTGCTGTACATTATTACAAGAAATTTTTTAAAGGCATGTTGGGTCCGATAAGTATAGTATCAATCAAATAGGGTAAGTTCTTACAGTCAATTACTTAACAATATTACATGCATTGAACCTTTATGTTATTATATGAAGTAGTATTCATAAATTATGACAAACGTTTTCACCAATAAATTTGGCATCTTCAGGTCACATTTGAAACGTATTAACATAAAATGAACACTTAAGATATTCCAGTTAAAACACAATCGTTAAAAATTAAAAACAGGTATAATAGGCAGTCTGAGCAATATGTCATTAAAATACGTGTAGCAAGATGATGTAACCAAGATATCGTGGAATATGCTGATAACACTGTATTAACATAGAAGTGTACATAACGAAGAAAGAAGGCATGACAATCTTAAAGTTTATGCAGGTGCAGTTCCCAAAATGATGAACATAAATAGCAACACGATCGTCCTATATACTGTAGCATATTTTCATCATTTTGGGAACTGCACTTGCATAAACTTGAAGATTGTCATGCCTTCTTTCTTCGTTATGTACACTTCTATGTTAATACAGTGTTATCAGCATATTCTACGATATCTTGGTTACATCATCCTGCTACACGTATTTTAATGACATATTGCTCACACTGCCTATTATATCTGTTTTTAATTTTTAACAATTGTGTTTAACTGGAATATCTTAAATGTTTATTTTATGTTAATATGTTTTTGATGTGACCTGAAGATGCCAAATTTATTGGTGAAAACGTTTGTCATAATTTACAAATACTTCTTCATGTAATAACATAAAGGTTCAATGCCTGTAATATTGTTAAGTAATTGACTGTAAGAATTTACACTATTTGATTATTACAAGAAACTTATGGGAGAGAAGTCCTACTATAGTGAACTATACAGTACTTCTGATTCTTTTTGAAAATCTACATTGTACTCCTGAATTGGATAAAATGACACTTTCTCTTATTTCTCTCTTGCAACATGTCCAGGATCATTTATGTCATACGTATTTTAATGTTAACTTCCTAAATATGACGCTATCAATTTTTATGTTTTACTGTAACAATTTCATAAAAATCCATTGTTATACTGGTTAGAGGTCTCATCTTATTTGTTTAAGAGGAAGACGAGTTTCATCTGAAAGACGACGAATTGTCCACAGTATTTCAATGCTACAGACTGGGCATTCTCAAACTAGCCTACTACTAATAAATTTTAACTTTCATTTCAATTTTATGTAATGCATTTACTAGTTAAATATAAAATTAATTAATATTATACCCACTTATGTCGATATTTATTCAAATTTATGCAAATTATTATAGCAGTCTATTTGAACCACATGATGCATAAATTAGATTAACTTTCTTACTATTTTGACTACGAAGAACGAGTTTCATTTTTATCCAAGTAAACAAAGAGAATCTTAGTATTACACTGCTTATTGCATTATATCTTTTAGTTATATTCATCTAATAACAGCTTAACAAAGTAAAGCGCATGATAAATGCACTGAATTTTTTTATTTTAGGAAAGTAAGGCACGAGAAAGTACATATTATCTTCGAGGCACACATAACGTTTATCTGAGTTAAGGACGTAATTTAAAAAAATGAGGTAATAATCTGTAAATCCAAGACTATAACGTGCATAACAGTATCCATGATTTGTAATTTCTTCAAGCAAATCAGTTACGGTATTTTGAAAATGGGAAACGTTAATTCCCGGACCCTGTATATAATTTATTAATTTTTAACAAAAGAATATTAAGTATTAGAAATTTTCTCAATGAATAATTATTATACGTCTGATATCCACAGGGCAGAAATGGCACTCACGAAGGAAGATTATCACACCATCTTTTCACTTCAAAATTTTGGAAAACTTCATCCCAATGTTTGCAGAATGCTGTGATATTCTAGTAAATAGATTGAGGAAAGAAGTTGGACGAGAGGTCTTCGACGTTTATCCTTATATATCTGCCTGCAGTCTGGACATTATATGTGGTAAGTGTTTTAAGTTACATCACACGTTTTCTTACTTTTAATAATAATTGACACGACACACTCGGAAGTCTTAGAAGAGAGATTATAAGGTAAAATTAGTAAATTCAGGAAAGACGATATAAGGAATTGTTACCGTTCTCAACTAAACTGGTGCTATTTTTAATATAAAATAGGATGTATTCACACTTTTACTGACTTTTATGGTGCATTTTTCTCTATAGTGATATTATTATGTTTACTTCTATCAATACGATAAACTACCATCACTCTCCACTACTACCACAACTACCGCTACCACTGCCGCCGACGCACTGCTATTGCTGCTACTGCTACTATTACTATTAGCCTACTACTAATGTTGAAAATATTCTTCTGTCATAAATTTAACCATAACACTTTAAAATAATGATGTAAAATGAAAAAAGAATGAAAACTTTCAAATATTAATGTAAAATGAAAAAAGAATGAAATTCATTAAATAATTGTGGCCGTAAATTAATGTCTTATTTTGCGTAGTTTTCTTGCTAATTTTCTAATTAACTAATTTTTTTTGGTATCCCCGTAACATGCCATGAAGGCACTTGGTGGGCATGGAGGTAGAGCCCCATGCTTTCCATGACCTCGGCGCTAGAATGAGGTGGTGTGGTCGGCACCACGCTCTGACCGTCTTTTACCCCCGGGAAAGACCCGGTACTCAACTTTATAGGACGCTGAGTGAACCTCGGGGCCGTTCTGAAAGTTTGGCAACGAGAAAAAAACCTGTCACCACCTGGGATCGAACCCCGGACCTTCCAGTCCGTAGCCAGCTGCTCTACCAACTTAGCTACCCGGCCGCCCTAATTAACTAATTATCAAAGTTTATTCATGTGACAAGAAGGTTTAACATTCGTTGACTAGTATTGCTAGATTTTTCTTTCTTATTCTTCATCTACCAGCCAATTCTTACTGTATTTATGTACATGTAGTAGGCTATCGTTACATTCTCTCCAAAATTAGAAGTTTATTTTTAAAATGTAATAATTATATATTACGATTTATATCCAGCAATTATTTTCGTAATATTATGTTTTCTCGCTTAAGATGGTGTTACGATCTATGTTACGGATAATGTGTTCTCCGAAAAATTGCCAGAGTAATTAAACAAAATTTATTAAATATTTCTTCAATTGAATATGTTTCTCAGAAAAAGAAGACTTAAAATACCTACAGAAATATGTCTAAAGAACTAACACAAAAATAGACTGCAGATAAACGGAGATATAGTAGGTATTTTGAAACAATTTTCTACTATTAAAAAAACTGACCGGAAGAAAGTTTTACATGATATATTTATGAATGCATTTAATATTCTGTGAAATTTTAACTTATATAGGCCCATAGAGTTGCTATAAAATTAGAGAATAAAAGGAATTAATTTTTAACAATATGTGTACTTTTCTATAAAGAAATGACATTTTTTTATTTATTTAATTAATTAATTTATTTATTTATTTATTTATTCTCGACACGAATAATTCAGAAATGAAGTTAAGATATTTTTCAGTCGATACTTAGTAATAATACTAACAGGTTAGACACACCATGGTACCACTCTATACTCGTGGTCGAACGCCCATAGTACAGATCTTGTATTTTATCTCTGCCTCTGTGCTACGTCACATTTGCAGCGGTGAGGTGAGTCGAGGGGAGGAAAGTTGTAATGCTCTTCAATACGCTGACGCCCACGTTGTAAAATAAGCTACTTGAAATTTAACGGCCACTGACCGGCAGAGATATCCGTATAATCTGAGGTCTGTAGATTGGTTATATTTTAATAGTTTGTTTTGCTCTCTTGGTAAGTAATTAATTTAGATTGGATTACTTTACAACCAAAACCACATATTCATTATTTATAAGAACAGCTATATCTGCCAATTTGTAGTGAATTACCGTAGTCTATTTAATAGTATGAGTTGTATCCATCTAAATCAATCGTGAAAAATGTAAATGATTTTAAATATTTGGCCCTTTGTTTTTGGCGTTTGTATTAAAACTGCGAAGTTTCCTATTACATGGAAAAAAAAAAAACTTTTATTTCAATATGTGGAAATCTATCTGACTTTCGAATCGCAGCTGAGGAAAATGAATTGTGAACCATAAATTCAACGGTGCATGATGAACGAGAATATTGCGAAATACATGAAAATTAAAATGTAAAGGTAGGCTATGTGACAGGTTTCTTAGATCTGGCAAATTATTCGTTTCCTATTAAATGTAATACACTAAATTTCAACCTAAAATTTTGAAGAAAAAATGTAATTTCAATTAGAGTGTCTTTCAATTTATTATTGAGAAGCACTAATTTGTAAACCGTAAAGCTATTGTTCTGTTATGACTAAGGTTATTGCGATATTCGTGGAAATAAAATGGATCTCGCACATTATTTTGACTTACAAAATTTGGAAATTTCGTCTCGTGATGTCATCATTAGGCCTATAATTCCTCTACAGTTGTGCATATAACAGCAATTTTTCCGAATAAACCTGTCTCACGTTTCACTGAAAGATGATGTTTAACAGTCCAAATAACTTGAGCCAATTTATATTTCTTGTAATATTAATAATTAGCCTAATATACTATATATTATGTATGCATGGGTATATTCTCCTAAATTACTAAAAGTCTATTATGAAGAATAAATTGTTCCTTTTTTGGACTTTGTTATTACTATTTATGAACATATTTAATTTTCGCTTATTCACAGAATCAGCCATGGGGACATCTGTATATGCCCAGAAATTTAATGATTCAGATTATATTAAAGCTGTGTACAAGTAAGTATTTTATATTCCTGGATATAATCCATATTTTTTACGTATTCCATAAATGTTTTAGTTTTTATTAGAAAGAGAAAGAGAAAGTTTCAGGATGTTATTATCATAGGTAGGACGTTTGTACCGAAACTGTTGATTCCAGTTGAGTACAGCGAGGAGTACAGATGCTACCCGCGCCTCGCCCAGTTCCCGACGCTACAGACGATACGCAATTTACCGTGGTTATGTTCATGACACGTTATAAACTGTTTAGTCTTCGCTCTTCGCTCTTTGGTGCCTCAGGGGGATCGTTGTGCTACTCAGAACTCCACATGTAACTGCAGACAATTATGCGCATGTGCAAAGCTGAAATCACTGCTCTGATTGGCTATTTTTACGTGGGAAAATGCTGTAGTCAGCTTCAGCACGACACAGTTTGGAGATTGCAAAAGTAAAGCGTAACGAAAGAAAGCTTGTTTGTGGAAAAACTCTGAACTATTTACAATGTATATGGTAATTCAAGTGTCTGACTGCTGCTGCCATCTGCCTGTTTATTTGAGGTTCCTCCTGAATCAGCCAGAAAAAAAAATGGGATCCCTGAAAATTGAAGCCAATGAAATATGTGACCGTATAATTCAGGAAGCTACTCCCGTTTCCAGTCTTTAAGATATCTAGACGCAACAAAATTGTTAAAGAGGAAATTTTTTGACAATTTTTCGCATAATTTTTCTGAAGGCGAACTTGAAGTTACTGTTAACAGCTATACTGTAGGCTACCGATACTGAACAAAAGAGTGTTAAAGACACAACTTGGAGTTCTATACGGAAGACCCGACTTCCGAAATATAGTTGGAGCTCTTCAATTGTGACAATATATAGCCTCCAACAATTTACAGGATCCATTGTGTAGAGTAAAGAAGTTGTTAAATATTTTGGTTACATCACCAGTGACCACTGCTTTGCCAGAAAGATATTTTTCTTGCTTGAAACGCATAAAAACATTTATAAGGAACACTATGTCTCAGGATCGTCTCACTGCTCTTGCATACTGTCAAAAAAAAAAAAGAGTATGATGTCCAAGATGAAGGGGTTTAACACCAGGGTAATTGACAAGTTCTGCAGTAGGAAGGAACGTCGTATGGACTTGATATTTCTTCACTAAGCGAGTCTCAAATTAAGATAAATACGTATAAGTATATACAGTAGGCCGATATAGAGATTGTAGCACACTCATTATTTTGGCCACCAGCCGCTACTGCGCATATTATTCTATGGAACTGTATACAGTCGTGAAAAGTTTGAATAATATTGTTAATTTATATGAATATTTTAGGTTCTGAACAAAGTGAGCTATTTTGTTATTATTGTTTTATTTAGGTAATGTTAATAAAAGTTCAAGAGCTCGATACTATAGGGAAAGTTCTGGTAGGTAGACGGTTAAGTGCAAGAATTGGCCTTATGACAGTAGACGACAGCGATGTTTCTTTTACACAGATACATCAATCACACATATGAATTTGTCGTGTGCCCATTTTTCTGGCAGGAATAAATGTCATAATAACTTACTACAGCGGTTGTCGAACAAGAAATATGCAGATGCGCAAATATGAGGCATATATATTTGCTCCACATTTAAATCTAACAATGCTTACTATTGCGTCGAATTCTGTGACTGCATACAATGAAATGCTGTTTTTGTAATGTAGTCATTCTAGAACTATTTACCTTAGTTAATTTATTTATGTAATATGATAAATAAAATGTCTGTGATTTTTAATATTAATATAAAGCACATTTTTCACAAGAAAACCAAATTCAGGCTAAAACCGATATGTACAGTGTAAGGGGTATAAGTGCCGACCTTTTCACAGTCGGGGACGGTCTACAAGATCAAAAATGTTCATGCAACATAGGGTCCAAAACTTTGTAGTTTCACAGTAAAAAATATTTCTTTCCTTATTTTATTTGCGTTATGCTGCTTAATATATCGTTAGTAAAATTACGAAAACAATTTCGTCAGTAGGTACATATAGCAAGGAATTAATAATAGTTTAAATAAACATTTGTGTCTTCTATCACTTTCGTGAAATTAAATAATAATGCATGCTTAAATTTGTTAATATTCTGTCGTGAGAGACGTGGCAACATGTTCGGCCGGATTCATGCAGCTGACGTACTCTGCACAGATGTACAGATAAGCTGAGTTCAAGCTCCCTGTCCATAGGTCTTCTGCCGAGCGGATGGCAGTTCAGTAAGGTATTCAATAAACAACTTACACTGTCATTCACAGTTCAGGAATATCATGATATGTTAATAATTTATGGAGAAAGTCGTCGTAATTCAAGTGCGGCAAGAAGGATGTACCGTCAACATTTTCTGCAAAGAAGGTTACCTAATCGACGAACTTTTGTAGCAGTTTCTCAACGATTATTAGACACTGGGATTCTCTTACCCAGTTTTATAAAATCGTGGATCTCAACCACGGTTCACACATGGAAAATATGATAAAAATCGGTATGTTCAATTTTCAAGTGTAATTTAACGAGTTCGTATTGATACGAAAATTAACTGAACTTTGACAATCACTTACGAATGATTTATCTGTAAGAAATTATTTTTCGTCAATTGTCATGTCCTACAATATGACAAACTGCAAACTTTAAATTTCTTTAAAAATGCAATTACTTTACGGAAGCGGGACAGATAAAAATTTCGTAGTAGTAAAAAACGTTATGTGATTTTGTGGCAGTAAACAATTATTGCTTATTTTAGATGTACAAAAAATGGAGCAATATTGTTAAATAAAATGGAAATTTGCCATAGTGTTCTATTAATTAGATTGAAATTTTGTATTTGCTGCTCGTTTTATGTAAACAACAGTTATCCTGGTCTTTCCCTGCATTGGAATAGATCATCTGTTTTGTACCGGTAGATGTTTGTCCCCGCTTCAGCTTTACTGTGTACCTGTAAACTCTCTCCTCCCCATCCAACAACGTTGCCAAACGCCTAATATTGTAAAATTTAATAATTAGTCAAATATCGCAATTAGAAAAAAATTGTGAGAACATTTTTGTCTCTTATGACATGAATAATCAACAGTTAAAATAATGGCACTGATACCCCTTATATCATCATCATCATCCTTCACCTGTTTCGGCCCCATCTAGCAGTCTTCTAAAAGGTCTTCCTGGTCGACGATGTCCTCTAGGTTTATACTGCATCATAATTTTTGGGATTCTTGAATTTTCCATTCTTCTTACATGATCTAGCCAATTTAATTTGTATCTGTTGATTTTTTTTCTAGTGAATTTACTTCTAATTGTTCTAAAATTTTCTTCATTCCTTTTTCGGTCTAAAAGTGTATATCCTGCTGTCCTCCTGAAAAATTTCATTTCCGTTGCTTTAATTCTGTCCATGTCTTTTTTCTTTTATGTCCAAATCTCGCTTTCGCATAAAAGGGAGGGTAATGCTAGTGTATTATATATTTTGATTCTTGTAGATTTTCGTATTAATTTAGCTGTTAATGTATTGTTTATTATTCCTAGAATTTGTGTAAATTTTGTAATTTTCTTATTCACATCCTTTTCATTTTGATAAGATATTTCACAACTCACATAGTTGAAATTTTGTACTTGTTCGAGGCATTGTTTATTGTGTATTATCTTACTTCTGACTGGCTCTTGTCCTAAAAATGCCATTACTTTTGATTTTTGTGCTAAAATTTCCATCCCATAATATTTTATTATTTTATTTAAAGTATATAATCCTCTTTGTCAATTATCCTCTGAATTGGAAATTATGACTTGATCATCGGCAAAGAGTAAGGTATTTAATGTTAGAGCACTGGTTATTTTGATTCCTGATGTGTAGATTTGGTTCCATTTTAAAATAATTTCATCTATATAAATTTGAATAAAGTTGGTGATAGTGGACAACCTTGTTGAACTCCATTATTAACATCTGTATGTTATTATTACAAGTGGAAAAATGTAAAATTTTCATGTTACTTCAAATGTTTCAGTATGAAAGAAATTTTCACGCAAAGGGTTGCAAAGCCATATCTGCTGCCTGAAATAATTTTCAATCACACCAAGTGGGGAAAACTTCAAGCTGAGAGCCTCAAAATTATACATGGCTTTACTAGGAAGGTAAGATATATTTTTATAATATTCGCCGAGATTTATTGGATTTAAATAAGTAGGATGTAGGCTCTAGAATACAGTAAGAAATCTTCGTTCATTATAATGCAATGACAGCATCAGCATACTGCTGCATGTCAGAGCTAACAGCCTTGGCTGGTCCCCCAGACAGCGACAGATCATTGGACTCTGTCATCCTCTTTCTGGAGAAGCCACTTTACTTGCCTAGCGACCAACGGTCAACTGCAGAACTTCCATGGACTTCAGACAAATGATTTTGAATATTCACCACTGTTTTTTTTTTTCGTCTGTATGAAGAAATTCTTTTACACCGCGTTGTTTATAACGAGCATCACTAATAGACAAAATTTTTAATTGTTGCAGAAGCTTCGCACATGCGCAAGAAACTTCAATTAATTAGTACCTACAAAATTCGTATTCTTAACACATTGTGTCGGCAGAGAAAAATATTTGGAATATTAATTTCTTGGCAACCCACATAACAAATTTCAGAAAACTTCAGATAGTATCTGCAGTCAATCTTTATTAATTCCAGCAAGTTTTGTCTCCTACAAACTAAAGTTTCACATTTTATGAGGTTTCCTCATCATTGTTACTTAATTTGTATATTGCGTTTCCTTGGAAGATAATTTTTACGTAGTTTTTTTCCCCAGAAACAGTGTCTTGAAATTGGCCCTGCTATCATCCAATTACATGATCAGTGAATGAAAAAATGAACAGCTAAATCTCGGTATTCATAGATATTCGAGAGTTGTATTCCCCATCATATAGCCAGGATATTAGACAATAAATGCCAGGTGATAAACGCATTGGTAAACTATCGCACAGCCAGTGCGTATACTGCCAAGTTTTATGAAATTGTAATACAACACAAGAAGATTATAATGAAAATCTTTCAACTCCAAATTTATTTGCTCATCATTAACTCTAGAGGTCGCTGTTAAACTAAAGTAATTAAAACGTTGTCATAGAATAAACCTCCTACCCGCGTCAGCGGTTTGAAAGTGAAGTTAAATAATGAAGATCTTATAAAATGGTACACATTATGACTTTAAATTCCAAACATAAAAATTATGAATTAATTAACTACATTTTAAGTTCTAAACCCGTGACACACATAAGACAAATATTTACATATCGCACATCATAGTTAACCAATAGCCATATAAGGAGGAAGTATACATACTTATCTCAACGATATACCTCATTTGAAAAACAAGAGTCTCAAACTTTGAATAACATGTTACTAACAGATCTTTATTATTTGTTGTTGCTCGAAAAGATTCAATTCTTTACGAAGCAACTATGGTATTAACAATACATTTTTAACTGCAGAATACTAGGTAATTAAATAAATGATACTCTTGAGTAGTTCATTCTTTATCTGTAATATTCTTTTACCGTTAAAACTCAAGAATAATGGTATTTTATAAACAATCTCATGGCTTCATTTATACACCGACTGATCCTTGATCTCCAGAGAACAAGGTGCCGGTGCAGGTGTTACGTGCTGTCTCTTCTCACTTTATAGATCACTTGGATATGGAACAACAAGTTTTGATGGTGAAATCATTGCAATAAGTGAATGTCTCAGGAATCTTCTATGCCACATCAATAAATTTAGGAATGCAGTTATATTGTCAGACTCCAAAGCAGCTATTCTATCAATCGTCTCTAAACACACACCTTCATCTCAAACAGCAGAAATAACTAAAATGCTCTCTCAATTAATATCACTCAATAAAAGAATTGTATTCCAATGGATACCATCCCATTGTGGAATCCTGGGAAACGAGAATGAGGATGCTTTAGCAAAGAAGGGCAGCACTGCTTCTTACAGACCTGTTACTAAATCTACGTATTACTCTGTGAAGAGATTCATTAAATCTACATACTTAGACTTCAACAAACAAAATTTGATAACACAATCCCAAGGGAAAAAATGGAACTCTCTGCATCAAAATCCACAGTTAATTCCCGATTTACCACGAAAATCGTCTGTAGCTGCATTAGATTGGCAACAGGCCATGATGGTTTGGCTAAACACCTGCATAGAATTGGAATATATCATTCCCCTAACTGCCCATTGTGCAACTCAAACCAAGAAATGGATTCGGAACACCTCAAAATCTGTGCTTCATTGGCTGGTCATGATAATATCTTTGAAAAATATTGGAGTGCAAGAGGTCAAATGACTTTATTGTCAAACGCCTGGCATTAGAAAACAACAACAAGATAAACAATTTCAAATTAGTGTAATTCTGAAAATACTGAGATTAGGACAAATGTTTATATTAGATTCTTTGCTCAGAATGTCTTCGGAAATAAGATCCGTATGTGACGGTAAATCCTCGTGAATTACTCTGTATATATTGAAAATCTTTTTTAATATAAAGAAATTAGGATAATAAAATCATTCAATATAAATATTGTGTTTGTAAGTATATAATATGAAAATATTTTATTCTTCCAGGTGATAAAAGAGCGTAAGGAGCAGCGGGAATATAGAGTTCAGAAGATTTCAACAGACGACGACACGTATTACGGTAATTAAAGCAATTAATATTCATGTTTTCCTTTAACGACAAACGAAGTAATTAATCACAAAAATTAGTCATCCAATTATGGTTGGATGAAATTGCTTCCCAGCAATTCTCATCATCACCATCACTATTTCCAGGATTATACAATTCCTCTACTTCTTTTCTAACGGTGACTACTGTGTAGCTCAGAGAGTAACGAAATGGACTCAAATGTTGAGGCTACACTCAGAGTCGGTTAATTTCCTGTTTCAACCGATGATCTGTTTGCGACATGTTGGATAGTTTCCCCAACTTTAAGGCAATTGGCAGGTAATTTCATGCCGAATCCGTGCATGTTTGCATCCTAGTTCACATTTCCGTCATACTATCTTGCCACTAAGTCTTGCTATCTCCCTCCCTACAGTTTTTCACTGCACTCTGTCACTGGCGATCCTTGTCCAGTCTGCTCCGGCTGCTGTCTGGAAGTCATCCTCCCATCCACATTTCCGACGACCTCTCATTTTCCCAATTCGAACATCCCACACTGTTGTAGTGTATCTCAATCTATCCTGTTGCAGTCTAGCAGCATGACCTCCCCCATTTACACTTTAGCTCTTGCGCCTGGTTCCCCCACGTTTTTCATGTTGGATCTTGTTCTTAGTCATTATCTATACCTAGTCATTAATGCTGACACCGAATCAAAACGGGAAAAAAATACGGAATGAGAGGAAACTGGACTGTCTACATCCAATGCTATTAACCTTTCTTTAAAACTGCATTAGAAAAATTCTAGATTGAAAACGAAAAATTCTGTCAGAAATTCCGCAGAACAAGAGAGGCTTTCGGCATTACCAATATTTACAGTGGAAAAATACCTTATAATGAACATTTCCAATTTCAAACAGCATAGCTCATAGCAAAGAATGTGGAATGGAATTCCTTTTGAAGAACGGTAGTACTATATTTTACGTTATTATCCGGAGTTCTATTTGTTGAAGTAACTGAAATAACATCTGGCCTTGTACATATCTGTGGAATTGTTTAAAGACAGTTTATAGGATGTAACATTTTTTAGATACAAACTAACTGCAGCCAACCATACTCCGTTTCTGGAATCTGTAGAGTATAGGAACCGAAACAAGTCTTTTGCGCAAGTGGTGAGTGAAGGAGGTCAGTCCAATGACCGCTCTGGGGAAAGCATTGATTGAAGACGAGCGTCTGAAATGCCACCCTACCTATCACTTTGTCACGCGCATCTTACGCCTTAGCGACCGTGAGCCGATGCAGCCCGCAATACACTCCCATTCGCTTCTCGTAGGCTCTACCCAAATGCGTCGATTTACGTCACAGATTCCAGAAACTGTGTGTAGTAATTAGATCTCGAACCCCCATTGATTTTCAGGACTCCAGAATTATCTTTTCAGCCACTCGTCGGCTTGAAAAAAAGACTACATACAAGGCGAATATTAAACCATTCTGTGAGGAAATTAATTTCGAATTCTGGCCTCGAAAAGCCAGCCGGCTGAAAATGCTTGTGACTTTATCAATTAAATTTGAATTTTCTTTATATATCCAGCATAACCATACTTCACTTCAGCACCTACAGTATTTTGAGTTTCATAGACTCTAATTACACCCCGCTAGTTACCAAAACTTTTGTTGCTTATCTACCTTCTTCGAAATCAGCAATATAGTGAAACTGGCACTATTGTGCTTGTATACAGAATAAAAGATGTTCAATGACAGTAACTTCACAGAGTAAATCCTTAGGATGAAAGAAACATAAATTTTCTTTGCCATTTTTAGTTATTTCTTTCCATTTAGAGGTAAATTGATTCTGTTCATACAACAATTTAAATACAGCAGTAAATTTAATAGCACTTACCAACGCATGGAAACAATCCTTCGCAGCAGTGAGATCGGTTACGTAACCATTGTCAAAATAAGCTCTGTTTCACGACTGACTTTGGTAACTACCGTATTTCATTTTACGTGGTTTTTAGTAACTTACTTTACATTTATAGGTAGTTAATTACATCTATGGTGTTAAATATAAGAACAAAATGTTGTGTAAAGAAATACCATAACGAAATTAGTTCGAAAGCAGGTTTAAAAAATCCATTTCAAATTAAAAATTTGCCTAATGTCACTCTAATGCTGCATTTAATTCGAGCAACGAAAAAAGTTATTCTTTTATTTTTAGCGAAAGAGCAGTAAAATTTAATGAACAATTAAAATTCACTGCTCCTTTAGAACACAATACCCAAGTTAAGAACATCTCAGTTGCTGCACGTTACAAAAAATAGTCACTCATTAATTGAGGCATTGACATGGGAAAGGTCGTAACTGCCAAAAATTCAAATTTTTAGGTTTTTCATTGAGAAGGTAGTAAATGGCCATGCCAATGGCACAGAGAAGGTAGTATGTCCGTATGTAATGAAAAGAAGTTGGAAACGTAGTCACCAGATGTTGTAAGTTGTATGTGCACAGCTGATGGCGCGCAGAAGGTAGTAACTCCTTTTACAACATCAGAGTGTATCTAGACAAATATGGGCTGATAACTGTGGAGGGCAGAATAAGAAACGGATGATTCTAATGGTCCTGATTTACATTATTGCCAAGAAACATTTTGATTCAGTGGACTTGAAATTCCTGGTTTCAGAACATTCCTACATGCCATGTGATAGGGAATTTGGCATCATAGAGAAAAGAAAAAAAAGATGCAAGACCATGGTTTCAGAAGAGGTAAGGCCTCATAATGTAATAATTATGAAGGATGAGGATTTCTTCGACTTCCCTGCAGAATGTGACAAGTTTTTGAATACAACTCCTATCAAAATCAGCACCCTCAACTGGATTAGACTCTCAAGAGCCGATTTTCCTCTAATAAAAACAAGCCAGTCATTTAATGACCTTCAAATGTGGACAGAGCACAGGATTTTTAAGAAAGGACAGTCATTAACGTCAATCACTAACTTGCTGTGCTTGCAACGCCTTGAAAGAAGACCAGTCGTCCCTGATGCCAAAAAGAGAGACTTGTTATATATGTCAGACTTCCTCGATGAAAAATATCATGCATTTTACCGAAAAATTTGTGCTTAATGTATAAATAACGTTAATTCTCAGTTTGGCTAAGGAGTGATTTCAATGTTGTATTTTCATAAAATAGGATTTCACAGATAAATCTGTGCCAGACTTTTCAAATTTCATATGTAACAAAAAACATGAGTGTATGCCTTTCATTTAGGCTAAAGCAGTTTCTGTAATAATATAAGTGAGAAAATGTTCATACATTTGTTTTTTGCTTCCCCTGAAAAATTTTGTTTTTGGCAGTTACTACCTTTCCCATGTCAGCGCCTCAATTAGTGGGCCAAGTTCAAAATAAATAACCACAGCAGGGGATGCAGTTCTTAATCCCAACCCATTAGCAGAAAGAACAGACTTAGGTTCAATTGTTTAAAGAACAATTTTTACGCATCTACATTTCGGTAAGAGCGTTACCAAGCATCCCTTAGCCTACTTAAAATGATTTATTAAGAATTTGAAGTTTTGCAAAGTATCTATTGGAACTGAGAACTCTAACAAAAATGTTAATAAAATATGTATTCTTAATCTTTTTAAAAGATAAAGGAAAAAAATTGTATTCTCGTGTAAAATAATTATTTCTGAGAAATGTAAATATAAAGGGACGAAAATGTAGATCACATTTTCATTCATATTATCCTAAGGATTCGTCCTATATAAGGATTATCATACGACTCCTTCCATTTGTATAGAAGGATGGCTTTTAAAACATTTGCTGTAAACATGGAAATAAGATAGTGTGGTTATTGGTGTGAAGATTTAAGTTCGATTAGTTTTTATGTACATAATTGTATTCTTCAGGGCAAAAGAGGCGTGTAGCATTCTTGGATATGTTGCTGGAAGCAGCGGAGAATGGTGAGACGTTGACAGACCAAGATATACAGGAAGAGGTTGACACTTTTATGTTTGAGGTGAGTTAAAAAGTAAGAGCTTCGGTGAGTACCAAGAGTTTTAATAAATATGCAGATACGAAAGACGAATTCCAAACCACAGCAGTCCTTCATTTTAACGATATCGATGTTCTATTGATTACGATACGGATTTGAATTTTTTAATTACACGTTGCCTACAAGTTGTATAAAAGTTACTTAGAAATGAGAAAAAATTTTATTTTTAATTTACAATTGCAAGCATTACAAATTATTTTCTTTGAAACAAATTTGTTAGTAACGACATTATATCGTGAAATATCGTAGAAGACAATACTGTGACATTGCATTGCTCTCAGGTAAACATAGCTAGATCGACATTTCTTTTCATTACTGTCTTTATACTACCTGCATACAGATTATCCAAGTGGAGCTTTATTGTAAATTACTTCATGATTACTTCCACAGTCCGTGTCAGAGTCAGCAAGGAAATTGAGAGTCGAAACAATTTTGAGATATCAATCTGATTAGTGTACTGTAGCTAAATAATCGGTGGTGTATGCTAGGGAGGGGGAAAGGAACTGGCCCCCTACCCCATTGTCTCCTGGCCTAGCTGCCTCATAAGTGGTGCCTTGTTGGAATTACGTGTGAGGTTCAGACCTGTCTTCGGACAGTTGACTAAACAACATGACGCCAAAGAGTTATTTGAAATTATTGTAATGAATAACAAGTCGTTACAGAGAATTTAATACATTCTTAAATTAATATCACAGTTAAATACTTTAGAATAATACCGTACTTTAATAATATGACGTCACATTTGTTTCCCTTTATGTTTTGTAATTGCTGGCTTGATTCAAAACTACTTTTTTCCCAGTATCCAGTCTCCATTTTGTACTGCAATTAATGACGTTACTGCATTAACAATAATGTCACCAGATTTCTCGATTATCAAGTAGCCTACATCAATGTTTCACGCTAAAAATCTAGAAATGAGCTCTGGTGAACGTCGAGGCCATGACTGTGTTTACCTTATCCAATCAGGTGCACACCATTCATGTTATTTAATTTCTCACGAACTGTCATAGCATAATGTGTTTGGCCCCATCTAACTGAAACCATATGCAAATTATTTATGAATTACACATTTAAATGCTGTCAATAATAAGCCAGACGTGTTCTGGTTCTCATGTTCATAAAAAAAAATTGGTCCCAGAATTGTATCGTCCAATATTCCACATCGCACCACTACTTTTTGGGCACTAGTTCTATTAGATTCACCTATTTATCTTGGTTTTTCTTTGAATCAATATCGTAAATTTTATATTTGAGGATAGACATATATCAATGAACGAAACATGCAGAAGGAAGGATTGCGATTGGTGAATACGCAAATACATCATTATGCAGTCTCGCCTCTTCGGCGGACCATTTTCTTTCATTGTGTGTAGCATGTTGCAATTTGTAGGCGTGGAAACGTGCTGATTTCAATATTATGAGAAAAGATTCTTTACTAATAATCCACTCCCACCATTCTCTCGAGACTCATAACGCACTGAAGTTTTAGGGCTGACCGACATTTTTACAATCACATCCATTCATTGTTGCTCGCCGGTATCAGCTATGGATGACCATTTCTTTCAAGCTGAGCACACAAAACGTTGTTCTAATTTATTTTAAAAAAAGTGCTTATATATTGGTGACATGGTTTTGCATTACTCACATGGATAAAAAATCATAAAGCATTTACTGGATATTCTCATGTTCTTTTATAGCAGCTAATTCGTAATTGTATGCGGCACAAAAACAGCGATACTCTTACTCTTTTATTACAGTGCGTCCAGAGATAGAGTGGACCGCGGCGACCTTGGACTGGGCGAGAGTTGCCGCACCTACTCTCAGATTTACATGTAAACAACCAGAAAGTCCACTCTATCTCCAGACGCACTGTAGTACACTGTTTCATTGCATTAATCCATTTTTTATTTATTTATTTATTTATTTATGTATTTATTTATTTAGTTCCAGTGCGTTACAGTGTTGAGTCACAGCATTGACCATAGCATTATTATTATTATTATTATTATTATTATTATTATTATTATTATTATTATTATTATTACAGCACTGTTATTCATAGCTTATTTGTTGCATCTACTTATTAGAAACAATTTAACCTTACAGCAAATTGTATTCATTTATCCTAATCCCATTGATATTTTTGTCATCCAGTATGCTGTCATAAAATCTGAAAGTTAGAACTTATAAAATAGTTATATTACCGGTTGTTCTGTATGATTGTGAAACTTGGACCTTCACTTTGAGAGAAGAACAAAAATTAAGAGTGTTTGAGAATAAGGTTTTCAGGAAAAGATTTAGGTCTAAGAGGGATGAAGTTACAGGAGAATGGTGAAAGTTACACAACGCAGAACTGTACGCAGTGTATTCACATTAAATCCAGACGTTTGAGATGGGCAGAGCATGTAGCACGTATGGGCGAATCCAGAAATGCTTATAGAGTTTTAGCTAGAAGGCCGGAGGGAAAAAGACCTTTGGGGAGGCCGAGAAGTAGATGCGAGGATAATATTAAAATGGATTTGAGGGAGGTGGAATATGGTGATAGAGACTGGATTAATCTTACACAAGATAGGGACCGATGGCGGGCTTATGTGAAGGCGGCAATGAACCACCGGGTTCCTTAAAAACCATTTGTAAGTTAGTTAGTAAATCCCATTGCTGTAGATGTTACACCAATCATATGGATTTCCTCAAATCTTTTGTCACTTTTTCTTTTATAAACTATTCATTTCAAAACGTAATTCTGTAGTCATTTACCTTTCTTCCCATATTTTGCTAACAGCGAGCAATGGGTTATTTTGAAGTATTAACTACAGGTATACTGTATATCTTTTAAATTCTAAATGTTTTTGTTCCTCAGGTGGTTGTCTGAACTTTTAATTAGCTACATTAAATACATTTCGGTAAATTACCATCAATACTCTCCAACTACGTTAAGTATAAGAAGGATTCAGAACCATAGTGGGCCAAGCGCCATTTACTAAAACCGTAGAAAACAAGGGTTAAAATGAAGTTATCACCATAATGCAATGGAAAAATATAGCAAGTAATATAAAGTATACACATTAAAACTAAATGATATGTCAATCTTCATTAAACTATGGTTTTCACTTATCTTTAACCCTTGCTTTCTCGTTTTCAACAAATGACGCTTGGCCCATTATTGCTCTGAACCCTTCACAAATTAATCGTTATGAAAAAAAAAACTACTTTGAATTTGTTTTCAAAATAAGCTATAGAATCTGTGTTCTTCTTTGCAGGGTCACGATACCGTAACTGCCACACTTAATGCTTGCCTCTTTCTGCTGGGTCTACATCCACAAATACAGGTAAGATTTATCCACCAGTTTTGTGTGCAGTATTTTCCCTTCGCAATACAAGTCTTCGTACTGTTGTTACTAGAACAGAAGTAATTTCACAATAAGTAATTTTTAGTTAGTTATTTTGACGACGTTTCATCAACTGCTAAGGTTATCTAGCGTTTGAATGAGTTGAAGGCGGCAATACCAGCGGAGTCCAGGGTCACGCCGAAAGTTACACAATATTTACACCTGTTAGGTTGAGGGAAAACCCCAGAAATAACCTCAACCAGATAACTTGTCTAAACCAGGATTTGAACCCGAGCCCCTCTTGTTTCACAGTCAGGAATTCTAACCGTTACTTCACAGCGGCAGACCCCATAATGAATAACTTAAATTAGAAGATAATAAAAATAGGTATTATGGAACGGCATATTTTCACATTTCATTTTAAACTCAATGGAATTAAGAACTAGCTAAACTAATAAGTTTTACCATAATTTTACAGTCTCATTCTCTCAGAGCCTTGCACATTATAAAATCTTAACTCTTGTCTCAGAAACGCCGTCCACATTACTCCAAATGCAAACAAATCGCAGCAACAGGGATGGGAAATCATGCTACTTTAATCACTTTAATATTCATCTAATATACTGATACTTCTTACAGGTAGACTTGCATTGGATTTAAGAGAAAATTCTGATAGTGTAGTGCATCTATGATAATTTTGCTGAATAAATCCTTATATATAACATTCCTTCATTCTCTCTCACAATAAGGGGCCAAAAATGTTGTAATATTAAAAGGCGAAACTGAATTCAATGTGTTTTCTTATATTTATATTCCTTGAAGGTATGAGGTAATTTTCTTAAAATCTACTGTATTCCACGTTTTGCAGGATAGAGTATACCAGGAACTGAAGGACATTTTCCACGAATCGGACCGTTCTCCTACCTCGAAGGATTTACATGACATGAAGTATTTGAACATGGTCATCAAAGAAACTCTTAGGTTGTACCCAAGTGTTCCAATGATTGCGAGACTTGTTCCACATGATTTTGAACTAGGTAATTTTTAAATTAAAGTATAATTACAGACGTGGACAAATTATTAGACAAAAACGTTTTATTGCAAATATAATATAATTCGTCATATCAACTATCAGTATAATTCACAGAGTCTCTATTGTTGTAAATATGATTGTTTACACCTTCTGGTATATTTTTCCAATGATTAAGTATATTTTGTCTTGCTGTGTTGGTACTACTGGTGTTTTAATTATATACTACAGAAGATATTCAACAGTCTGTTCTCTCATGACCTGCAAGAAGAAAGAAACTGAAAAATCTGTGATCTATACTGAAGAAGAAAGTGAACAAAAAGAGGCTTACAACAAAACATGGACTCATTTTAGCATTGTCTGATATCTGGCTAAATGATGGTATTCAAAGAAAGTGTCAAACTTTGGTTTCCAGCATCCCTGACAAAATCAACGTGTTAATAAAGAATAAGGGAATGTTCACAAGATATTAGTAACCTCCAGATTCAATTTTCTGTTCATTATTTCTGTGCAAAATACATTTTTCTTCATTATTTCTGCCGATAAATACAGCTTCGTTACACATATAATTAATTTAGTCTAATAATTTGTCCACGTCTGTATAATGTATGTATCGCTCCATGTTCGAAAACATGCACTGTAGAGGCTGAATACTTACAAGAAAATATTAACACTGATTACTCACTGCAAGTGAAGAACACTTATGGCCTCGCAGGAAAACATGGCATAGATTTGACTCATTATTATTATTATTATTATTATTATTATTATTATTATTATTATTATTATTATTATTATTTATTACTATTATGGAAAAACACGGAAATTTTACTTCAAGCAAGCAAGGAAATATATTTGGAAGTAAATACCGAAAAGAAAAGGTTTATGATTATGGCCCATAGCCAGAACATAGTAAGAAATGGATATACAGTGGCAGCTCTTAAGTTCGACAGAAATCAAGTGCGACATCCTATAGTTCGACTGCTTACATAGGAGAATTAGACGCGCCACTATATGGGCACTAGGAATTGGGTTTGACATTTAAATGGGAATTGGTTCTGTGTCTTGTAGTAACACTTTTGTTAAAGGAAAACAGAATATTTTATTGATTAGGACATCCATACTGATAATTGATTTTAAATTAATGAACTCTCCTTTTTCTACTTGAGAATTGTGTCGTTTGTGAGACGGAACTGTCTAAACCTACTATGGTATTAGAAGCGCATACACAAGTCTCGGGGCGGGCAGGAAATGCAAGTACAGTACTATATTCGTTGATGGATAACCAATAAGAATTTGTATTCATTTCACCTGCCACACTACTACCCTTATTGGACTGAACTTTCAATTCTGTTTTGTCGAACTTAGGAGAGTCCACTGTATAAAAATTGGAATTTATCGTTTAATGAGGTGGAAAAATTCAAATGTCTTGGAATAACATTAACAAAATATAAACGACACTCGAGAGGTAATTAAACGCAGAATAAATAATTATGAGGAATGTCAGTTATTATTTGTTTAGAAGCTTTTGTCATCCAGTGTGTTCTCAAAAAAACTGAAAGTTAGAATTTATAAAACGTTTATATTACCGGTTGTTCTGCATGGTTGTGAAACTTGGACTCTCACTTTGAGAGAAGAACAGAGGTTAAGAGTATTCGATACTATGATGGTTAGGGAAATATTTGGGGCTAAGAGGGATGAAGTTACAGGAGAATGGAGAAAGTTACACAACGCAGAACTGCACTTTTGTATTTTTCACCTGACATAATTAGGAACATTAAATGCAGATGTTTGAGAGGATATGTCGGGCAAATCCAAAAATGCATATAGAATGTTAGTTGGGAGGCCGGAGGGGAAAAGATCTTTGGGGAGGCCGAGACATAGATGGGAGGATAATATTAAAATGAATTTGAAGGATGTGCGATATGATGGTAGAGATTGAATTAATCTTACTCAAGAAAGAGACTGATTGTGGCCTTATGTGAGGGCGGCAATGAACCTCCGGGTTCCTTAAAAGCTATAAGTAAGTAATTATTACTATTGGGCTACGATTAGGTTATTATTATTATTGTTATTATTATCATTATCATTATCATTATCATTATCATTATCATTGTCATTATCATTATCATTATCATTATTATTATTATTATCATTATTATTAGGGCCTATGTATTTTTATTTCTTTTGGTGTCCTGTATAACCTCTCAGACTTTGTCTGTTTAACTTTTTTCATCATGTATATTCTCCACGAACAAAATCTGTCGAACATTTTATACTAAAAATTCATTTTCATAGATACAGATATACAGACAGGCGGAATATGCAAAACAAATATTACGGTAAGATGAACGCTAAAATCTTATATTATTTCTTTGAAAATTTTGAAGTCTGATTGCCCACATCTTTACACTCCTTTTACTTCATATGCTTCATAATTGAAGAAGTAACTTTCTAAAGGATTTAAGTTTCAATATTTAAAATTTTATTTTATTTAATCTAGGAGAGGTATATTCATATGAGTGTATTATATTAAATGGGCTCTGCCGTACTTCAACTGTAAATGATTGATTCGAGTGCCGAAAGACGGTGTGGAGTGTATCTCAACATGCATATGGCAGTACATTTTAATCAATATCTTACAAATATGATTTTGGAATTTATTCTATATTGAAATTTAGGTCGTCAATTGCTAGACGATGAGACTTTCGGAGCAAATATTCTACAACAAATTCATAAACCAAAATAATAAAGTAATTAATGGCAATGAAACCGTGGTAATCTTGATACAGTATGAATTCATAAAACTATTCAAGACATATTCAAAATATCATCTATGTTTCTAAAACATTAATAAATATGCTATTTCCTTTAACAAGCATAGATGATGATAACAGACTTTCGTGTTACAGGATCTTACAAGATTCCAGCTGGGGCCAACATATTTGTACCAATATACCACTTCCATCTAGACCCTAATATTTTTCCTAATCCAAAAGAATTCAATCCTGACAACTTTCTACCAGAAAAAGTTGTCAGTAGACATCCTTATTCATATGTTCCGTTCAGCGCTGGTCCCAGAAACTGTATCGGTCAGAAGTTTGCCATGCTGGAAATGAAAATGGTGCTATCGAGTGTCCTACGACATTATGAAGTACGTTCTGTTGACAAAGTAGAAGACTTAGTTCTTCTACTTGAAATGGTAATCAAATCAAAAAATGGATACAGAATATCTATTACTCCAAGGAAAACTAATACAGTGAGTTGAAAGTGCTCGCCAAGGAATTTAACGTAACGAGATATTCAACAACAATTATGGGAATATTCTTCTGCATCACATACTTGCATAGATTAGATCAGCTGAATAAAGATGTTAATCGCATGGACAAGAATACTATAATATGCTGTTTAAAAATATGCAGTAACAACGGAAAATGTATAATTATAAATTATAATCTGTGTAACAAATCATTAATTAATTTACCCAATTGCTATCCTAGCACTATAATGGAATCAGTTTGTCGTGTATTTGTTTTAAATTGGAGGAAGAAAACATATGAAAATTGAGTGACGAACTTTTTCGCGCATTTGACAAACTGAAGACTATTTCCATACAGAACTTCTAATTCAGGCCTGCACAAGGTTTGCGCTCTCCGAGCCGGCTCACAGCTCATGAGCGGAATGCAGATATTAGCTGCGCTCTGTTATGAGGGTGGACTGGAAGAAGGGGTGATCTCGTACAAAATGTACACAAAAGAAAGTACTATTACGAGTGCTTATGAAATAAATTCCCATTCAGTGTTTGCAAAACTATCTTGGACTATTATTAATTAATAAAGAAATATTTATTTTACAGAAGTAATAGAAATTCTATAGCTACTTAAATGTACAATATCATTTTGTTATATTCTTATTTATCAGTACATCAAAACGAGATTTTATGCTCTTGGCAGCTGAAAGGAACAGTAGCCTACTGATCGCAATGAAACTTCAGTTACAGATGTTTGATGTCTGCCTTTATTAAAGTTGATTATAGAAAACAGTTGCTAACAAATATAAATGTTGAGCCAAACATAGCGATCATTTTCACAGCCAGCCTGTGTAGTCGTGGATAGTATTGTTAATGTTGAAGTTCGAGCTGTAAATCGTTAAATGTTAAATGTTATATTCCGTCTTTTAGATTCCTCCATATTATACTGTAGCAGTAGGTAAGCAACGTGAAACAATTACTGAGAATAGGCCTACACACTGCACTCCACTAGATAAATGAGTGGTCGTTTCCCCTCTCCTCTACCTATAGCAAGTCTGTCATTCTGACGTATCTTCCTCCCCGCTCCGAAAGAGCGCGCGCGCTCGTTGAGCGCTGTTTATGCAGGCCTGTTCTAATTGTAATGGTGCACTTCAATTTCGTTATATTTATTTCTACGATTAACAGCAATCACCAACTATTGATATTCCTTAGAGGTGGAGTCAATTAGCAGCGGAATATCCTATCTCATTTTCTTACTTTCCAGAAAATGACATAGGTCAACGTGCAAAGAATATGTTCACAAATCAAGTGTTAAAAATATAAATGATTTGTAACTGTTTATGAAAAGAATGCATAATTACTTAATGGTAGACATTTTCTGAACTTTATTGCTATTATTCTACATATAAAATGAAATTAAATAACGATTTGTTTACAAACTTGATCCACGTACTTAATGATAAATTACTTTGTACATTATTTTCGTTATGTATATGTTGAATTTAAATTTGTGCAATAAAATTAAATATATGCAATTATAAGAAAAAACGTAACGTACTTTACAGCAAATAATTTTGTACCTACTCAATGTCCTGCATTTACATGTTATACATTTGTACATTGTGTAGTTAAGTGAAATATGAATCTGATTTCTTTGAAATAAAAATGGTATTGCATTAAAAGTTTTCATTCACAACATTAATTTTCTACCGTATATCGCCATCATAATAATTATTATAATTTTAATCGAAGACGGAATATATTACCATCTTCCTTATAATATAAGTACATAATCATTTTCTCCATGTCAGCGTCCTCGCCATTTTGATGATTTTCATTACCTCTCCACGGTTGAGTCGCAGTTGAGCCGCAGTTAAAGCGTAACGCTGGCGCTGCGAAGTCATTAGGTCGCGGGTTTGATTTCCGATGAAGTCATGAATTTTCTCCATTGTTCTAATCCAGTGATGTTCAATCTTTTCTGCTAGCGTACACCGAAATACATTTTGTTTCACCTCCGCATCCGCAAACTGCATTATAATTACAGGGTGAACCGTAAGTAATGTCAATAATTTCAGGAGGTTATTCTTAGAGATATTTGAAACAAAATATTTAATAGAATTTGGTCGTGTTTGCTTCCTTTTCTAGATAAGACATATCTTTAGATGAAACATTTCATATCGCTTTTTTGGGAAAGCAATTGATGTAATTCTCAATATGCTCAGTCAATTTAAGGAGTTAGATACAGTTTAAAGGAGTAAAATCAAATCAGACATCAGTCTCGTGTGTGGTGTGGGAGGATATCGAAGTTTCATAGCCGTATTTTTAAGAGTGTTTCGTAAAAAACGAATATTTTTGCTGGACCAAAAATAAAATACAAATGGGGTAAAATTTGGTATTTCAGTGTGGAGCTCACCACAGTTTTTAATTTCCATTGTCTAAGTTATCCGAGTCATTTTACAAAGTGAAAAGTTTCACGAAATTGATATCCTATGATTATAATTAGTATTTGCCCAATTTGTTCCCTGTGTTTCTTAAAACAATATTTACGTACAACATTAATTTTCATTTGTTTTATTTACGTAAACAATAGTGCACAATGCTGCCAACACAAAAAAATAATCTTTATATACAATTCACGCTATATTGATATTGGTTTGGAGTGATTTATTAAAGAATGTATTCAAGACTAATTTAGAAACCTGTTAAATGAATTATCCTTGCACCAAAAACGGATACTCTCTGAACCAAATAATGGTATTTAAATTATTTTGATAAAATAGCAATTACATTAAGAAACATGTTAAATTGTTTTGTGCGAGATCGTGCGTATTTGCTTGGTTTCCACACAAAACCAATCCGCGGTAAGTCTAAAATTCCACATTCAGTATTCCCAACCTAACACACATAACAATTTCCCTCGTCGTACCGCTTAAGTGGCATATTGATTTTACTGCTTTAGGCTTTTAACATGTTATTTTTAGAGACGTTCAATATAGTAATAATTATAAATTGCAAAACTTACCACTGCAAGTTCACCTAAATTGCACTGTTAATTATTGTTTTTAAATATTTTCAAAAATTAAGTAAACTCTACAACTCCACTAAAGTTACTGCTTTCTTGATGCAAGTAACATTAAAGAAGCCGTGAAAAAAACCAACAAACTTGCCGATGTTATTACTGCAATATGTTATATAAATAATATTGTTAAAATATTAAAATGAAAAATAAATCATTACATAACCTTACCGTTTGTTTTAAGTTCGCATTTATAGACTGGGGGAAAAAAAAGACAGACGTATATCATGGCCTGCTGGAGTATAGTAAACACAGAAAACATTTTAAAGTAACAATGTTGAAGATAGATATTTTTGTTTTGCAAATTTGCCGTCATTGAACAGACACCAAGATGGAGATTTCATTGCAACTAATTAGAAATTCCTCTTTCAGGTATGTAATAAACGATCTTCGCACAAAATAATGTCGATACACGAGCGGTATGTTTTCTTTCAATTCTCGGAAATTAAAAAAGCTCAACTACGTTTCGCTTTTTCAACCTTTTCCTCCAAAATGAAAACTTCAACGCATATTACTATTTCATATTCGATATGAAGCTGTCAATCTCATTATATGGCCCACGAGTAGAGTCAGTCACTCTATGAAGCCAATAAGCAAGGCAGGTTAGGTGAACTATTTTCGTATAACGCATCTGTATTATTTTTTTAAGTCGGTTATTTAACGATACTGTATCAACTACGAGGTTATTTAGCGTCGATGAGATTGGTGATAGCGAGATGGTATTTGGCGATATGAGACCGAGGATTCGTCATACATTACCTGGCATTCACCTTACGGTTGGGGAAAACCTCGGAAAAAACCAACCAGGTAATCAGTCCTAGCGGGGATCGAACCCGCGCCGAAGCGCAACTTCAGACCGGCAGGCAAGCGCCTTAACCGACTGACCACACCGGTGGCTCTGTATTATTTGGCTGCTTTATGAGCAGTATTTGCTACAAAAAGAAACATCTTCTTCTTCAGCTATAGGGATTACGCCTATTGGCCTGTTCCGTCTTCAAGGCTTAAATCATCTGTTCATCTTATTTTCGGTCTTCCGATATTTCTATATCCTGTTGGTGCATAATCCATAATTTTTTTTGGTAATCTGTCATTAGTCATTCTTGTAATATGTTTCTACCAATTTTGTTTCTGATTTTTAATCTTTTCTTCTAAATTAAAAATATTTAATAATTGTCGGATATTTTGGTTTCTTTGGTGATCCAATAAAGTATAACCAGCAACACCTCGTAGGAACTTCATTTCGCTTACTTCAATTTTTATTTTTGATGAGCGGTTTAATGACCAATTTTCTGAGCCGTAAGTTAATAATGGAACTGCTAGGGTTTTGTTAAATTTTAATTGTGTTGAGCGCTGTGTTTTATTTCTTAAAGTTCTTCTTATTGTTCCACAGATCTGTTGGAATTTGCTCAACTTACTGTTAATATCCTGTTCACCAAAATAAGATATATTGCAGCCTAAGTAGTTAAAAGAAGATATCTGTTGTATAGTTCCTTGATTGATAACTATTGTACATCGCCTATGGTTAAGCCCTCTGAAAGCCATTGTTTTAGTTTTGTTATTAGAAAATTTTAGGTTATATCCTTCTGTTATTAGCTGGAGCTGGTAAGTTACCATTTGTAGATAATCCTCAGATTCTGCATCAATATTTGATCATCGGCAAAAAGCATTCTATTTAATACAGTTGTTCCTAAATTTATACCAAATGCCATTTTATTCTGCCATTCTTCTATAGCTTTATTGAGGTATATATTAAACAATGTTGGAGATAGCTGGGAACCTTGCTTCACACCTTGGTTTACTATTACTGAATTGCTTATCTGATTACATACTCGTATCAATATTTTTGTCTCATATAAGCTTTTTATGATATTTACCAAATGTTTGGGATATCCTTCTCCATTCAAAAAGAAACATAATAATAATAATAATAATAATAATAATAATAATAATAATAATAGTAATAATAATAAGAAGAATTTATTTATACTGTCGAGTTAAGGCCATAGTGAGTTCTCTTACACTCTAACAGGTCACAAAGTATACAAGCAGTGAAAATTTAACAAAAAGTTAAAGAACAGAACACTAACATATTACAATAATAATAATAATAATAATAATAATAATAATAATAATAATAATAATAACAATAGTAATAATAGCATAACAAAATCGACTCTAAACAACATGAAAATAATACCATAATAGAAAAAAGAAAGTAAAATACATTGCAATGTAATAAAAAGCAACACATTTAGTACAAATAGTTAATATGGAAAACGTAAGGAAAAATCTAACAACATAGAATGTAATAAAATGAGAATAAAAAAAAGAAAAAAAGAAATACGAAAATTAAATAAAATCCACAATAAGAAAGGTATGATAGTAAATTCATCTGGTGATTAAGAGAACAAAAAAGTGGAAAGGAAGGAAATGAAATATATATATTTTTACAAACCTATTGCAGAGAAAAGAACTTATTATTCAAAGAAATCTGAATTGAAAAAGTGCAATTTTAGTTTATTTTTGAAACTAGACAATGTCCGACAATCTCTGACATGTTGTGATAGAGAGTTCCAGAGATGAGCTGCAGAGACGGTGAAAAATAAAGAGTAGAAGGATGTTCTGTGTTTAGGAATGGAGAGTGTAATATGGTGTTGTGAGCGAGTATCTATTTCGTGATATGAGGACAAGCGTTGAAAACGAGAAGCTAAGTAGCTATGGTTAGAGTTCTGAAGACTATTGAAGAGTAAAGTGAGAGAGGGAATAGTTCTTCGCTCTTTGAGACGGACCCAGGACAGAATATTTATTGAAGATGTAATACGGTCAGATCTACGGACGCTGGAAATAAATCGAACACATGCATTATTATGAGCACGCTGTAGTCTGTCTGTCAGTCTCATGTTAAGGTCAGTGTAGAGATGTCACGGTAATCAAAATGAGGCATCAAGAGCGACTGCACTAAATTCTTCTTGAGAACAACGGAAGGATATTTTGAACTCTTTTTAGTGTGTGAATTTTCTAAAAATTATTTTACATGTGTGTATGTGATTTGAGTGTCATTGTAATGAATACCAAGAGGCCATAAAAAAGGTACATATTTGTTTTAAAAGATTGAGTCAGTAGTTCAATGGTTCACATTTTCTGAAACTTCAGTCATTAATAAAAATTTCTGTCTTGCATTTGTGGCAGACTACCCACAATCACATTAGTCACGTATCTGTCAGTTGCGTAAGTAGTTTCATCACTCGAAACACACAAGAGTTTAAGAATGCTGTGTAATAGCCTCCTCAATCATTCAATCAGAACGCAGGAAGTCGTTAAAATTATTTCTATAAAAACTGGAAAACATAACATAAAATTGCTGCAGCATAATTTTTTCACAGTGCTGCAATCAATAACTTCTAAGTTGCAAGTAAAAACTAGTTTAGAGAAGGCTATGGCATTATGAAAAAGATAATGAGAATGTGCATTCATTATACGTTTTTCTGAGTGAATTTGTAGCCGAGTTTCTTCAAGAATTGGATTTAATTCAGTGGCGTATTCTAGAATAATGATATGGGCTATCACTGACAGGAGAAACTAGATAGGTCTAATAAACCAACACGTAAACATATAATAGTTAAAAATGTGATTAAACAAGTCATCTGTAATACAGCCATTACAATATTTAACTAGCATTACATTTTCATTTATATTTTTTATGGATACATGAACTTCAGCAGTCTATTTTTTTTATTTTATCGCATTATTTTACGACGCTGTATCAACAACTCAGGTTATTTAGCGTCTGAATGAAATGAAGTTATCCAGCATTTGCTCGTATTGGGTTGAGGGAAAACCCCGGAAAAAACCTCAACCAGGTAACTTTCCCCGACCGGGATTCGAACCCGGGCCACCTGGTTTCGCGGCCAGACGCGTTGACCGTTGCTCCACAGGTGTGGACTCAGCAGTCTATTCTTTCGAGAGATTTTTGAGAGAACTCCTTAAGAGAATAGAAGTCCACCGTTGTGGCTGAAGGGTTAGCGAGTCTAACTCTGAGCCCAGCGGGCCCGGATTCGATTTCCGTTCGGGACGAGTTGCTTGGGTGAGGTTTTTTCGGAGTTGTCTCCTCACTCCTATGGAGGAATATCAGGTAACTTTTTCAGGCGATTGGAACCCCACTCATCTTCGCCACTTCCTTTCCTCCCCTATCATCCTTTCATTCATCATCCCGTTACTTCTTCTGGTTTTCAGATCACTCTACAGGCGGCCCTCCGAAGCCGTTGGCTCTCTCGACCGGCCTCCGTGGATTATATTCAAGTGATGATGGATAGCTTCTGCAAAGGAACCCGGGGCAGACCTCGGGGGAGGACTTCCGCCTCGGACCGTTAAGGGAGCCTTGGGGGGGGGGGGTTGCCGAAGCAGGAGTGGTATATGGACTCTGTTGGCTGTAGGGACCGGATTAAGTGGTTAGGTTGGTGCGCGTAGAGAATCGGTGGGCACGCAACTCGTCCCATATAGAGGGGTGTACAATAGACCTCAAGGTCGTAGTGCGTGGGATGTTCCTTCCCTCCCTCGTAACAAAAAAAAGAGTATACAACCTTTAATTTCTTTTTTCAAACGCACAAGGTTAAAATATAAGACTTAAGGTTCAGAAAATTCGAACTTGAGGAAGGGTTGAGGCAGGGAGATGCACTTGTTCCCTTGCTTTTCAGCACAGTGCTTGAGATATCAGTACGTAAGGCGAATATACAGGAAAGTGGAACTATCTTCAACAAATGTAGCCAAATCCTAGCATACAGTATGCGAATGATGTGGTGTTCACGGGTAAGAGAATTCAGGATGTAAAGGAAACCTTTGGAAGACTAGAATATTTTTTTCTTTTTATTTTAGTAGGTTATTTTACGACGCTTTATCAACATCTAGGTTATTTAGCGTCTGAATGAGATTAAGGTGATAATGCCGGTGAAATGAGTCCGGGGTCCGACACCGAAAGGTACCTAGCATTTGCTCATATTGGGTTGAGGGAAAACCCTGGAAAAAACCTCAACCAGGTAACTTGCCCCGACTGGAATCGAACCCGGGCCACCTGGTTTTGCGGCCAGACGAGTTAACCGTTACTCCACAGGTGTGGACAGGCTAGAATATCAAACCAAGAAACGTGGTCTACAGGTGAAAGAGACCAAAACTAAATTTATGACAGTTTCCAAAAATGTAAGGCCGGCTAGACAATTTGAAGAGTTTGGCACTTTTAATTTCGAAATAGTCGATGAATTTGTATATTTGGGATCTACTATAACTGGTAATAATGACCTTAGAAAGGAAGTTTAGAACAGGATTAAATCGGCCAACAGAGCTTATTATGCACTACTTCCAGTGATAAAGAGCCAGAATGTATTTAGAACTACCAAAATCCAAATGTATAAAACCTTAATTACACCGGTGATTTTATATGCCGCTGAAACGTGGATGTGTGTAAGCGACTCGGGGTGTTCGAGAGAAAGGTATTGAGGAGGATTTTGGGAGCGGTATGTGAAAATGGTAACTGGAGAAAGAGACACAATGATGAGTTAATGGCCATCTATGGTGAACTTGATGTAGTATCTACGATTAGACTTAGCAGATTGAGATGGATAGGACATGTTGGTAGAATGACGAGCGAAAGGAAGGTATATCAGATATTCCACAGTCAACCAGAAGGGAGAAGGAGGAGAGGAAGACCTAAGAATAGATGTTGAGATTCAGTTCAGGAAGATATGAGGAGGTGTGGAATCAATGGATGGCTACAGTTGGTGAAGGATAGAGCAGCATGGAAGAGGACATTGCAGGAGGCGAAGATCCACTTTAGGCTGTAGAACCATGAATGATGATGATGATGATGAAGTTCAGAAAATACATCAATAGGAAGGTTTGCATCATAACTGTCAAAATTATAACAATTTAAACACACCACAAACTTAAAGTATTTCTGAGATTCAAATTATAGCTTAGTTTGTGAGCTATAACGATTTCCCAACTTCACAAAACACTCTTGAATACATGACACCAATGTCTTCAACATTACAGTTTCTAATTTTATACCTTGGATCTTCTCCCTCTTTCAGAACATCGGCGATAACAATCAAATACCTTTCGTAGGGATTCTTATTTTTCTCCTTCAGTTCACTCTGCAGTTAACGATTTGGAGTGGCCTTCCACTCCTTACGGTCATAAATTTATCTTCGTTTTTAAGCTAGGAAAAGTGATTACCTAGTAACTCTTTAACTTAGTATGAGTCAGATACTGAATATGTATCTAGTTAAGAAGAATGTAACTCCACACACTATTAAAAAAATATTAGAAATACATTGCCAGATTCCCACTATAATAAAGAAAACTGACACACGCTTTAACGCTTGCAACAGTAGGCTTTATTTCTCCAAATCACACTAACACGTGGCCCGTGACTTCTGCTTGGTTTGAGGTTGGTAACAATCTATATGGAGTAATGAATTATGTGAAAGTAATATCTATAGGCACATCCACACACATTATGTCAGATATATACAGTATGTCACGGAATAATTAAAATACATTATTGTTCATTCTTCATTGTGCACTTTGGCTGAAAATTTGAAAAATATATTTCACGTAATTATTATGATACTGAAACTGATCAGAAAGAGGAAAAGGAATTGGTTGGGTCACTGGCTGAGAAGAAACTGCCTATTGAAGGATGCACTGGAAGGAATTGTGAACGGGAGAAAAGTTCGGGGTAGACGAAGATATCAGATCATAGACGACATTAAGATATATGGATCATATGAGGAAAAAAGAGGGAGGCATAAAATAGGAAAGATTGTAGAAAGCTGGGTTTGCAGTGAAAGACCTCCCCTTGGGCAGAATACTGAATGAATGAATGAATGAATGTAATTATTTCACATTTCTCCGTGTCACCGTTCACGTCCACAATCTTTCCGTACGCCCGGAGCGGCTGGGAGGAGTACGGGGGGCAGTCGGGTTGAGGCCGCGATTCGAGAACTGAAGTCTTGGAGTACTACAGGGTTGTTTCCGATCTCTCGTAACGAATTTGAATGACGTCATGTGCGTGAGGAATCACACCGACAGCTGAATTGCGGCGAGAGGTGACAGACCAGTTGTGAGTGATTTCATAATCAGAGTGCAAGGTGTATCACAGTAGCAATGCCCAAGAAAATCGAGCCTTTTTGGGAGGGATACATAACAACTCTTTCCGATCCCAAGTACAGTTACGTGAAAGACATCTTATGTGTACCTAATGAGACTGGCAAAGCTCCGATGGGATTAATTCCAGAGTGGAAAAAGCAAGCAAATCCACCCACCGTCACAAGTCGCCGCATCCACGAGATGATAAAAATTAATACCATTCGAGCTTCACCAATATTATTAAGTACACGGAAGATGCTTTTCTTGGAAAAAAGAAACTTCGTTTATTGGAGGCTTCTTTTATTTTCACTTAACTGTACTTGCCATCGGAAATGGTTGTTATGTACCCCTCCCAAAAAGGCTCGATTTTCTTAGGAATTTCTGCTGAGAGTCGCCGTGTACTCTGACTATGAGATCACTCTACTGGTCTGTCACCTCGCGCCACAGTTCAGCTATCGTGTGACTCCTGACACACATGATGACATTCAAATTCTTTATCAGAAATCGGAAACAACACTGTATTCCCTGGTTTCTCCTCCCCTTACCCCACCTCTGCCTAACGAATCAATTGTGTTGAGAGAGCCGTGGTACACCATCCGAAGCCATCTTCTTGCAAATAAACATAATCTGAGATTTATATTGCACGCGAAATTTATAAAATAATTATTACAGACGAAAAGCGTATACAATGTTATAAATTATACATAATTTTGGTTTTCTTTTACTTTTCATTTGGACGTGGGCTTTGGTGATAACCTTGATAGCCCACAATATAGCCACTGATTTAATTGTAGATATTTTTCTTGCGTTTTCAATTAAATATTGACTCCACGTAATTAATTTGGAACTTTTAGTTCATAAACGGTTTATTATTCAGACTGGTCTACATATACAACATACTTCAATCAACAACGAATCAAATTTAATATCTTAATGTAATATTTTATGATAATTTAAGACAATGCAAGTACATTTTGTGATAATACATTACAAATTATAAATTAACAAGCATTATCCATTATCTGTTTTTAATAAAATATTTAATTCAATGGAAAAGTCATTCCGTACAGGAAGAGGTTCTTCCATATTAGGTCATATACGCATGCTGAAGCTTCTTCAGGAAATTCATCACCATTTGACTCGAAAAATGATGCCGACCCTCATACTTTTAACTTCTCAACCGACACCACTAAAGAAAAATGTCCTCATCGATATATAAATGGTATATTGAAGATGTCAATGTATTTGAAGCCTTCAAGCTTTATATTAATGAAACTGAAAGTGTACTTCACTGCCATATACTGCTAATCGCTCAGAACTACTAAGATTGCCAGCAAAAAATAGCCAATTTAAAATAATTTAAAAATTCATGGAACATAGAAAAATAACGTTAATAGTACAAGGTAATGGTATGTTCCTGTTCAGCAAGTTCATTTACTCAATTAACAAGAAGAAAAGAAAATATAGCATTTTTGTTGTTTGGTGTAATGATTCCGTAACAAGTAGTCTCGATGGCCTTCAATCTATAGAGTAACCCCTGCAAGCGGGTCGAAATGTGAACCATAACTGAACGCGAGGTAGAGGAACTTAGTAATCTGGAATCAAGGAAGAATCATCATATTGTAGCATACTGGTACGTACCACATTAATGTTGTACTATTTTGCATTACACTGATTATTATTTTTTTACTTCGCTATTTAATGACACTGTGTCAACTACTCGGTCATTTAGCGTCGATTTTTTGTTTCACTTGGTTATTTAACGACGCTGTATCAACTACGAAGTTATTTAGCGTCGATGAGTTTGGTGATAGTGAGATAATATTTGGCGAGATGAGGCCGATGATTCGCCATAGATTACCTAAAATTTTGCCGGTTGGGGAAAACCTCGGAAAAAACCCAACCAGGTAATCAGCCCAAGCTGGAATCGAACCCGCAACCGAACGCAACTTCGGATCGGTAGGCAAGCGTCTTAGCCGACTTATCTTTGTCGGTGGCTGCACTGATTATGAAGGAGTAGCGATTATTGCAGTAAAATAGAAGTGTTACTAGCACTAATAATGGTGCCAGTGTTCGAATCGAATGTTTTGACGTGCGGGAAAGTTAAAAATTAGACCAATATCATCATCATCGTCATCATCATCATCAACGTCAAAGATTAACCTTTTTAGACTGTTCCGTCTTCAAGGATTCGTTTCAGGATTGGTCTTTCCATCTCGTCTGTGATCTTCCTCTGTTTCTCTTCCCTATTGCTCTATATTTGTATAGTTGTTTAGGAAGTCTATTATTATCCATTCTTTCTACGTGCTCCAACCATTTCTGTTGATGCTTTCGAATTTAATCCACAAGGCCTTCAGCCTTTGTCTAATATCATTATTGTTTATTCGGTCTGCTCTTGTAAATCTTAAAATTGTTCCTGAAAACTTCATTTCTGCAGTCTGTATTCTCTGTTTTTGTTGTTTTGTCATGGTCCAGCAATCTGCTCCATAAAGAATTTTGGAAACTTTCATCACTTTATAAAACATTAACATTATTTCAATACTCGTTTTGCCATATTAAGAATTCATAGCCATAGTGGGCCAAGCGCCATTAATGAAAACGGAGAAAGCAAGGGTTAAAGTTAAGTGAATAGCATAATTTAATGAAGATAGACATATAATTTAGTTTTAATGTGTATACTTTATATTACTTGCTGTATGTTTCCATTGAATTATGGTAATAACTTCATTTTCTACGGTTTTAGTAAATGGCGCTTGGCCCACTATGGTTCTGAACCCTTCATATAGAGTTTTTCTTATTGTTCCATATAAACTTTGGGATTTTTTAATTTTATAATCTACATCTTTGTTCTTATTTGGACTTAGAATGTAACCTAGGTATTTAAAATCACTAACCTGTTCAAGAGGAGCACCTGATAATATAATCTTTATTCGTCTGAGGTATTTTCCTACAAATGCTTGTGCTTTGGTCTTGTTGAAGTTTTTTTTTCCGTCATATGGAATTAATAAATTGACTTCTTTATCTGTCAATATAACTTGGTCGTTGGCAAATAAATTAATCATTGGTAAATATTTATTATACTTTGACATTCTTTTTTCTATTTTTAAATTACTTCATCAATATAAAAATTGAATAACGCAGATGTAAATATTTTGTTCTTTCATATTTTGTTAAATTTTCATAGCTTGTGTAGACCTACTTTGTTTTTTGTTTTTTTCTCTTTAAGAAGATTTCTTTTTCTGAAATAACAAGCTGTAACTTTATTTATACTTACTTACTTACTTACAAATGGCTTTTAAGGAACCCGAAGGTTCATTGCCGCCCTCACATAAGCCCGCCATCGGTCCCTATCCTGTGTAAGACCAAGCCAGTCCCTATTATCAAATCCCACCTCCCTCAAATTCATTTTAATATTATCCCCCATCTACGTCTCGGCCTCCCCAAAGGTCTTTTTCCCTCCAGCCTCCCAACTAACACTCTATACGCATTTCTGGACTCGCCCATACGTGCTACATGCCCTGCCCATCTCAAACGTCTGGATTTAATGTTCCTACTTATGTCAGGTGAAGAATACAATGCGTGCAGTTCTTCGTTGTGTAACTTTCTCCATTCTCCCTTAACTTCATTCCTTTTAGCCCCAGATATTTTCCTACGAACCTTATTCTCAAATACTCTTAATGGTTAAAGTTTATTATACTTTGAAAATAACTGTTTTTTCCATTTTGAATTTACTTCATCAATATAAAAATTGAATAACGTAGATCAATATACTGACATAATTAATTATATTCAAACTCACATAAAAATAAAAATAAAAGTATTAATACCAGTGATTCTGATAAGTAGGACAAACTTTTTTAACCAATTTAAAACGTGTCATAAATAATAAGTTATTATTAATAACTAATAAAAATTTACTCAAGGAATTTACTGGAACAATCTGCTCTGAAAAGACCAAATTTTCTAGATCCTTTCCTATGTGGTAAGTCTCTTGCAAAATGATGCGTTCGGCTGTAAAACCTCTTATACAAGGGCCATTAATGACAATAATCTTCACAGTGTTTTAATTTGCATTCGATTCAGGAAAGTTTTGCTGTTCTCGTAAATACGCCAGCGGTCACTTATAATTTCTATACATTTAATCTTTCCTTTTTTATGAATTCTGTGTGTGCATTCAATACTTCACTTACGTGATTCGGGTTCCGCATATTGCGGCTAGATGGCAAGACTATAATCCATTTTCAAATCGCACACCAATTCGGCGAAACAGCCTATGCATTATATGCATCTGTGGAGAGTTATGTCGTGTACTAGAGTTTTTTTTTTACTTGGTTATTTAACGACGCTGTAATAATTACGAGGTTATTTAGCGTCGATGAAATTGATGATAGTGAGATGATATTTGGCGAGATGAGGCCGAGGATTCCCCATAGATTACCTGACATTTGTCTTACGGTTTGGGAAAACCTCGTAAAAAACCCAACCAGGTAATCAGCCCAAGCGGGAATCGAACCCGCGCCCGAGCGCAACTCTGGATGGGCAGGCAAGCGCCTTAACCGACTTAGCTACACCGGTGGCCTGTGTATTACAGTGGATGTATGTGTGCTAGTTTAAATGTAATTAGTAAATGTTGGTGTAAATTTAGTGGAGGGAATGGGTGAAGATAATGATGGTGAAGATAAGGATGGGGAAGGGGAAACCCGATGCTGGAACGTAGCCTACTCCTGCTGAATAACACCAAGGGGACCGCCAGGCTTAACGTCCTCATGTGACGGACGAATCACTATTAAAAGTGACATATTATGCCTTCTCTTCATATGCATTGCGAAAATGTTTGGGATTTAACCCAGGCATATTGGTACACAATCTAGTGATTATAAGTTGTGTACCACCACGTCTCCTAGCTCTGAGGTAGAAATTTTACACGACAATTTCTGAACCCACCGGTAATCGAACCCGGGTTGACTATTCTCGAGGCAGACGTCCTATCACAGAGATAACGTGGTGGATCTTTCTAATACTGGGCATAGCCCGTTTCGTCTCAGAATCGACCAACTCGTCCGAACGTAATTTTCGGTGCGTTCATGCAATAGTCTAACTCGTCCCCACCTACTGTAATTCTCGGCGCGTTAATCCTTTAGCCCAATTCGTCTCGGGTGCGTAAGAAGAGGTGAAATCAGGTAAAGACAAAATATTCCCTATCACTTTCTGCAGACTTGGGACTGCGCAACCATTTTACAGATTGGTATCGTTAAAAATGTTGTCTTTGTTGAGTAAAATATTAACTATTTGATAAAAAAAAAATGCCATCAAATGGTGAAATTTCTTAAAAATTAATAAACGTCACTTGTTTAAAAGTAAACAAGGTCTCATTTAACTAATATATTATGCCACATTATCAGTACAAATTGAAGACGTGAGTATTACCCATTCTTATATTTGACCAGGTACTTTTCTGGTAAATTAAATTTTTTTGCGGATATGAAGCGGATGTTTGAAAGGATCATTTATGCTGTTACACTTAACGTAAATATTTTCTCCCCTGAAACCAATAGTCTGTGTATATTAGATTTATAATTATTATTTAGCACGAGAATTGTTTTACACCGCTGTCTCAAGATTTCACTCAGTTGCGACATATTGTGTTGAGTAGATACTGATACAGGAAATACAGATATTATAATTATGGTATTAATTACAAGAATACTCTTTGCAGAAATAAGACATCCATTAGCAATAGGACTAATATTACTAATTCAAACAATTATTGTATGGATAATAAGAGGAAGATGTATGGAAATCAAAATCTTTGTGATAATAGTCCTCTTATTATACATACAATAATTGTTTGAATTAGTAATAGATATCGAGTAGGTACTGGTACAGGCAGTACAGAAACGCAGAATTGCCGTAACATTAATAACCACACATCGCCATCTTTCGGAGGGTTGCATGAGAACTGGTTTACCCTGTGAACATTTCACTCACTTGTGTATACGAGTAGTCGATGCACGAGAAGTGGAATTGGAAATATATTTAAGCCGGGGACGAAATGGGTTCCTGGACTAACGAAACATATTTCAGCCGGGGACGAGAAGGGTTGTTTATTTACAGACCGAGGACAAGAGGCGCTTCGCCTCTGAATTCTTTTAGAGAGAGATTTTTCAATTTCTTCCTTTTCCTTGTCATTCGAAATTAATTCACTCTTCAATTGAAATTTGATCATGTCATGATCATTAAGATTTTATTATTGTTAGTATTCAACCTTTTGATAGAAGCTAGTAAAATATGCATTTTACTCTCTTTAAGAGCACTATGAATTTGAATTTCTGAATAGCACAAGCATATAATGCCTCCGGTACTGTTTGATGAAAGCGAAGGGCGATTTGCTTTTCATTTTTTAAATTCTGGCTTCATTTATAAATCCCCCCAATTAGGCTATAGCACTTAATCTCGCAATTTTGACCAAGGTAAAGTACCCAAATAAGAGACAATTTTTTTAACTGCTTATAAATGAGGATGGGAATAGATGTTTTTAATATGAATGAGTGGAATACATACAGCATTTCTTCTATTTTTAGAATTGACAATAGGAATTTTAGTCAGTTTTTATTATTATTTAAAACAAGAAACTGAGTATAAATTAACTCTGCAACTTTAGGACCAAATCCAAAGTACAGGTGGTGAAGTTTCACAGTTAATTTATACTCAGTTTTTTGTTTCCCATGTAAAATTTCCTTTTTATTAGCAGGTTTACATTCTCAGCCGATGATTTGGGTTAGAGATTAGGGTAGGGAGAAAAGATACAAAAGGATCCATCAAACTCTACTGAGAGAACTTCAGTGTGAAGATGTGAAATCCTATATATATATTAAGTATTTAATAATGGACGATGAAACATTTTATGTGACTCATAATATGATCTTAAAAGTTCTGTGGTTTTCACAGACCATCTGTACTTAATGTCCGCCATTTTCTTTCTTCTCTGTCACAGATTTTATCAAAGGTATGATGATGACCATAATTTTTATCACAGAACTATGTCACAGCTAGATGTGATCAAAGGTGCTATATTACACTATAAAAATTTTGTCATATATATTTTATCAAACTTCTGTTACACAGAAATTTGATAGTGTAATATAGGCCTAAGACGTATACAAACAATTTAGCCGGTTAGAGTCATAAGTCACATGCTCCAAAAACTGAAAATTTGAGATACCGTTATATTCGCATGCAGTTATCTGCGAGAACACGATTCAGAGGTTAATTTGTCACATTTCTTACTTGACGCTTGTGTAAACGGGCGACAAACTTCCCGCCTTCTTTCAAAAGTCTCATGATCAACTGGATCTCGTGAGTTCTGTTGCATAGTGCTTCTCGACCAATCACCGATCAGGATTTTCCTCCCGCTTCTCATTTCTTATTGTGTAGAATAGGGTTGTGGATGAGTATCTTACATGTGCCTTGTTATTTTTATGAATATCAATGAATTTAGCGGCTGTAATTGAGCATTTTGTAAGCGTAATATTATGGAAGAGAACGTATCATCGGTTGGAGAGAAAGGACGACCACGGAAATGTATAGCTAGCAGCTCCAGAAATAACAAAAAGAAACCAGGCGAAATTAGAACGGTTAATATTCTTTTCTGATTGTACTTGGCTCCTACTGATGTATTGGTAAGTTAAGCAGGGCCAGTAATATATTTTAAACAGCTCCTTTCTCACATCAAGAGCAAGCTGTAAGCACATCCCCTTACAAGAATTTCCGTAAATCTGTTCCTGAAACGAAATACCGTGACAAAATTCTAAGATAAACGATAGTGGAAAACACAACGTAGATCAACTAGCACTAGGTAAAGTGTAAATTAAAATACTACTAATAAAATACTGCAAAAGTAACAGACTGAAACTTACATTACTTGGGAGAATCTTTCGCACTAACTTGCGACTCCATCTTCCTTGTTGTATACTCAAAATCACAATCCCTCAGCGACTTTCGTGGCACGTCTTTCCACTTATTAATATGAGGCGCATCCAGAAAGTAAGTTTCCCGATTTTTTCCCCTTGAAAGAAAACCTAATTAGTCATGTCAATTGCGCATGCTTAACAGGTCTATGACGTATCAATCATATGCCAGCAGGACAGGTCCCGCCTGGTGCCAGTAGCGTGGCAGCAGTGGTCCGAAATGGAAGCTCTTATTCCTTCTCCCGCCGCCTGCGAGGTTCGGTCGGTGATGCACAAAGCATTGCACCAATTGAAATTCATCGGCACCTCTGTCAGGTCTATGGGCCGAACATCATGAGTAAGCAGATGGTGCGTCGATGGTGTAGGCAGTTTTCCATAATGTCACATGCGCCCATTTCTGACGTAACATGGAACCCCCTACCTCCACCCTACAGCCAGCCTAACTCCAGGAGGTTCCCATCATTTGTTATCTACTCATGATGGTTACTATAGCAACCGATATGTTTACTTTCAATGTATACAAGATAGCTACTTCTCGGAGTTCCAGCATAGTAAAGGTATACCGACTTTTCAGGGTATCTGAAAAGAAGAGCTGTTGATTGTTACTGCTGAAGTTTACATTTAACAGTATTAAATTCTATCTGCGACGTATTCACCCACGCGGCGGCGTCTCTGATGCAGTTTTCTTCGATTTTGTTTATTTGTGATTAAGAATTTAAATGTTTATAACGAATAATTAAATCCATCAATAGATACTTCAGACTCACGTAGGGATATAATCATTTTGTATTTATAACTTCCAATTTGTAAGATTTTGATCTAACAATACCGAGAAACAAAGAAATTCAATCTGGAAATACAGGGAGTTTCCGAATTGGTGTTACAAACTTTCAGGGATGTTGGCGAAGGGTACATGTATAAATTTGAGAAAGGGAACCATGGTCCGGAAATGACTGAGTCGAAAATTATAAGCAAAAATAGTTGTGTGGAAATGGAATTGTAATTTCGCACCACGTGCCCTCCTTCCCTTAACTTTTGGAACAGTCGTGGAAAAATGGTATGGGCCGGATGTCTCCTATGTGGGTACTTGGCCCGATACAATCTGTGAGCTTGTCTAGTGTTTACATTGGCTCATCCGTATTCGAAAATCAGGTCTGCTTATTCCGCTCTCGTGTACTCCTCCATTTCACTAGGACTGATCGACTGGACACTGCAACTTGTACCCACGTAGGAGACATCCGGCCCATACCATTTTTCCACTACTATTCCAAAAATCAAGGAAAGGAGGACACGTGGTGCCAAATTACAATTCCATTTCCACACAACTATTTTTGCCTTTAACTTTCGACTCAGTCATTTCCGGATCATGGTTCCTTATCTCAAATTGATACATGTATCCTTCGCCATCATCCTGAAAGTTTGTAACACCAATTCGGAAACACTCTGTATAACAACGCCTAAAGGTAAACAATTGCAACACGAAAATATAGGGTATGTTAGTTTCCATGTAGAGCGGTTTAAGCGCAGTATTTTTAGAACTTGACTTCCATTTTTATGTTTAATTTTTGTAACTTTATATAAACAATGCACCATCATACACTTACTCTGGTTGTAATATGAGGTGTCAGCTAAGAACGTGTAAGTAACCAGTGACTATAAATGGTGCACCGACATTAGACCTACATTGTACACACTCAGAAACAAAATTTGGGCCACCTGAATTTTCCAAGCTCCAGTTATAACATACTGCGCATGCTCAGTCAGTACAGAGAGAGGCATCGAAAAGATACCGCACTATGCAGAGGACGTCGGGGAAAAGTTTGTCCGCAATCCATTGCTCGAATTACCGGTAAGCTGTACCAGGGCGGGCGGGCGTTCAGTTTCGTTACGGTAGGCCTAAATTATAGTTCATTCATTTATAGTGTTCTGCCCAAGGGCAGATCTTTCACTGCAAACCCAACATTCTCCAGTCTTTCCTATTTTCTGCTTTCCTCTTTGTCTCTTCATATGACCCATATATCTTAATGTCGTCTATCTTCTGATAGCTTCTTCTGCCTCGAACTCTTCTTCTGTTCACCATTCCTGCCATTGCATCCTTCAGTAGGTAGTTCTGCTCAGGCAGTGACCCAAACAATTCCTTTTCCTCTTCCTGATTAGTTTCAGCATCATTCTTTTTTCACCCACTCTTTCCAGCACAGCTTCGTTTCTTATTCTGTCTTCCACTTCACACGTTCCATTCTACCATTTTCTCCATATCCACATTTCAAATGCTTGTATTCGCATGCTTGTATTCGCTTCTCTTCACTTCGTCATAATATTAAACTAAAAATAACATTTCACTAGAATTAGATTGTGACTGTAATCATAATCGTTTATTTGAGGACATAAAAATACCTAAGCATTCTATTAGGTTACAGCCGCCAAATTACTCTTTAAGGAACGACCACTCATATAAATTGAGAGAATGATTACAGAGGACGGACACTGGAAAGTTTTCTTTTCTGAATCGTACTATAAAGGACTGAAATGCTTTACCTGCAGACTTACTAAAGGCTTTGCCAATAACCAAAAATGTATTTAAAATAGACTTAGGGACTTTACTAATAGACGGTAATATAATATACACACTATTTAAAGGGTGTAATTGATATTTTGTTATTTGAAGTGTTATATCAGTGAAGTGTGAAGTGTGTTGTGTCAGTGAAGTGATCAGATGTCGACATACTGTAAGTCATGAACCTGAATTAGCTGACTCGATACATTCTATATGTAGGTTGTCTTTATTTCTTACAATATTTCCTTGTCAGCAGAAACGTTTGCGTAACTTCAATGAAGACTACCGCATACCTGCTTAAAAGCAAACTTGACAAGTTGCTTACATAATCAACCTCAATTTAGTAATAGAATCAGTGAAATGTGCCGTAGTGAGTTGGCAGCGAAATAAGTGTAGTGCTGTGAGGTAATTGTGCAGGTATGAACATACCATACTCGTGGGTTTTAGTTCGAACTTAGGGTTAAGATACAAATTAGACTTACTTTAAATGTTATTTTAAGTGATCGTCCTGCATTTAATTTAGGATCCTCATTATTATTATTATTATTATTATTATTATTATTATTATTATTAGTAGTAGTAGTAGTAGTACTACTACTAGTAGTAGTAGTAGTAGTAGTAGTAGTAGTAGTAGTAGTAGTAGTAGTAGTAGTAGTAAGCAGTCGTGTTCTGTGTTTGTAGAGACTTTTTAGTAAGAAAATGTCCTTCCAACAGGTTACTAACCTGGAGGAAGTAAGTCCAGTGGTGGGAGTTGCCACCTATAGCCTCTGGACAGGCATAGGAGTACAACATTTCCTCTGTACTAGATGTAATGGTTATTCCGCCATGACTCGGTCCCCAGAGTCCCCGTTAGTTAATCAGTAGGTTGCACCACTAGCAGGTGGGGTTGGCAAAACAAAAACAGACAAAACTGGATATCATATGTCAGCTGAATGCCTCGTTTTAGAATTCCACGCCAAATTTTAAATTACCATCCTGTGGGCGAGAGATCCTTGGGCAGACCGTTCAAGCGTTGGCAAGAGACCGTAACGGGCTACTAGGCCCAATACATGCAAGGATGATGATGATGATTATGATTATGATTATTATTATTATTATTAATTTATTATTAATTGTATTTTTATTAGTTGTGTTTATTATTAATTGTCATTATTGAGTGTAATTAGTTACCACTGCCACCGGGTAGTGGTACACCCATCTGCAGTGTGAATAAATACAAACAAATATTAGTGTTTTATAAGGTACATTAGTTTCATCCGTCTGGGACTGACACATAGTCACTGCCATGCACAGTCAAAGCAGCAGTCATGCATTATCCGTAGGCATTAATTTTAATATCTAATTCAGAGATCAAAGAATTTTGGAAACAATATGTATTTATACTTTGACAGCTTCAAGTGAAACCCATAAAACACGCCAACTTCTGGAATCTCTCTCTTTCTTTCTTCTCTCTCCCTCGCTCCTTGTCATTCAGTCACCAATCACCACGTAAATATCTGAGAGGGTGTGTGTGGGCATCGCGACCAATAGAAGAACCACTCTCCAGTATTACCACAATAACGGATTCTTCATTTTTGCCTCGACTGTCGGCTAGGAAGGTTCCATTATGCTAGCATTGCAGGCAACTAGTCAACCTTTTAATGCTTTTGTTAGCAGGTTTGACAAACTGTGAGTGCACCTGCAAGTACATAGTGCATAGCGCTCTCTCCCTTCCCCCCGTGCTTTCTCACTTGCTCCTTCCCAAGACAGCCAGCGCTCACGTAGTAACTCGGTCAGGGTTTCAGTTCGATTTGTCAATCTATAGTATAATCAAACTTCTTAAACACTATACTTTTGTTACACAGGGAACTTCTGGCTGGAATTTGGATTACCTGTTGCACGAGAGCCTCCATTGCATTTACAGCATAATGGAGTCCACAACACTGCTGCTGATTGCTGCCCTTCTCTTAGGATTTCTGATTTTTTGGAGACGAGACCCAGAGGCGAGACGTATAAGGAAAATGATGGATAAAATTCCTGGGGAACCAGTATATCCAATCCTGGGAACAGTCCTACCATGTCTATTCGCAAAGCCGGAAGGTATAATACACGATCAATATATAGTCATAATTTTATAAGAAGTAAATGCATTTAATCTCGGTGAGAAGGGTAAAAGAGTAATTAGGACTAAAAGAAATATCATTGCTAGTAACAATGGTAATTGCGATACTAATAAATTATGTTGTAGTAACGATAGTAAAATGACAGAAATAACTATGCTTCGTATTCCAGCTACCTATAAACTAGAATAAGGTTGCCTGATTCGTACTATATGTGGCGTCACAGCACTGGTACAGGTACGTTCGTATACAAAATAGCTGTTACGCATCCTCTGCCCTCTTCTTCTAGAAAGTCAAAACCGGGACGCAGTCATAGTGAGTAATCTTATCGATCACTGCTCTTACTAGTCGTATTATTTAAATAAGTACATTTTTGTGGCTGATTGAAGGTTCATTGCAGAGGTAAAATGCCTTAGGTAAGATGCTCAAGCATGCAATATGTAATATTGCAGAGCATAGTTGAGGATATTTGAACGTATATTTTCAACAGTCAATATTAGACAACATTACATACAAATTGTGCAAATTAAACGTAAAAGTGACAAAAACAGTGCACTGAAAGACACTGCAATACCAAGGGCACAGAAAGTGTGTTGAACGTAACCGAAAAGAATCAGTATGAACAAATCTGAAAATGATGAAGATATTAACTCGACGTTTAGCATGGATTTGTGTAGCCTACCATGATGTTCAGTGCCAACACCTCAATTAATAAATTAAATAATCTATATTTTAGGGAATTTCTAGAAAAGTATATAGAAAATTAGTGGGTTTTCAATTATGAGCGACATATGCAATAGGCATTCAAATGAAACAAAAAAATATATATCAGAAAATAAGAATATCTTGTACTACATCATACACCAATAATGTCATGTGCTATTGAAATAATTTCTTGCAATATAAAATAATTTCAAGTGACATCCGCATATGTTCAAACTTCGTAACTTAAGAATGCACGTCATTATTCACTGCAAAGATGACGACGAAAATGAACATCACTGCTCAAGCATGTGTTTACTAGTAGGCCTATAGTTTCAGAATATCGGGAGTTGACTGTACTCCACGAACACGCAGCGACGACCTGTTTGTTTATATCTTTATCCGTAGCACTGCTATAAAATTGGAGTGAGGTACTGTTTCCTTCTTTTTAGTGAGATTATGATTGGATTTTACTGCTTGTAACTGTTTAATTTAAACACAACGACGGTGTTGAACTTAGACTACTAACACACAAACGTTTTCAAAAGTTCTGGGGCTTCATAGACAAAACAAGATCCTCTCCTTTGTTGAACAAAACATTTTCTGCTAATATAAGTCCAGAAACTCTGAAACACATCGAAAACATTATCCATAATCAGCAGTATTCAAGAGATGATTACAGGGAACTTCTGGAGTTGACCACTATATTTTTAGGGGAAAAACCAAGAGTCATTCGTATCATAGCACCCGGAGCCATTCATCATGCAAGGTGGATGTCGAAAGCCATATAACTATGCCTTCAATATATTCTTGTTTGGAGAACAGTTTAAGCATAGGAATAGCGAGATGAGGAGATTAACGAGGTTTTGCAAATTTGTGGCAAGGATTTACGTAAAAGTTTGGTTTGAAGCCCCGTTTTTCTATTTCAGCCCCCAGGAATGATATTTATCTACTAAAGTATCTCCATGAATATAAAGAAATTGATCCAGAAATAGAAAATGTGGCCAGAAACAAGTTCGTTCAACATCTTTGGTACCTATCGGAGGAACTTGTAGGGTTTGCTTTTTTGATAGGAATGTCCCTTCACAAACTAAGTGTTTGATGGTTGAAGCTCTACATAACTTAGTAACAAAAATACAAATCGTGGCATTAGAGCTACCATAAAAAATTGACAATATCAATCAGCTGGAAATAAAGGACTTTGTTGGTTGTAACACTTCAATTCTAAGGCATTCCTCTCAAAGGACCTAACTGAATAGAAATATATCTACAGAAGAATTTATCAGTGCTGAAGGAACGTTAAAAGCAGAGGTGTCAACGACACCGTCTTTCAAATAGTTCCCTTCAATATTACTCCGCCATTACACAGCGGAACACAGACGATCACTCAACTTCAGTCTACTTCAAACCATCAACACTCCCACATACACCGAGACATATACGTATAATTCTTCCATATACACACATCTTAATTAAACACAGTAATTCAACAACGATATGCATTATAAAAGATAGATTATTTAGATCTAAAGGAACAAGGATAACCACTATTTGCATCGAAACTAGACAACATTTAGATTACAATCAAGCAAAGTACTCGTAAGTAATCTTAAAACCTTTTCACATCTCCAAAACCAAAATAGACTTCTATCCCATTTGATCACTAAATAATGCTCATAATTTGTATAAATAAATCATACTTTTATGTTTACAGCATATGAATGATAATTTATACGCACATCACAATCAACCTACAACATCGATTACTGCAAACTTCGGTATGATACACAGTACTCCAAGACGTGTCATTTTCTAAACATTGAATAACTATAACCCAAGATTTTATCCATTTATTCATTTTAACATGATCATAATTTGCATAACATTATTTGATAAAATGTATTATAATGTAACATGACTTATATGTACACACAATCCAATTTTAATCATATTTGAATTTACACTACATTGAAATTCATCATTTTATTTCTTGTTACAATTTGTATACATATAACTCATGAAAATTTTATCACCATGTATTACACACTGTTCGTATTTCCTTTTATAGATCTAATTTAATATAAGCTCAGATCACATAATTTTAATATATCTGATGATGCCCCACAAGGCGAAAACGTTTATATACCTTATATTCACGTAGAAAATAAACATTTGCAGATAGTTGTATCTTTGATTGAAATTTACAACATTATTTTATGACTAATTCAGGAGTTCAACTAACTTCTTACGGCGAATGAGGAGCAGAAACAATATTTAATGACGATGATAAAAGAACATAGAAAGAGGATTCCTGACTCAAAAAAGAGCACAATGAGCACAATTTTAAAATACCATGAGAAGAAAGTTTAAAACTGGTTTCTTGTTTAATGACCAATATTGTTCGTGTTTAACATATTTTATTATAGAGGTCTGAAAATTTAAGACCTGGTAGCGACCTCTAAATTTGTTTCTTTTGTAATAAAATCTTACACAGTTCTTTTCTGATGTTATTGCTCACATTTTCATCCTAAGTCCATTAAAATTTGTTAAGTTTAATTTTTACTCCCCTGATAATGATCACCCTAATGTAACATGCTGCAGTCAACATTTGTAATCGGTCCCAAACATTACAAGCATACTAACATCATTTTAAATGAATGCAAATACCATGCAATATAACATTTCACTGTGGGTAGACTTCTAACTTCTTGGAAATTGATTTATGTTGCAGACTACTTGAATATGGCTATAACAATGGTAACAAAATACAAACCCTTACTTAAGGTATGGTTTGGTCCAATACCAGCAGTCGTTATAACGGATCCTGATTATGTAAAGGTAAGTACGTATATAAATACAGGGCTTCTGTTATAGGTCTGTGTACTGACCGCTTGCGGTCTTTTGCTTCTCGACAGCTGGACGTGTCGTTAACCCCACTAATTAAAACGTGAATAAAATCGTGCCTTATTAAAGATGCTGGAAATTTCGTCTTTCCTCTGTTAAATAGCCGTTGTATAGGGAAAATATATTCTGATCAACATAATGAGTTCTGCCACTGTAAAGTTTCTGACTTCATTTGTCCTACCGCTATATACGATATTTAACCTAACAAAGTGCTCAATTTACGATCAATGAAGAGTATATCAAGACGTGTGTTCCACTCGCAAATATCCAACCAATTATTCGCCTTGCGCTAACATCACACCAAACTCCAAATTTCCTATCATCAATAGAGATTTCTTGTACACAATGTCGATTTTCAGAACACTAGTAGCTAGTATTTTCATTATTTGCACGACCAATTACTGTAAGTGGAACCACACCTCATCTGAAAAGAACATCAGCTATGAGTCGATTAAACCTCATGTCACTGATGAAAAAAGCCACTCACAATAACGTACTCGTGCTACTTCATCGTCTTGTTGTAAACAACGCACACGTATACACTTGTGCGGCTCCAATTTTAACAATTTCGTTGCTTTATGTACAGAAGACACTGACATCTACACTTGTTGTGATAATATCGGGAGAGATTTCGTTGGCGACCCTTTCAAGATATACGCCAAGATGGTCTAAGTAGCCCTCTGTTAGATCTGTACATTTTGGCGTCGGCTTTTTATTTTGCACTGAAGGAGTAGATTCGGATCTGTTCGCAATATTATGAATTACAGTTCTGGAAGGAGGTAACTGACCAGGGAACGTCCGAATAAATTCCGCAAGAACAAGACGAGCTAATTCGTCATTGTAATGAACTGCACACACACACAAATGCGATGCTATATGTAGAGTCAGCTGTCTAACCATCTTCACGAACGAATGTACACTGTCTCGAGAGAACAGCATATTTTGTACTGGGGTTGAGCCAGTTGTCAGTAATAGAAGCCGTGACCAAGCCCAACTTTTAAAGTTTATTAAACATTTATTTGTTTCATGTATCCTACTAAGAACATTTTTGTATGCTACTACTAGCTGTCTACTCTCACAAGATCACTCTGTTATAGCCTACATCAGACGTCTCAATAGGGCCTTCTCGGAGCACTTCCTCCTCTCTCTCTCTCTTTTTTAATGTAAGAGTGGAACAAGATGCGGGAGCAGTTCGTGTATCTCCGGATGACGTCATTGACCGCGACGTTTGAATAGACATCTGTAACCGCTACGATTTTGTCTCCATCTCCGAGGAAAGAATGTCCTTATTACCGCAAATGTATGAACAAATAAAAGCTTTAATAGGGAAAGCGAAATTGTGGGCGTTGCAAGTTTCAGTGGATAACTGTTACCACTTTATTAATCTAAAATTGTTACCTAATTTGAATCAAAACCAGTATGACAAATATAATAAAGTACTGAAGGACTTGAGAAAAGAATTTGAGGGGACATAACATAAGAATGCGTACCTTAACAATCAACAAGTTTAATTGTAATTTAATTATTATTATTTAATTGAATTTTATTTTATTAAATATAATATGAACTTAAAAAAAGGGAGATACCAAAAACCATTTACTAGAAATGAAGTACTTTGTTGTTTAGTCAACTATCCGAAGACAGTCTGAACCACACATGTGATATCAACAAGGCACCACTTATGAGGCAACTAGGCAAGGAGATAATGGGATAGGGAGCCAGTTCCTTGTGCTTAAATGATTACGTAACAGGTATGGTTCTTCATGCTTCAGATGTCTTCTTTTTACTCATAATATATCATTAGAAAGTACATTTATTATTATTATTATTATTATTATTATTATTATTATTATTATTATTATTATTATTATTATTATTATTACTGCAAACGACTTAAATTTTATTCCTTCCGAAAACAACCGTTTATTTTGACAGTACAACTCAAAATGCCGCTTTGTGGAATTTCTTTAGCTCACTCATCCTTGTAACATAAATCAACGATCGGCTATCTTCGGGTATTGCGCTTATCTCTTCAGCTGACTACGCTATCTACATTTGCTCTGTGTAACAACTTTCATGCGTTGGCCTTGAGATGCCTGGCCTACATGATGGAAGTAATGTAACTCCAAATTTTAACAGCTTATTCCTTGGATATTGTACAAAAAACTTCTGATAACATTATGTCATTCTCGTGCTGTTTGACGTCTTTATGAGGAAAGATTTCCAGGTAGGAAGGTTTCAAATACTCAAATATTCATTTAGTTTGTGAGCGTGTCCGTGACACATGAAGAGTAGTACCTAGTTTTCGTAATTGTTGTATCAAGGGGACACTGCACTAAAACAACGTTTTTTTTTTCTAATCACTTTTTTTCAAGAACATTTTGAGAGCGTGTTCACTATGTAAAACACTAATAAAATCCAAATGTTGAACTCCCAAATGTTTTTGACCTTTTATTTTTTATATATTTTTTAGATATATTTTCTAACTTACGTTTTAATAATAATAATAATAATAATAATAATAATAATAATAATAATAATAATAATAATAATAATCTTTATTGTCATTGAATGAAAAACTTCACTATAGACATTTTCAAATGTTACAATCTTACTGCAATACATTTCATAGATAAACAAAATAAAAATTTAATTATAAAAACAATGTAGATATTTATCAAATTACATAATATTTGGTTAAAAGTACTATATTTACTAGATAAAAGAGAGTATCAAGTACTAATTGTCATATGTTTAATAACTAATTGAATCGGTCATTGCAGAAAGGGGATAAGTCATAAAATCTTACTTTTGAGATAATCAATAAAAACTGTTTTCTTCTTCCAATACTGGAGTAATCATTATAAATATTTTTTCTTACTTTGTTTATGAATAGTGAAGTATAATACATCATGTTAGACATCTGACATCTCAAACACTTTTGTTTCAAGTTGTTTAATCGAACCATGACTTATCCCCTTTCTGCAAGGAATTGTTAAATATAAAAGAAAAAAATATATAATTTACAATTTTGGGCTAATGTAATATTTGAAAACAAACTAAAAGTTAATAATTACAATGATAACGATGTTTTTATGTGTAATTACTACATTACTGTCACCATTTACATAATTATTTTTGCATTTTAGTCATTATTCCTACTACAGAAATGTACCAATATGTGATTTTATATCACAGTTTTAAATCAAAACTCTACTTTAAACTCGTACTTAAAAACTGCATATAGGAGAGCACAATAAAAATACACTAAAGCACTACACAAAGTCATTTGTTTCAATTGTTATAGAGTGTATTGTTAGACGTTGGAAACCATGTCATTTGTAGATTTCTTGTCACAAGGTGGCCAGTTCAGGATCTCTTCGTAAAAGAAAGTGTGTTCCAATGGAATTTATTGCGTCACTTTCGATAAGTCTCCAAGTTTTTTCGTATTAATGGGAATTTTCCCATTGTATGCTTTTGTGTAGGCATTACTATGCGTCCAGAACCTGGTTTTTTCATACAGAATCTGTGTTTCCTCATTTCACTACCAATGAACAAACTGGCAGTCACACATCCTGGATCATCTATAGAGTAAACAAATTCACTGAATTGTGCTGAAGAAAACATATTCTTATCTTTCCCTTTCTTCTTCAATGTGTCTAATGAGCAGGTGGTTTTCTTGTAATACTCTGGCGACTAGTATTTAAAATTCAAAATATCATCAGTAGTAACTGATTCTACAGAAAATCTGTTGTTTGTGTTTGCCTGGTGGATCAAGGTATTGTATTGGTCTGGCACATATACCCTGTCTGTCTTTCTTAGTTTGCGCTTCACTACACCAAAGTTGCGGTCACAGGGAAGAAATGAATGTCCTCGTTGTCGAAAATAATCTCCCCATTTGGATCAGTGCAAGCAACAATCGAATTAAGGTATGATTTTTATTTTGCCCTCCACAGTTATAAGAGAAAAGATACAATTCCTGGACTGAAGAAGGGACATTATTTTCAATGTAGTTCAGAAGGGACACACTTCATTTGAAGATTTGTGGCCTATACCTTCATGATAGGAATAGAAGTGCGCCGTATGGTCTTTGAAATTGTGAATGTTGAAAATTGATGACCCAAAGTTGCGGCTAAACAAACAATGAGTAGTTTCTTACCCACATTGTTCTCCTGTCGTACGGGCTACTACAGACTTCCCAACGGAATTGACGTTCCAATGCCTTCAGTTTATTTTTCTTATTTACATTTCTGCGGTAGTTAATTTCATTGCGTTTACGTTTACCACTAATAACACAGTTTTCTTCTACCTTATCTGTCATTTTCCTTATCAGCTGATGAGCGCGTAACTTATTAGATCCGCGGCACTCAGTTGCGTCACGTCGTCAGTCAGTGCAGAAAGAAGGTAAGTCGCTGACTTGTCCCCTTTCTGCAATGACTGCGCTGCTTATGGTGCTCTGCTTTGCGTTGAGAATGAGCAAATTTGTCCCATTTCTGTATGTAAATGTGTGTCTAGGCCTGGAGAAAACAATGGCACTCTTAACTCATTTTCGCGTTTTTCATGACTTATCCCCTTTCTGCAATGACCGATTCAATTAAGAATACTACAAACAGAGGCTAATAATAAACTTTAAAAATGCAACATAAGGTAGTGCAATTTGCTCTGTTCATTAATACATTGAAGTTTAAATAGAAGATCTCATTTTTTTTTTTTTTTTTACACTCAGAAGACATAATGAAACATTTCTATGCATTCATTTTATGGAATATCTTCTTTATTTACATTGATTTTTTTAAATGTTATTTTTTCTTTTTTTTTTTTTTGTTACACTCAGAAGACACAATGAAACATTTCTATGCATTCATTTTATGGAATATCTTCTTTATTTACATTGATTTTTTTAAATGTTATTTTTTCTATAATTCATGAAAAAAAAACACTAATAAAATAAACTAACAGCATTTCTTACAAAATTAATGCATATAAACATGCAGCTACCGTACCTCTTAAATATTTTCAATAACAATTTCATCCAGCTGATTAATATTTGACATAAAAGGGTTGGTGTTGAATCAAGAAAAATAAATTTACGGAAAAATGGACTTGAACGTAAAATCAATATTTATGTAACAGATACGTTACCTAATAAAATTCTCCTCCGCTACAGTCATCTAGTAACTTCAGTGAGCCAACTTTAGAACAAAAAGTTACTAGATTTGTAATCAGAAATTTGTAAAAAAGAATTTTATGATAAAAAAAATAATTTTGACAGCTCTTTAAATGCCACGTCCCCTTACAGCCTCAATTTAAAAAAAAATTAAACAAGTTTGTAATCACAATTGAACTAAATGCATTTCGGGTATGAAAATATACATTCTAAAGAAGTGAAATAATCAATAAAATTATTCTGGAAAATGTTCATGATTTTCAGTGGAGTCTCTCCTTAACTGATCTAATTAAATTGTCAACAGGAGGGAATAGATGTTGAATTTTGTGGAACAAAATCCAGGTCTGGCAGCAGGTATATTGGTCGTGAGGTTGGAGTATTGTATTGAACATGTTCTAAGAATTAAAGAACAGTTGTGCCCATAACACATCCAGTGTGTATATTAATGTCTATGGCCACGTGTTTTAATGTGACAGTGGCTACGTGATCAGTAAGAAACGAAGTCTGAACAGCAAACCATTGGCCAAATATGGCTACAGGTTTAAGGAACACTAGCTATAGGGAGATGTTAATTGTTTACTTTTCTCATGTGCCTTCAGGTTCTTATGCAAATTGAAAAACATCGTGAAAGATGTTCTGTTCATTCGCAATTTTATGGGTGCGGTTTTGTATTGCTTACTGCATTCTAATACTCTGTTTCTACACAGCATGCGTATTTACCGTTTTAAATGTAAGTCTTTCTTATGGAGTTCAGTTGTGATCTAGTGACGGTACTGTGAATTTGTATTAAAATGCCGATAAAATCTACATCTTTGCCTGTGCTTATAAAAGACTTCGGAGATGATTATAATATTATTCTTCCACAACTTGCGGTTTCAGTCACTTATATATTTTTCCACTACAGTAGAGTGATTGGTGCAGGAAATTTTTTCAAGAGACAGTGAAACACACGAACATTATAGTATATAAACTTTTCGAGAAAAAATAAAATTACGTCTACTTGAGTCAGATATTGATTTTGAAGTAGAATGTTTCACGTCATTTTTGTATATCCTATGCAAAGAAAAGTATTCCATATATTAGGCCTATATAACTCTTGCGCGACCATTTTTATCTCACAAATGCGAGGCTTGGACCATAAGAACAAATGACTCCTCAAGAATAACGGCTGTCGAGAAGAAGTTCATGAGATGCACTGCAGGAATCACAAAATGAGACCACAAAAGATGTGATGATATCCTGAAAGAACTAAACACCGAACTAATATTACAACATGTAACAAATCAAAGAAAAACTGGGACAATCAGAAGGGTAAATAGAACACGCATCCCGAAGCAAATCTTGCAGTATGCTCCCCATGGAAGAAAATCCATTTATTTTGTTTTTATATATTTCGTAGCGTAGTGTCCCTGAACTAATATTCATTTTGCAGATTATATTATACTGTATTTCTGCATTATATAATTTCCAAAAAAATAAAAACTCTCCTGCATTTGTTGATATATGATTGCCAGCTAATCTTGATTGTATTCAACTTCGTGTGCCTGGAAGGTTTAATTTCCATCATGTTGAAAACTGCTTACTAAACTGCATAACTCCATTGCAAACGTTAGCACGTAATGAAACTGGCTCTCTACAGTGCGTATTGCTATAATGTAATTACGAAAGTCATCCATCCAGATTTGCAGATATACTGAGTTGTCTATGTAAACAGAGCATAGTATACACAGAGGACAACTAGTGCAATTGAGCCAGCGTGGTCTATATGCGTGGCTGCATTCTATTTGAAAATTATGTTTTGGTATTAACTTTTTAAAACACCAATCCAAGTAAAGGCTGTCCCCAACAAGAACGCCGGATTTACTGTGAATGAATGCAACAAAAACAGATAACATAGAACAGGTAATAGTGTCGCCAGCACAATGACAACAAAACATTGTGGGGACATTGCGTAATTGTTTTGTTGTTGGGTTGACGGACTGTTGTCTGTTTTGTTGCATTTATTAACATTATTAAATCCGGCGTTCTTGTTGCGACACCGTTTAGTTGTTTTGACTCAGTGTTATCCACATTGAATTACTGCACCTTGGATAAATAGATCTGTGGATATCGTAATAAAAATAGATGACCAAAATAAATTTTCAATCTATATATTTCCACTAGGATATAAGGATATACATCAGACCTCAACAACGGATATTTAAGGAACACAATGACTGAGTTTTTAGATTTTTACAATTTGATTCTGATTTGTTTAATTCTTAACAATGTGTTAGATGCACTAAAGAAAGAAAAACAAATTTTATTTAATCTTAATCACAGTGCTAGTTTCGAAGTTAATTTTAATTTAATATTGAGATTAAGGTGCTTAGGTAAATATTTGGGGCTAAGATGGATGGAGTTACAGAAGAATGGAGAAAGTTACACAACGTAGAACTGCACGCATTGTGTTCTTCACCTGACATAATTACGAATATTAAATCCAGACGTTAGAGATTGACAATGTAGCACGTACGGGCGAAACCAAAAATGCATACAGACTGTTAGTTGGGAGGTCGAAGGGAAAAAGACCTTTGAGGAGGCCGAGACGTAGATAGGAGGATAGCAAAAAGGATTTGAAGAAGGCGGGATATGATGGTAGAGACTGGATAGGGAGCGATGGCGGGCTTATGTGAGGGCGGCATTGAGCCTCCCGGGTTCTTAAAAGCCATTTGTAAGAAAGTAAGTTCATATTTTTTCAAGTGGACCCTGATTCTCGGCCAATATTTCATCGTTGAGAAATTCATTATATATAGGTTAGTTTAAGCACAATATGTTTTTTAGAAAATCAGACATTTCTTTATTCATATTATATTATTTAAATATATAACCTTTTCCTCTTAATTTTCAAGATACTTAAAATTTCTCGACGAGATATCTCAGATAATATATAGGCATGGAATCGCTCCTAGACCTATAAGATGACTTAGGAGCAAGAAACTTTTTACTCTCAACTTTCTAACGAATATTTCAGTACAAAGAAACGAAAACTGATTTTGTAACAATTTTTTTGTGAAAACTCAAAACTAGTGTCCCTTAATTATACCTGGCTCTAATAGTTGAGAACTCAAAATTAGCGGGGCACAACATAAGATTTCAGTATTATTTTATTTTATTGATATGAGTATATAACTCTTTTACATATAGGCACACTATATGGATAGATGGCTTTATATCTGATGCAAAATGAACTTAGATTTTCTCTGCTTCCTGCTGGATTTAACCCCGTGACATATGAATTGGGAAGCAAGTATGATGACCATTATATCACCGATAACTATTAATGCTTAATCTTGAACTTGAACGAAATATTATATTTGTAAAATAAAATAAATTATTCAAATTATATTCTCAGTTCAGACGCGTAGACATGCAATTTCTATTTCTTCACAAGTTACAACAGAAATATATTAATTAGTGAGAATAAATTCTTGGGGTCTAGAATAAATTATCATCATATTTCCATTTTCAGGCAGTTCTAAACAACACGGAGATGATAGAGAAAGCCGCATTTTACAAGCTTTTCCATCCCTGGCTTGGATTTGGTTTATTTACATCTACAGGTATGTAGTATGTTTATTATAATTCTTCCAATCTTTAGATTCTTATGTACACTACTATGCTTTTCGTGGCATATTATATAGGGAATTATAGAACCTTTCAATGTGCAGACTTACATCTTCCGCCATTTCTTTCTCTGTCTTGCAGTCTGCCTTTCAACTAATCCACCTTCCCCCGTATGTGGTACCTAAGAGGTTACGTCCATTTTCGGCTTTCTCCTTCACAGTTTTCTAGAGATCCTTCAGTGGAGCAGAGTGACCCGGAGTGAGACAAGTGGCCAATAGGTTGCAGCTCACATACTCAGTTTCTGTCAGCCCCGAACTCCCTTTGCCAGGACGTGTTTTCGCGTACCTTTTATATTTTCCCGTCCCATTTCTCCTCCCTTTCAATTCTTCAATTCAAGACAAAAGTCACTGCAGCTCTGAAGAAGGCCACAGTATGTTCGTCAAAACTACTGCTTCTACAAACAATAACAATGCTGTAAGGACCCGGAAACCTACAACCTATAAGCATCGGCTGCGGAAGTGTAAGTTTAAAATTAATGTTCAATACCTGCTGAAGTGTTTGACATTCTATTACTTACTTATGGCAATTAACGAACCCGAAGTTCATTGCCGCCCTCACATAAGCCCACCATCGGGCCCTATCCTAAGCAAGATTAATCCAGTCTTTACCATCATATCCCACCTCCCTCAAATCCATTTTTATATTATCCTCCCATCTACATCTCGGCCTCCCCAAAGATCTTTTCCTTCCGGCCTCCCAACTAACACTATATATGCATTTCTGGATTCCCCATACGTGCTACATGCCCTGCCCATCTCAAACGTCTGGATTTAATATTCCTAATTATGTCAAGGAAGAATAAAATGCATGCAGTTCTGCGTTTATGTAACTTTGTCCATTCTCCCGTAACTTTATCTCTCTTAGCCCCAAATATTTTCCTAAGAACCTTATTCTCAAACACCCTTAACCTCTGTTCTCTCTCAACTTGAGAGTCCAAGTTTCACAACCGTAGAGAAGAACTGGTAATATAATAGTTTTATATAAATTTTACCTTTCAGATTTTTTGAGAGTACACTACATGATAAAAGCTTCTTAACCGAATAATAGCACGCATTTCTCACATTTATTCTGCGTTTAATATTCTCCCGAGTATCATTTATATTTGTTACTGTTGCACTAAGACAATTGAATTTTTCCACCTCTTCAAAGGATAAATTTCCAAATTTTATATTTCTGTTACGTACAATATTCTGGTCACGAGACATAATCATACACTGTCTTTTCGGGATTTATTTTCAAACGTATCTCTTCACTTGATTAATGTAAAATTTCCGTATTTTTCCTAATCGTTTGTGGATTTTCTCCTAACATAATCACATCATCCGCATAAACAAGGAGCTGATGTAACCTGTTCAATTCAAAACCCTCTCTGTTATCCCGGACTTTCCTAATGGCATACTCTAGAGCAAAATTAAAAAGTAAAGGTGATAGTCATCTCCTTGCTTTAGCCCGCAGTAAATTGGAAATGCATCTCACTGAAACCGGCCTATACGGACTCTGCTGTACGTTTCACTGAGACACATTTTAATTAATCAAACTAGTTTCTTGGGAATACCAAATTCAATAAGAATATCATATAAAACTTCTTTCTTAGTCGAGTCATATGCCTTTTTTAAATTTATAAATAACTGATGCACTGTACCTTTATACTTCTATTTGTTCTTTAATATCTGTCGAATACAAAAAATCTGATCAATATTCGATCTATTAAGCGTAAAACCACACTGATGATCCGCAATAATTTCATCTACATATGGAGGTAATCTTCTCAAAAGAATATTGGACAACATTTTGTATAACGTCAACAAAAGTGATATTTCTCGAAAGTTACTATATTTAGTCTTGTCTCCCTTTTAAAGATAGGTACAATTATGGGCTCCTTCCATTATTCTGGCACAATTTCCTTTTCCCAAATAGTAAATACAAGCTTATAAATTTCAGTATTGGCAGCAGTGTTTTAGGGAATGTCTCCGTAAAATCTTGAGGCCATTCAGCTTCCTCATTTATTTCGTTTAATAATTTAATTTCATTCTTGTCTTCGCCCAAGCATTTCCTAATTCAATGAGGATTCCAACAACTCCTGTAGCTTTCCCATTCTTCAATTAATTAATTGCCTCCTACATGATCAGAAATAATCAACTTTCCAGTGGTACCAATATAAGTGTTTTCAATGACTTTAACAATTAATCGTACTTCTATTATCCATAGGGCAAAAATGGCACTCTCGAAGGAAGATTATCACACCCTCCTTCCACTTCAAGATATTGGAACAATTCATACCAATATTCGCCGAAAACTCTGATATTCTAGTAAACGAACTCAGAAAGGAAGTTGGACGAGAAGTCTTCGACGTTAATCCCTACATCTTCGCCTGCAGTCTGGACATTATCTGTGGTAAGTACCTATCGTAACCTACATGACATTCAATAAAGAATGATAATCTGTAGGCCAATTGAAAGTGAGATAAGATAAGCAAGAACAACAGATCAAAAATAGATTATATAAGGTATATGTATACCGTTCTTAACTGCCACGCTTCGATCGTACATTAATAGGCCTACTTTGTCAGTAATTAAAGTTATATATTTCGGCAATATAATTTGGGACTCATCTCACCAACCGTGGCTGGAGGAGAACATTACAGGGGAGCTGACAGTGGCGAAGTAGTGAAACTGATAAGAGGTGTTGACAGGCTAAAGTTCTGACCATTAAGGTACCCCAGGGGTTAATACATGTTAATTCAATGTTTTTTTATGTAACTTGTGCTGTAGATGTCACCAGTTCGGAACCTGGCGAATAAGTGCGTATTTTCAAGTAGCTTTGGAGTGAGTAACAGTTGATACATTACTTTCGCATTCTTCACAGGGTCGGTGCCTGCTAATAGGGAGCTATGATCTGACATGGATTCAATTCCCGATGACTTATTACCATGTTTCTTCAAAAAGTAAGGCGAATGTCAGGCAATCCCATGACAAACAGAGCTCAAATTGCAAAATATATTTATCTATCACCAATTCCATAAGACAACAATCTGGGGGTAGCTACATAATCATCATCATGGCAAGGTTTGAAGCTAGTGATCCGTTTGGATCTCAATAGAGTCATCTCATCATTTTGGAGGTCTTTCTAATGCCAATTAAGTAACGGAAGAAAAATATAATAAACACGATTCTGTCATTATATGACATCAGTCTCTTTCTGTATTAATATTAGGAGAAAAATTCGCTCCGGCGCCGGGGTTCGATCCCAGCTCCTTGGTTCCACGTACCAAGCGCTCTCACTATTGAGCTACGCCGAAGTCCAATCCACAGTACCGGATTGAACCTCTCTCCTCCAGCTCAATGGTGTAGTTCAATGGTGAGAGCTCTTGGTACGTAGAACCAAGGACCTGGGTTCGATCCCCGGCACCGGAGCGAATTTTTCTTCTCTAATAGTAATTATTACCACAACAGATGCATTCTGTAGGACCAAAAAAAAATATCTTTACGTAGACTCTTTCTGTATGTTGTTGTTCAGTCAACTGCCCGAAGACAGATTTGAACCTCATAAGTGGCACAAATCAGGATCACTCATGAGGTAACTATGTCTGGAGATAATGGGTTAGAGTTGCCTCTTTCTTTCCTTCTCCATTGCCTACATCGGTGACTAGTGACATTATATATATATATATATACATACACACACACACACACACACATATATATATATATATATATATATATATATATATATATATATAACACCAACGAGACTTCAGATTATACAAACTATTGTCATTCTGACACATATCGTCAAGTGACATGTACTGCCTGATAATAGATGCACATATCAGCAGAACCTCAATCAGAGGTTCTCTTTCTGTATCTGGAACATTATTCAATTTGCACACAACGAGATTTACAAGGGAAGGGTTTCGGCTCGAACAGGAATTTCGTATCCAAAATTTGTATACAGGCCCATTTTTACATCTCTGTAAAGCTCCCAAAAGCATTCGTTTGTGTAATGTGTGGTTTGTCTGTTAGAGCACTGTACAAGTTGAGGGTGGGGGAGCACTGTACAAGTTAAGTGGATGGGACACTTTACCCGTAAGCCTAGCCTAGCCTAGAAGCTAGTGTGAGTGGTAAAATGTCTAAAGCCCATTTAAGAACATTTTTCTCCAACGTTCTGTCTGAAAATATTGCAGCTAATCAAAAGTATATACTGTTGTGTGAGTCATTAAATGCGCACAAGGACGCAACCTTAATAAATGAATCATTCCAAGATTAGGACATGGAATTTATGATCATTCCACCTAAGAAACTAAATATATCCATCCTATGAATATCTATTTCCTTAGACAATACAAACTATATGCTCGGAAGATAACAGATTACATAAGGACTCTTGCTGAGAATCCAGAACTCAACTTGGGAAATCGAGTGTTTATAATGAAAATGCACTGTGTTAGCTATTCATAACCAGTTGTCTGCTCCAGTATACCGCCCTATGCTTCAGTATTCCTGGCAGTCAGCTGGTTACGTGAATTGTGAACAAGTCTCAGACTTCAAAAATGTACTGTAATTCAGGTGGCATTTGATTTTTCAGCACTGGAGTGTGGTTCAGAAGATTGTTCAGGTGTTGCTTCTGTGTGTTGTGCTTATTGCTCAGCTCCATGCTGTATCATGCATTTTGTGGAGAATCCTCATGTACATTTTTAAAGAAGTGTATTGACCAATACCAACCAAACGGAGAGTTACACAAATGAATGATTTTACGGTCTTCATCACCATTGTGAGGTAAGCGTCTGTACAAATTTTTAACCAAAAATTCCTGTTCAAGCCGAAACCCTTCCCTTGTTAGTGTCGCCGAATTTAATTCACTTAGGGATGTGTACCAAGCATTTCATGGAATTTGACCCCAATGAACTTCTCTCGTGTCACAATGATAAGCGATCTTAGGAGTCCAAATTACTCTGTCCGACTTATACGCAGCGTAGTGAATGTTGTTTATCACATATTATATGAATACTAAGGTAAGGAATAAATCGTGCTGTACGTTTGTTAATTACTAGAAGACAACTACGACTAGCAAATTTTTTCTTCCACTACTTGCATCATTCTATTGAGATTATTTTCCTTTTGTTTCTCTACAGAATCAGCCATGGGAACATCTGTAAACGCCCAGAGATTTGGAAGTTCAGATTATATTGATGCTATGCACAAGTAAGTATATCGCATTATTTAGAATCATTCACATGTTTTGTTCAAAATTTTCATTAACTTATGGGTCTCTATGAAGAAATAGTTTTCAGATGTTATACTGGTTTAGTTTATTTTGAATAGGAAATATCTTGGTGAATATTGATCCCAGTGTCAAAAATTACAACGCTTAGAATTTAAATTTTAAGAAAACAAAAGTAATAATTTCCTTATGCATTGTACAGAGAATGACTAAAAAATAAAACAAAATTTTCTGGAATGTTCTTTAAATAAAAAATACATAAACAAAAGTTTATATCATCAAATGAAATAGTTTCAAAGATATAAAAACAATTGCGAATAGAGCCTTCAAACTGGTAGGTTTTATCTATAGAAACTCAAAACATTTTTTCAGGAATGTTGAAACGATCTTAAAAATATATAATAGTTTAATACGAAGTAAATTAGAGTACGCATCTATGGTTTGGAACCCTCACTATCACTCGCACTCTGCCATTTTAGAGTACAGAATAAAATCCTAAAACTGCTATATGTGAAAAAAACATTCATGTTACAACATATTCCAACCTTATGAATCCATGCTGGTTGAATTTAATGTACCATCTCTCAGTGATCGCAGGATAAGAGCACAACAAATTTATTTGTTCAAAACCATAAATGGTTCAATAGACAACCCTGATCTTCTACAGCCAATTAGTTTCAATTTTGGTAAATCAAATTTGAGAAAGCGATCTCTCTTTTATTTACGGATATCAAAAACACAATCTCATAAAATGTCTCCACTTTTATTAATGCTTCGAACTTACAATCATCTATCAAATAAACAGGATGTAGATTTCTCGTTATCGTACAATTTATACAATAAAAAATTATATACAGCAATGGTTTCATGATATGTTAAATTCTAGTTGCATGTTAGTTATAGTTATAATCAGATATCCTACTAATTGGAACACATGTTCTGTAGCAGTGAATTTTTTAAATTAATAAATTAAGCCTACTAGTCCTACTATATAATACTGTATACTGAATTTATTAACGTAGTGTTATATTTACTCTGTAATTTGCCAATTATAGCTACATTTTACATTTTTGGTTAAGATATCTATACTTAACTATTTTTCATTTATATCTATATCTGTGTCTTTTATTTAGGTAATATCTGTTTTTTCATTTTTAATTTGTAATTACACTTGTATCTTGAATTTGTTTCTGTTTTATCTCTTTTTCATGTTATATGCAATTCTATGTTTTTTTTAAACAAATCTGTGCTGTCTATTGTAATTGGGGCTTTGTCCTGTTATAGACATAAATAATTAAATAATTAGATAATAAATAAATAATAAATAAATAAATATCAATTAAACATGATTTGTGATTACTAAAGACAGTTTTATTCGTTCAACAACAATGGAATGAATACAAGTGTGCACGCAATATACATAACGTCACGTCCTTCAGTACACACCCTGCTCACAAATACAAGTAACGCGCACTAGAAGGTCATTCTAAACATTTTCCTTACTCCTAAACAACTACTGTATACTTCAGTTTAGCAATGTTTTTGTTATTATGCACTTACTAATTGAAATAAACACGCCTAAAACAATTACGAAAGTACAGAAGTGAGTAGAGAAATTCGGAAGAGAGTATGTATGTGTAAATTACGACAAAATTGTGTGTAATTCATGTAAGACTGACATAATCTATTCTAAAATATGGTATTTCCAGCAGCATTGTGATTAAAAAACATAGAAACTATTTGAAATTTATAGAAAGAAGTGAGTCTGATGATCTACCTTCAACTAGTAATTCAGTGTCAGCGCACGAATTTAGCAGAAATTACGAAATTATGGTGCATACCAGCATTCCTTTCATCAAATTTGACGGCAATTTTTTTTGGAAAGAACACTTTTACACGAGGGCAGTACCTGTGTTACAGTTGTACAGGTATTTTAGGCTAAATTTTACACTAAAGATTATTGTAATATAATAGGCTTAAATATTCCATTCAGTACAGAAACTTGTTACACTTGTACCGATGTTTTAAGTTAAAATTTTACAGCAAAGATTATCGTAATATTACCTTAAACATTGCATTAAGAGCGGTACCTATGAAACAGTAAGATTTTAATTTAAAATGTTACAATAAATATTATTGTAATATAGGCTTAAATATGTTAAGAATAGTGCCTCTGATAGAGTAACAGTAGAAATAACTAAAATGCTCTCTCAATTAATATCACTCAATAAAAGAATTGTATTCCAATGGATACCATCCCATTGTGGAATCCTGGGAAACGAGAATGCGGATGCTTTAGCAAAGAAGGGCAGCACTGCTACTTACAGACCTGTTACTAAATCTACGTATTATTCTGTGAAAAGATTTATTAAATCTACATACTTAGATTTCAACAAACAAAATTTGATAACCAATCTCAAGGAAAAAAATGGAACTCTCTGCATCATAATCCACAGTTAATTCCCGATTTACCACGCATTTAGATTGGCCAAACATCTGCATAGAATTGGAATATATCAGTCTCCTAACTGCCCATTGTGCAACTCAAACGAAGAAATGGATTCGGAACACCTCAAAATCTGTACTTCAGTGGCTGACCATGATAATATCTTTGAAAATACTTTATTGTCAAACGCCTGGCATTAGAAAACAACAACAACATTTTAAGTTAAAATTTCACATTAAAGATTGCTGTAATATGCGTTTAAACATTTCGTTAAGAACAATGTCTGTGAAACAGTAACATTTTTAATTGAAACTTTTCAGAAAAGACTGTGTTTATTCTTTTGTAATACACAACACAACCTTAGTCTTGAAACCATTGTTATATGTATGTACTGTGGCTGTTGGCCTTGATGCGGGAGTAGTCTCTTTTCAGTTGTACAGCGCCACGTGCCACTACTCTTCGTCTATTTATTTGGCTTATTCCACAAACTCCGTACTGATTTAACTTCAAAGAGTAGATTCTGAAATTCCGCTCTCTAGTGATTATGCATTACGTTTGTGTACAACACTCGTATTATAAATTTGTTTACCACTTGGCATCGAACTGTTCATCTTGTAACTTGCCACGAAATCACAGAATAGGTCTCCAGAAACTGCCTACACTCTGAGTTAGGTTAAGTTTGCGTAACTTTATTTATTAAAAAGATGCAAATCCTTTAATTGGAAAGACCCGAAACATCGATAATGTCTTTTATACAAATAACAGAAGTCCTGTCCCTTCTTTAGGCCTTTCAGACGTTGTTAACTTTCATTATTTGGATTTTGCTTTACCAAATTCACAGAATGGCAACTTGAAAAAATATTTCTAATAGAACTGTGGCGTTTTACTGGCATATCTGGCATACTCTGTAGCTACTACCAAAATTAATTTGTTGGTATATTTTTAAACATATTTTCCATGGGTTAACGAAAGGGAGTTTCGCTCTGTACTGACAAATCGTCCATTTCTACATTCAATATCCTATGAAGGATGGAAATCAAGAAGCAAAGAAAATTGAGTCAATTTTGCGGATATTTCCTGATTCTTAGCATATACATCTACCGTGCGGTCTCTTACAATTGTCTCCCTGACTAGTTATGCGAAGTATTTCCCGATTTACGAGAAGCGATCCATGGTCGCAAGCGTTACGAAAAGGTACGCAACTGCGAAATCACCGCCGTATGTCACAATAAACTTTAACATATTTTCAATACACAAAAGAATTGAGGAGTTAGTTACGGTGAAATGATAACTGTTTCAATGCTATTTTTAGAGGAAGAGTGAATTATATCCCCCAATTTTGCGAATATTACTGGAGGCCAAATGTGCTTTCATATGTCGCTCCCATGATCATAATAATTGGTTCTTTCTCAAATACCAACAACAATCCTTTATTTCGGCGCGTTTAATTTAAAAACAGTTAGTTTGAATTTATTCCATGCAATGTTTCATAAAATATACAGAAAACAGCTCTGTATATTTTTATATTTTACAATAATTTATATGTTCATTTCACACTTTGAGTACCACCCAGCAGTGACTCACTTACCACCAGATTTACGCGTACCATAGGTTGCTGCTCTAATTCATTGTATTACTTTCTTATGGAAATTAATGAACCCGGAGGTTCATTGCCGCCCACACATAAACCCGCCATTGGTCCCTATCCTGAGCAAGATTAATCCAGTCTCTATCATCATATCCCACCTCCCTCAAATCCATATTAATATTATCGTCCACACCTGTGGAGTAATGGTCAGCGAGTCTGACTGCGAAACCAGGTGGCCCGGGTTCGAATCCCGGTCGGGGCAAGTTACCTGGTTGAGGTTTTTTCCGGGGTTTTCCCTCAACCCAATACGAGCAAATGCTGGGTAACTTTCGGTGCTGGACTCCGGACTCATTTCACCGGCATTATCACCTTCATATCATTCAGACGCTAAATAACCTAGATGTTGATACAGCGTCGTAAAATAACCCAATAAATTAATTAATATTATCTTCCCACCTACGTCTCGGCCTCCCCAAAGGTATTTTTCCCTCCGGCCTCCCAACTAACACTCTATATGCATTTCTGGATTCGCCCATACGTGCTACATGCCCTGCCCGTCTCAAACGTCTGGATTTAATGTTTCTAATTATTTCATATGAAGACTACAATGCGTGCAGTTCTGTGTTCTCTAACTTTCTCCATTCCCCTGTAACTTCATCCCTCTTACCCCAAATATTTTTCTAAGCACCTTATTCTCAAACACCCTTAACCTATGTACGACTTGAAGCTTTCCCGGCGTTTGATGTAGAATAACTCTTCTCGGGTTCTCAGCCAGGTGAGTTGGAGATTAGCTAGCCGTCGGAAGCTTGGAAGCTAATCTCCAACTCACCTGGCTGAGAACCCGAGAAGAGTTATTCTACCCTATACCTATGTTCCTCTCTCAAAGTGAGAGTCCAAGTTTCACAACCAAAAAAAAAAAAAAAAAACAACCGGACTGGATGATAAAAGCTTCTTAACCGAATAATAACAGGCATTTCCTATATTTATTCTGTATTTAATTTCCTCCCGAGTATCATTTATATTTGTTTGCTGCTCCTAGGTATTTGAATTGTTCGACCTCTTCAAAGGATAAATTTCCAATTTTTATCTAATTCATTGTATTACTTGTAAAAATACAGTAGATGATGATGGAGCACAAACATAATTTTTACTCTAAAGGGCTTAATATATAGAGTAATTCTGTAAGTGTGTAATTTATATTATCTAGACCTATATTATAATGAAATATGTTACATAACTTACTTTAATATTCCAGCCTTAAAGTCTACGTGTCACTTGAGGTTATTTATTACGCATTCAATTCTTTCTGCTACATGAATATACACTAATGTCTGTGCTCAAGAATCACCAAGTCACACCCTTCAACCAAACAAACAAGATTCGGTAAACAACTATGTGAATGGAAATGAATTGAATTTATGGGAAGGGGACACTATGGGCCAGCGCTGCGACTTGTTAAGACCTACTGCGCTAACCCTCAAGCTAGGCGCATTCCTAAACCCACACCGGCTGACTACACTGAGGTTGGCTGCGTACCCGGGTTTCGAACAGACAACTCCCTCTCCTCCCTACGCCAGCCCCCTTCGTGCGTCTCCATCCGGCAATCGGAGAATGCTATGGAATGATGACGAAATGGAGTAATGGCGACAAAATGATGTGCATGCCTAATATGGCGAAAAACGGGAGAACCCCGAGAAAAACTCCTACTGCGATCTTGACCGCCACAATTGTCAATTCAATGAAAAATCCCAGATCTGACCGGGACTCGAAACTTGGGCTACATGCGCGACAGGTGGGAGGTCTGACCACCCAGTCACCGCAGGGGGTATAGTATGTGTAACGTGTGACGCCTGAGGTAGCTGAGTAGTCTGTCACGCAGGCGCTCCGGGTTCGAATTCCGAAATAGCCCACAATTATTCATCGAAAAATCCATAATGACAATTATGACTGACAAGGTCTCAGTTAGGTTTTTTTCGGGGTCCTACCGTTTCCCCATATAAGGCATCTACATCATTCCGTCAATTTTCGTCTCTGATGTCATCATTCTATAGCATTCCCCCAACGCCGACAGGCGATGCACGGAGTGGGCTGGCCTAGTGGCGACTGACGCTACCTGTTCGAAATATTTATTTATCTATGTTTTTATTTATTCATTTATTCATTTATTTATTTATTCATTTATTTATTCATTTATTCATTTATTCATTTATTTATATATATATATATATATTATATATATATATTTATTTATTTATTTATGTCTATAACAGGGAAAAGCCCCAATTACAATAGACAGTACATATTTGTTTAAAAAACACAATTGCATATGCCTATAAACTGAAAAAAGAGGTAAAACAGAAACAAATGCAAGATACAAGTGTAATTACAAATTAAAAATTAAAAATGAAAAAAAAACAAATAAATAATACCTAAATAAAAGACACAAATATATATATATATATATATATATATATATATATATATATATATATATATACATACATATACTAGTGGCTTATGCAGCAAATGCTGCAAACTAATTTTATTAAACGTCCAAATAAACATTTCTCAGATTTATTTTCAATGAAGAATACCAGACATTCGGAAAGTTATTTGCTTCCGTAACAATGAAAGATACTCTCTCTCGAGCCAATACTGAAGATAACCACGCATATAAATATCTATACCACACCGCCATTAAATATATGAAAAAGACCCAACCCCACTTGATTAATAAGTATAAAAATATTTAATTTTTAATAATATTATTATCTTACGTAAGTTTTGTAGCTTTCAGTAACATATACTATATATATATATGTATATATATATATATATATATATATAAGAATAACTTAAATTAGATTTTAATTATATATTTTACTGAGTGGCGGCTATATAGTATATATAAGTATATATATATATATATATATATATATATATATATATATATATATATATATATATATAGCCGCCACTCAGTAAAATATATAAATTAAAATCTAATTTAAGTTATTCTCTGCATCTACTTATATAACCCCAAAACGTTTCACTTTCATATCATCAATATGTATAATTAATGAAAAATAGTTACATCATGGCATTAACTACAATAATACTGTATTTCATTTCTAATGGTAATAATGTCATCAAACCACCTCAAGTTTTGTAGTTTTTAATATCCAATACACAGCTGTGCCCAGAAAATTACACACCACAGAATCGAACCTATAAATTATTTTTAGTAAGTTAATTTTTTAATAACCAATTTAATTTGAGAGCTAAATATGTCAGCATTCTTGCAGATCATGGCCTTCGTATAATATTGTTTACTGTAGTATGTGTTTTGTTTTATTTTGAAATGCAACACGGCAGTCTTGATGCTCGCTTCGCTCCTCCTTTACAAAAAAGCGAAGGTAATATCAAGTCGGCCGTGAATGCTATTAGCTAGTTATCAAAACTGACGACAGAACGATTTTGGAAAATAGGAAAATTATGTTTAAAAATTGACATTTCACTGAAAACTACTATTTTTCCGAAAAACTTTGAGTTTCAAGCTTCAAAATGAGGAGTCATTTATTAAAATCCGTCCAGCCGTTTTCCCGTAATTTCCACTACCAGTTCAGAGAGACAGAGACAGAGACAGAGACAGAGACGGAGAGAGGGACAGAGAGAGAGAGAGAGAGAGAGAGAGTGTGAGAGTGTGAGAGTGTGAGAGAGTGTGTGTGTGTGTGTGTGTGTGTGTGTTGTGTGTGTGTGTGTTGTGTGTGTGTGCGTGTGTGCGTGTGTGCGTGTGCGCGCGCAGCGAAGTAGTCAGCCGGTGTGGGTTTGGGAACGCTTAACTTGAGGGTTAAGGCAACAGATCTTTAAAGGTCACAATTCTTGATTCCAATACCCCCTTCCGAAATTCTATTCCATAGCATTCTATGTGTGCCGTATACCTTGCGGTTCATTCAACTAATGTACGTTCCTTAATATCTAATAATATGGGTAATAATAATAATAATAATAATAATAATTATTATTATTATTATTATTATTATTATTATTATTATTATTATTATTATTATACTAATGATAATAGATAGCAATAATAATTCCTTCCCTGTAAATTTATGAAAAAAATAGAATAGAAATTTCTGAGCCCAATATTGTACTCTAAATCAAATAGTGAAAATTATAATGCACACAATTAAGTGCAAATTTATCTTCAGCATAGAATAAGACAGCGATATAGTAATAAGACGTAAGTTTTCGTCCCGTGCTCATCTTTAAGTTAGCAATAAATTTCAGAGAAAATTCCTACAAGAGTTGACTAACATGTAATAAGCAGGATTTGACACTGTGAAACACAAAAGTCTGCATTACATTTATTTCAAATACTTACTACTGAATTGAAGGGTTCAGAGCCGCAGTGGGCCAAGCGACATATATTACAAGCGGAGAAAACGAGGGTTAAAGTTAAGTGATTACCGTAATTTAATTAAAACCTATAGCAAGTAATATAAAGTAGCCTATGCACATTAAAACTACGAGTAAATGATATGTCAATTTTCATGGTGTTCACTAACTTTAAGCCTTGCTCTCCCGTTTTCAATAAATGGCGCTTGGCCCAATATGGTTCTGAACCCTTCAATTATAATCTAAGACGTCATACTGGGATATCTCTTCCTCATGAAAAAATTTGTGAATAATTCATAACATTTAGGGCCGTATTCATAGACATTTTTGTTGCGGACTTCCGGCGGATGATCAGCGAAGTAACGATTTTCGTATTCATAAACCAGTGTTAGCGATATGATATGATATGATATGATATGATATATGATATGATATGATATGATATGATATGATATGATATGATATGATATGATATGATATGATATGATATGATATGATATATGATATGATATGATATGTTATGAGATATGATATGAAATGAGATATGATATGATATGATATGAGATATGATATATGATATGATATGAGATATGATATATTATATGATATGAGATATGATATATGATATATGATACGATACGATATATGATATATGATACGATACGATATGATATGATATGATATGATATGATATGATATGATATGATATGATATGATATGATATGATATGATATGATATGATATGATATGATATATGATATGATGTGATATGATATATGATATGAATCCTGTACAAGTAACCAGTCGATAGCCGGGGCTAGTGTAGTACGCTCGTAGCGCGGGCTAGCGAAATGTCTATGAATAGCACCCTTAATGTTTACTTCTATGGAAAAAATCAAATTTTTTAATTTATTAAATACTATGTTAAAAATATCATGCATTATGTTCCACGAGGAAACCCAGTCTCGCGGATATACAAGATTGATGTAATTGTTTCATTATCTGTGAAGTTATGTGTAAATTTCATTCAATGTTTAATGTTTCAGTATGAAAGAGATTTTCACAGAAAGGATTGCCAAGCCGTATCTACTAGCTGACTTCATTTTTAATCTTACCAAGTGGGGAAAACTTCAAGCCGAAAGCCTAAAAGTTATACATGGCTTGACTAAAAAGGTAAGACGCATATCAGTGAACAAAACGTCTGGCGAATTTAATTGGATTGTATTGAATACTATTTAGAAGACAGGTAGCCAAGAAGGTAAGACGCATATCAGTGAACAGGGGCCTGTTTCTCAAAAATACTAGTTTAGTAGTTCACCAGTTACTAGTTACCAGAGTATATTTCATCAGTCAACTCAAACTATTTCACCAGTCTAGTAACTTGTGACAATTTTTCACTAGTCACATGATCTCTTTCACTAGTTAGCTGATTGAGTTCATTTGTTTATAGTCATTGGTAGGTATTGTTATTTGAGTTTAGAAGGCTAAGTTGTTTGTGCTTTGGTTCTTACTTCTCTCTTTTCTTGAAATTCCATCAATTGAAAGCAAATTAACTATACTCAATATGAGTAATGAATCAAAGGATATATCATTCGGTGCTTTTTCAAACATAATAACAAAAAATGATAAAGTAAACGAATGGACAAAAAATTTGTAATATGTGAGGCTATGGAACTGATACCTCAGAACAAAGATTATGCATACGTTAGAGACACTTACTGGCCCAACATTGAGAAAGCAACTCTGACGAGTACCAATTCAAGTTTACAGTATCATAATATGAACACATTATGCAGCTAGTGGGTCTACTGGCGACATGAATGCCACTTATGACTTGAAAAATTCGCTAATTTTTTTTTTCAGTTTTACGTTTGATCTATTCGTAAATTGGTGTCGTTTTGTATTTAATTTGTAGACTAAAGTTGACAATGTCAGAAGAACTGGCAGTGGAGGAGGAAAGCCAGCAAAAATTACTGCAGTTGATGAATTGGTATCAGATTATTAGGAAAAAAATTCTGCATGTGTTGCTGGTCTAGGGCAGACAAACCAGATGGCATTGGAAAATAATCAACATCCCGATTTGTAGAGCAATTTGTATTTGAAGCTTTGCTGATAATGCATGACTTCTATTTGTTTGTCTTATTATGGCAGGCCCCACTATATTTAACAACTCTCCAAGCTTTTCAGCACTTTATTTAAACCATTCATTATATTTAAACAATGCTCCCGTAAAGGAATAATAACTGTTCCTTCTCGATATAGTTTTAGCTCTTCTCGCAACTTCTTTACTACTTCAATCGGAATCACTAAACCACATATTAAAAAAATAACTACAATATTTTGTTTTGATTATCTGAGAAAGATTGCCACTGGTAACTGATAATATAGAAATCACCAGTCTTTAGAGTCTTGTAGGAATATTCCTGTTGAATACTAGTATAATCAACTAGATTAGCATTTTGAGAAACAGAATCTCTTAGGAACTGGTGAAATTGACCAATATTACTAGTCTGTGAACTGGTAACTACTACTTTACCCTTGTAGTTTCTAGAAACACAGACTTGTAAAACAAACTATTGTTACTACTGTACAGACTAGTATTACTAGTCCATGAGTTTTGAGAAACAAGCCCCAGAACGTCTGGCGAATTTAATTGGATTGTATTGAATACTATTTAGAAGACAGGTAGTCTACTTTGATTCACAGGAATAGAACCTTATGGTAGCCTATGTTACTTTTTCCTTCCATAGAAGTTTTAAAGGAGTAATAAATGTTTTATTATTATTTTTTTTTTTTTTAACTTTAACATACTTTAAAATTAGATTCTTATATATTCGTACTCTTTCTTATATTTATCAGCTTAGCATTTCGTTCTAATGATAACAATTTAACATAGTAGGTATTTAATGTATAGTACCTTTCGTTCACTTGAAGTTACTGTGAAGGAAGAGCAGATTGTTCACACGTTACTGCCTGTACTACTGAATAGACGACAGTACAGCTACATAATGATGTATCAGTAAGCTACCCCTTTTAGGCATTCAGTGTGCTATACTCTAGCCCGCAGGAGTAGCAGCCACAGACGCCACAAGCCTGCATGATATGACGCAACTTGGCCTAACCGCTTAAAGCGAGGTCCACAATTAAGTCAACTAGGGCCGTATTCATAGAGATTCTTAGCGCGGGCTTTCGGTGGATGATCAGCGAACTAACGTTTTTCGTATTCATAAACCAGTGTCAGCGATATGATATGATATGATATGATATGATATGATATGATATGATATGATATGATATGATATGATATGATATGATATGATATGATATGATATGAATCCTGTTTAGCACGCTCGTAGCCCGGGCTAGCGAAATGTCTATGAATAGCACCCCTCGAGTTCAACCCAACCTCATCTCTAGCGCATAGCTCACACACACAACAAAAAAAACAGACACACACAGCTTTTTTCTGGCTAAAACCGAGAAATGTGTCAATAGTTATGTTTTTAATACATTTCATCTTTGAACACCACCTAGGCCTTGAAAGTATACAATTTTGATGAAATGAAGGTTAAAACTACAAAATTTCCATGCACAGGACAGTAATCATCTTCCTGACTACTATAATATGTATATTCTACATAGAGTTCAACCACATTTTTAACCAAAAGAAACGCAGCACATGCATGCATGCATACATACATACATACATACATACATACATACATACATACATACATACATACATACATACATACATACATACAGGGTAAACTAGGGTCTGTTGGACAGTCGGGCATGTTGGACACTCTGTACTTTAACGTGTTACCACGCCACTTGTGGGCACCACATTCAGCTAGAAGTCAATGACGGAAGTAGCCACGAGTGGGGCTACTTCCGTCATTAACGCGTTAAAGTACGGAGTGTCCAACATGCCCGACTGTCCAACAGACCCTAGTTTACCCTATATATATATATATATATATATATATATATATATATATATATATATATACACACACACACACACACACACACATACATCTACTGTCCATTACTCAGGAGAAGACGAGCGGAAAGAATGTGACCTTCTTGACTATCGCTGCTGATTATTATAAACATCGCTCAGATAAGCATCCCAGTAGCCAGGTTATTACTCGTACCGGAAACATGAGTAACAATGCGTATGGAAATTAAATCTAAGTTGAACAGAAGGAGACCTAATGTTTCCGTTTACTGCAGTACAAATATTGCACGTGTTGTCTTACGTTATCTGCTCACATCCCTTCCTCCTCAGTCCGCTCTCGTCTTCCCCTGAGTCACCGACAGTACCCACATATCCCTACACTTAAAAAAATAAACTTTACTCTTACTAATTTATGGCTGAAAATGACACACTAGTATTCTCTTGTTAAGCTGGACAATAAATTAATCTTGTAAATTAATAATGACTTATGTCATTATATACATACATGCATTTTTTTTTATTTTATTGGGTTATTTTACGACGCTTTACCAACAGCTTAGGTTATTTAGCGTCTGAATGAGATGAAGGTGATGATGCCGGTGAAATGAGTCCGGGGTCCAACACCGAAAGTTACCCAGCATTTGCTCATACTGGGTTGAGGGAAAACCCCGGAAAAAACCTCAACCAGGTAACTTGCCCCGACCGGGCCACCTGGTTTCGCGGCCAGACGCGCTAACCGTTACTCCACAGGTGTTGACTACATACATAGGCTACATACATACATACATACATACATACATACATACATACATACATACATACATACATACATACATACATACATACATACATACATACATACAATATGATGTGTATAATATGAATTTATAAAATTATTTCTGATAGACTTCGCATCAATATTTGCACCACGAAAGGGAAACACGTTATTCAACTTTTTCTAACTTTATATTAATAATATGACTTTTTTTAGGTGATAAAGGAGCGTAAAGAGCAGAGAGCAAATGAATCCCAGAAGATAATTACAGAAGACGACATGAATTACGGTATGGAATCAGTTCTTTATATAATCCATTAATTACCACCACAATATTTACAAAATTTAAGTAGCCAATCAACAATAAGTTAGGCTATAATAAAATTGCTTTTAGAAGCACTGCGTGCTAAAAGGTGATAAATCCATTTTTGGTGATTTCGAGATTGGAAGTGTAATGTGTTGTTTTATCCAATTACTACATATGAGGAAAAAATTGTGTGGATTAAACGTTGAATAGTCCAGTTTATAGGCCGTCTCGGATGAGCCATGTATATCAATGTACGGGTTGCATACCTATGGATTTGGAAGGTATAAGAATGAGTGAAAGATGCCATGGATTGTTCTACTACTTTATTAATGTGAATTAAGAGAAAAAAAAATTGACTAGAGGATTAATGCGAGAGCTGTGATACTGTGTCGCGGAGCTATGAGAATCCGAGTGCGCGCAAGAAACGGCATAAGTAGCAACGATTTTCAAGTCAGTATTTCGTAAACGAGGAAAAAGCGAAACGAATGACTATCGCTATGTCTCTTAAAGACCGAAAATTAACATAAATATGCATTCTTATTAAATCGAAGCACCTAGGACGGAACCCTTGCCAGACCCATCGTATGAATTAATTTATCATCAGTTCACTGAACGCATGTCTATTTATTGTTTTAGTTGTTCTCAATCATTACTTAAACTAAAAAATAAAAGCGCCGCGAGTTAGAGAATTTCAACGACGGAAAATATCGTGTCTCCGCCACTAGACGTGTTGTGCGTGAAGCCTAAAACAATTTATGAACGGCTTGAATTAGACACATTACGAGTATGTAGTAATCTCGTTTTCATTATGGACATGCAGTGTGTGAAAAATTTTCGTTATCGCGTCACAATTGCCTTTGAAATCGGAACCGTGTCGCGCTTTAACTGTCATTCAGCTCTTCGTCACCTCATTTGGAGTTTCTCGTTGTTGCTGCCAGATCTTAGTTAATAGTAGCAATAATAATAATATTTCTAGATTTAGACAACATGGAGAAAAACTAGACGTGACAATGCCGCACACGTTTTAAAGTCTAATCAGGTGGTTACAGTAATTATTATTGTTACAAGTCAGAGATCGGCAGCTCCAAAACGATTGCCGCTTGTCCATAATGAAAACGGGACCACTATAATACTAAACAATACACAGATTAGCCCTTGTAACTTAGCTCCTCTAGAATTTTATGCTACTTGTCTGGGGTATTTTTTGACCTCAAGAATATTTGTTTTTAATAATTAGGGTATTTTATAGCTTAATGTATTTCTATACACAGTACAAGCAAATTGAAGGGTTCAGAGCCATAGTGGGCCAAGTGACTTTTATTAAAAACAGAGAAAGCAAGAGTTAAAGTTAAGTGTATACCATAGTTTAATGAAGATTAACATATCATTTAGTTTTAATGTGCATACTTTATATTACTTGCTATACGTTTTATTGAATTATGGTATTCACTTAATTTTAACACTTGTTTTCTCCATTTTTAATATATGGCGCTTGGCCCACTATGGCTCTGAACCCTTAAATTGACATTTCTTCTTGCACCTAGATTATTTGCTATATTTAAAAAATGAATCAATTAATTAAATTAGTTTAATAGCAAATTATTTATTCTGTATCTGTGTTTTTACTTTTTCAATTATCAGAGAACACATTCAATTTCCTTGAAATAAAACACACAAAAAATATTATAGCATCAAGAGTAAATTATTATGTTTAGGCAATTAATTTATTAAATCACATCACATGCTCCTTGTCAGGGAAAAGTCGCTCTTTTTTGAGAAAGGTATTTGTTTGGGATCAATATGTTATTAGAATTCTAGTTCTAGTCTAAGGAATTATAATTTAAAATCTGCACAATTGTACACGGATGGCGTTTACAAGATTTACAGTTAACATGATTTTTGGAAAGTTACGGCTCAGAAGAAACTGTAATGTTTTACTCTATTTCATTCTTCATCAGTGCAAAATCAAAATTGGTAAGTGTGTAAACTGTACCTACCAATCTTTCTATAAACAATTCTGTTATTCAGGACGAAAGAGGCGTCTGGCATTTTTGGACATGTTGCTGGAAGCAGCGGAGAATGGTGCAAATTTAACAGACAGAGACATAAAGGAAGAAGTTGACACTTTTATGTTTGGGGTGAGTAAATTATAACTAGCTTATGTATCAAAAGATTGTCATTACTGAAATGTGTTAATAGTATTCTGATAGAGAACACAAACTCTAGCTCCCTTAGGCTTTCATTTTAAGAATTTAGAAGATTTAAGAATCAAAATCTAGAATAGCCTACATAGATTTTAAATTAAAAGTTGTAGTTTCGCCTAATTTTTGTCAATCCTGATTTGTCAAGTACAAATTAGGAGATAATTCTCTTCTTTTAATGTGTCAAAAAATAAATATATTCAATAATTAAAAGATTAAATACAACATAAACACAAATGGCTTTTAAGGAACCCGAAGGTTCATTGCCGCCCTCACATAAGCCCGCCTGCGGTCCCTATCCTGTGCAAGATTAATCCAGTCTCTATCATCATATCCCACCTCCCTCAAATCCATTTTAATATTATCCTCCCATCTACGTCTCGGCCTCCCTAAAGATCTTTTTCCCTCCGGTCTCCCAACTAACACTCTATATGCATTTGTGGATTCGCCCATACGTGCTACATGCCCTGCCCATCTCAAACGTCTGGATTTAATGTTCCTAATTATGTCAGGTGAAGAATACAATGCATTTATTACTATTGTATTTTATAATTAATTATACGATGTACGCTAATGAAATAAATTACTTCGCGCGGCCAAATGAAAGAATAAATGTTTCATTTCCTCCATTTCACAAATATGTTTTCTTTTGCAACTGAGAAAGAAAGATTTCTGATATAATGTTGAAACGTTCATGTTTTATTAAGATGTACGCAAGTAACTGGTCATATAATTCCCGTAGCGTAGCAGATCACAATTTTCTAATAATGTAATCTCTTTCATATCACTCTGATTTGTACAAGATTGGATATTAAAACTGTATATACTAAGAAAATCATTCGTTGCGAAGGACGGTGCAGTCTTGTCAAATGTCGTCTTATACACTATGCCTCAAATTGTGGCAGAAAAGAAATTTTTAATGCATATTTGCTACAAGTGATTTCACTGAATATTATTCCCTTCCTTTCTTCTGTTTTCATGACTGATGATCAGACCCACAATAATTTTATACCGTAATTATATATACAGGAAGTTCCAGAATTCAACTGAAGAAATTTAATGGGTTATAGAGGGGTCCTAGGGGAACTAGAAGTCTGCGGGTTCAAACTTGCAAGTAATGGCGTGAAATACAATATTTCTATGTCTCTATGCCACAATCGGTAAAATTATAGACGGCTTGTGTCAGATTATGAGGTCGAAAGTTCGTCTTCCTAAGAGATGGAAGTAAGCAATATTCATAAATTGCAGTACATTACAGTACGTACATATATTGTAATGAAAACAAATTATTCTTTCACTACTCACTGCCGATTGTAAAAACAGTTCCAGGGATCTTACAAAGTAAGGAACTCCACCTTAAATTTGGTATTCTTCTACAAGAAAATAAGTACACAGGGTCGTACTGAAAGTCATGATCAACACGTTGCTACAGACGTGGACAAATTATTAGACAAAAACGTTTCTCTTTGAAATATAATATAATTCGTCATATCAACTATCAGTATAATTCACAGAGTCTCTATTGTTGTAAATATGATTGGTTAAGTATATTTTGTCTTGCTGTGTTGGTACTACTGGTGTTTTAATTATATACAGCAGAAGATATTCAACAGTCTGTTCTCCCATGGCCTGCAAGAAGACCGGACATGAACGAAATTGAAAATGTGTGGTCTATACTGAAGAAGAAAGTGAACAAAAAGAGTTTTACAACAAAACATGGACTCATTTAAGCACTGTCTGATATCTGGCTAAATGATGTTGATATTCAAAGACAGTGTCAAACTTTGGTTTCCAGCATCCCTGACAAAATCAACGTGTTAATAAAGAATAAGGGAATGTTCACAAAATATTAGTAAACTCCAGACTCAAGTCTCTATTCATTACTTCTGTGCAAAATACATTTTTGTTCATTATTTCTGCCGCTAAATACAGCTTTGTTGCACAAATAATTATTTTTGCCTCATATAATTTGTCCACGTCTTTATAATTTAAATTTCAACAATATATAATAAAAACGATTATATGATCATAATCTACAGACTTACACTATGTATTGACATATTGTGACGTCATTAACTTCTATAATGTGACCACATGCAATGTTTGCAAAATGGTCGACGAGTGTACGGAGGAGTTGCAAGTGATGTAAAACCAATTAGACTCTGCTTCAATAAGTTGCTTACGACCGGCAGTGACCTAAAACAAACTGGTGGAGCTCGGCATACAGTGACAGAAGGAGAGGTGGAAGAAATTCGAACTGGATTTCATAGAAGCCCGAGTAAATCCATTTGCCAGGTATCTAGGCAATTCAATGTGCCTCCGACAACTCTGTAATTTCGTTGTGTTGAAATCACGGATTTCGTCTCCGCATACCACACCACCGTTTGCCCGCGTTGCTGTGGAGTCGCCATTTTTGCTTTTGCGATTGTTGCGCAACGTAGTGACAAAACAATCAACTTTAAACAAATGAAATACAAATTGTTTGAGTTTCTATTTCTTTTAGGACCAGTATCATTTCATAAATCCGCATACCTTATTAGCAATGATCAATTGAACTCAGGGAGGTTCGAATGGAACACCGCGTACATCAATTTTCAAGAAAACTACTCTGAATTATTTCTAAATGTAGAATCTGATTCTCTGCTTACAGGGTCACGACACAGTAATGGCTACAGTTAGCTATTGCCTCTTCCTGTTGGGCTTGCATCCAGATATACAGGTAACATTAATTTTGCATTTGTCTGCAAAATATTTTTCTTATACCGTATAAATCTTACCAGTCTCATTCCTAAAATATAAATAATATTATAAAAATTACTTAAGTTACAAGACTATGAGTCTAAGTTTAATTACATATTGTCACATTTTGCACAATAGGCCTACGTACTCGTATTAAGAAATGTTGTAGTAGCACTCCCTCCATTCTTAAATCTCAACTCCTTTTCGCAAGATTTATATGTTTATTCCAAAGTCTGTAATACAGTAAATAGGTTATTTACAACATAATAAAAATGTTACCTAAAATCCTATACTGTGTTCCATTATGTATGACAGGCGAGTATACATTTCCAGCAGAGTAAGAGAGAAGGAAACTTGCTAATCAAGCAATGACAGTCATCACATTTCAGACTTACTTTGAATCTGGGCGAACTGAAGCGTTCTACTTCTGTCCAAATTCAACATAAACCTCTGGCATTGGTTGAATGGCAAGTTTACGTCACCTGTCAGACATTATGGGACGCAAGATAGACACAAGTTTCGAAATAAAGTAAGCCAATACTATGGGCAATTGAATGGCTGCCTGGAATAACGTTTTAAGTCAGTTTTAAACAGTTTGTCAGGAAAGTAAAAATATATTTATTCCATACTAACATTGTTAAATATTACAAAATATGACAGTGTTAGGTCTCTATTAATACTTCAGTAAGTATTCATACCATTTATATATGTATGTATTGCGTTCATCTTCCAAATAACACAACTTTTTGAACATTTGCAGTAGAAAAACGCTGTATATCAATCCAGAAGAACAACGTTGTAAAGCAAAGAAACTTAAATACTGTCCATATTTCCTGGTAGATTCTTTATGGTTCTTACATTTGAGTACATTAAATAATAATAATAATAATAATAATAATAATAATAATAATAATAATAATAATAATAATAATAATAATAATAAGACAAATTTAGCTCATCAAAACTTGAAAGAAATTACGCAACTTAGATCATAGGTTTAGGCATACAATATCAATATTACACACACAAGAATTTTATTTTCTTTATTCTCTTATTAGGCCATGGCAGAATTCAGAGTAACCATGACCTTATTACCTTTAACCATTCTCCTTTAGTACTCTATGGGCCTACATTGACTTACAACATTATTATACTCACCAGTTCAGGTCGTTTCACATCTGGTTTAACATCACATTTCTTCGAAGTATATTCTTTCCCCTGATCCTTTAGTGTCTTACGTACATTGTCCTTCCATTGCATGATATTAATCTTACGTTTTCTCTTTCTATTACCGTTTTTTATTAGATCACGTGTCACGCTACAAGTATGATTCTCCGCCATTTTATTTGCGTTACAACGTTATTCAGCTCAGCAACACAATCAAAATACTACAGCTCTCGAAGTAGTGTGAATATCAGCAAGACAATGACAGCACATGATGCAAGATGTGCGATACAACATTTTTCAGCCGAAAACTCAGTTTTGTTAAAAGCGGACTTACAACGTTATTCTAGGCAGCCATTCATTTATTGCGACTTGGAAAGGAAAAGGAACTGCATTAGTGCAGTAGAAAATATTACCTGGGGGATTATATCACTTTTGTTAGTATATTTAACCGATAGAAATAAGGTCTAAATGGAGATCTTTTCAAGATCTAAAAATAGTTACGCGAAGGATTCTGATAACAATAGTCTAAGCTAATGGTTCTCAACCGCCATGCCGCTGCTCTCTGGTGGTCCGATGAGAGTAAATGGGAGGCGCGAAAAAAAAAAAAAATAATAATAATAATAATAATAATAATAATAATAATAGTAATAATAATATTATTAATAATAATAGTTTTATATTATTTTCGTACGAAGAAATATTACACTACTTAGCGTTAAACGAAAAAGTAATTAAATTATTTATTTTGAAATCGATCCGGCGGTTTCAGCAATATAGCACAAACTTCTCTGTGACAATGTAAATCAGATGCATTCTATAGGCTATCTTCCTTATAAAAAAGAAATATTTTTCCTTCAGCTAAGATGTTCTTAAAAAATAAAAAAAAAATGTTAAAACTTGTTTAAAATGGTAACATGCGTTACTGGCAAGCGGTATCGTTTCAATACTGATGTAATGCCATCGTCACTGTCTCTTGAACTGCTGCGGCTTCAACTAGTCTTGATTTTCGATGATTACTGTCGTCAGTGGTGGGGATGTGCTGCTGTTACGGTGGTGAGGGTTGTTTTTATATATTTGCTGAATTGTAACTGCAGCAAATTAAGCCTCACACACCAAAGATAAACGCACTACCGAAAATTCAAAAACAAAATATACCGATCAGGCCACTATTAAATTACAAAAATGCACCAGCATAGAAATTAGCGAAATACATTGACAACATTATAAGAAGTAGATTCGTTATTAAATTTGAGAACCCAACAATAACCGACACCATAAATCTAGTCGATAAAATCAAACATAAACATATTCCACACAACACAACATTAGCATCATTCGACATCTAAAATTTATACAGAAACATACCAGTAACAGAAACATTGAAAATACTTTTAAAAAATGCTTAACAGAAACGAAGTACCACAGACTCACATTGACGAATTCATGTATGTCATAGACATCATCACAAAACAAATTATTTCACACACAAATATTATTATGCACAAATTGAAGGATTAGCAATGCGTTCATGCATATCGAGCATATAAGCAGAAATATTCATACAGAATATAGAACACACATATATACTAAATACCACCCGGGTTCGATTTCCGGTCGGGGCAAGTCACCTGGTTGAGGATTTTTCCTGGGTTTTCCCTCAACCCAATATGAGCAAATGCTGGGTAACTTTCGGTGCTGGACTCCGGACTCATTTCACCGGCATTATCACCTTCATCTCATTCAGACGCTAAATAACCTAAGATGTTTATAAAGCGTCGTAAAATAACCTACTAAAATAAACTAAATAGCAACAATAACGAACACACAGAGAAAATAATATACTGACATCTATTCGTAGATGATATAGTAGTCCTATATAATGACAATAAAAGACAAACAGAAAACCTATCATATATACATCCCAATTTAATGTATACAATAGAAATAAAACATAACCAAAGTTATAAGATTTTCAGACAACATAATAAAAAAAAAAAAAAAAAAAACGAATTTAAGACATACAGGAAACCCACTACAACCACAACACATAAACACAATTCGACAAAAAACATGAAGCTTTCCGTATAATGACACACAGATTAACACACCAATGAACGACAACAACATTGAAGAATTGAATACAATCAAATATAGCATATAGCATAATACAACAGTTACAACCCTAATATAATGGACAAAATACAATACAATATACAATACAAGGAAACCGGAGGTTCATTGCCGCCGTCACATAAGTTCGCCATTGCTCCCTATCTTGAGCAAGATCAATCCAGTCCCTATCATCCTCAAATACATTTTAATATTTTCCTCACATCTACGTCTTGGTCGCCCCAAAGATCTCTTTCCCCCAGGTCTTCCAATTAAGACTATATATGAATTGCTGGATTCACCCATACGTGTTACATGCCCTGCTCATCTCAAACGTCTGCATTTAAGGGGATGGACCTACAGGAATGACCAAATATGTATCAAAATTGAAATTCTTTCATTTTTAGCATAAAATTACTTCATTGTATTGACTTCATTTCAGCGAAATTTCAATGTCGTTAGGAAGAAAATAATTGGTTTTACGCCATTTCAAATATGTGTGCCCAAGCTTCTTCGTTGAATATCCGGAGTTTACTTTATATTTTTAAACATATAATGTGTAACATCTCAGACAATAACAGGGATAAAATTTTCAGGGCATAATCTCACATTATAGGCCTACATGAGTAATTCTGTAAGAAAAATTTTACAAATTGTAAATCAAAAAGTAACTTACAAATAGACGTGCAACGACCAGGTGATAATAACAAATTCAGAAAATAACTTATAAATAGCAGTGCATGAATTAAATAAGGTAATGGCAAAGTATAATATGGTAATATCAGCAAAAAAAAAAAAAAAAAACGAAAGTCATGGCTTTCCAAGGGAAAATCTCAGTCCCTTGTAAAATATTTTTAAATGACTCACCACTGGAACAAGTTAGTAACTTTAAATACCTGGAATAATATATTAGGTTTAATAATACCTTAAATCTGGACATAAAGCTACATGTCTTCAAAAATACATGCGGAACGATGAAAAGAACGTTATGCAAAAAAAAAAAAAAAAAAGAAAAAAACCACGAATAAACACAATTCTAAAATTCCACAAAGTTATGGCTGTACCTGCATTACTTTATGGCTCAGAATGTTGGACATTAATTAGACAACAAAAAAGAAGAATAGAGGTGGCAGAAATGCGTTTCCTTCTCGGGATTGCAGGATATAAGTGGACAGACCGTATGAGAAATATTGACATCAGGAAAGAATTAAACATTTTTAACATCTTAGATAAAATTGGAGATTATCAATTATGATGGTTCCATCATGTTGAAAGAATAGAACTAAACAGATATCCACGCAGAATTTATAAATACAAACCAACAGGAAGAAGACTGCAAGGAAGACCATCAACGAGATGGACAGACCAGTTAATGGATCCATTAAATTTCCTTTGAAGACGGAACGGTCTATTGAGACCAATTCTTCCGGTTCCTGTTCCTGTTCCTGTTCTTCTTGTTCTTGTTGTTCTTGTTCTTGTTCAAATTGTTCTTCTTCTTGTTATTCTTGTGCTTCTTGTTCTTGTTCTTCTTGTTCTTGTTCAAATTGTTCTTCTTCTTGTTGTTCTTGTTCTTCTTGTTCTTGTTCTTCTTGTTCTTGTTCTTGTTCTTGTTCAAATTGTTCTTCTTGTTCTTCTTGTTCTTGATCAAATTGTTCTTCTTCTTGTTCTTGTTCTTCTTGTTCTTGTTCAAATTGTTCTTCTTCTTGTTGTTCTTGTTGTTCTTGTTCTTGTTGTTCTTGTTGTTGTTCAAATTGTTCTTCTTCTTGTTGTTCTTGTTCTTGTTCTTCTTGTTGTTCTTGTTCTTCTTGTTCTTGTTCTTGTTATTGTGTTCTTGTTGTTGTTTTTGTTGCTGTTGTTCTTGATGATGTTGATGATGACGGTGACGGTGATGGTGATGGTGATGACGATGGCGATGACGATAATACCAACACGTACAGAATTGCAGCTCTATTTATAAAACTAAAATACAAGATAGCATACAAAGCAAACAATGCAATACAGAAATATCTAAACAGTCACATTAAACAAACTAATAAATACAATTCAACAGGGGTTTACAAATTAAAACCAATACTGTCAAGCTTAATCCATAGGTTAGATTAAAATTTAATTCCTAGGTACAATGAGCACATTAAAGCAATAACTAAACCCTACATCACAACTCATTACACACAACATATTATTAATTAGCCGTACCCGTGCGCTCCGCTGCACCCGTTAGAAATAAATATAAAGTAATTACATAATTAAAATAGGACATTTGATCCAGGGAACACTCGTGTTTGATAGAAGGAAAATCGTTTAATATGTTACTTAATTTAAATTGCATCCTAATAATTAAAATGCGATCATTTTGATTTGGTGCAATGACAATTCCTTTAACATGTTTCTTAATTTTTATTACATGCAACCATAGTTTAATGAAGATTGACACCATTTACATTTAATGTGTATATTTTGTTTTACTTGTTGTAGGTTTCCATTGAATTATGGTAGTAACTAAATTTTAACCCTTGTTTTCTACGTATTCAGTAAATGGCGCTTGGCCCACTATGGTTCTGAACCCTTCAAATAACTTAAATTATATTATATACTATTACATATTATATTATATTATATTATATTATATTATATTATATTATATTATATTATATTATATTATATTATATTATATTATATTATATTATATTATATCAGAAATTACTGTAATAACATTATAGCATTATGTCCATCTAGAGAAACTACACTTTCCAATGATGAAATAATAATTAATTATACAAATCGGTTAATTTAGCTTCCGATATTACTTCACACAAACACAGAAACATTATCTGTAGGCTATCTTTCATAGCTTTCGATTGTTGCTGTCCAAGGCCCCTTATAGACGAAGTCATTTGTTTTTTAATTCATTACACGGCCTTAGATGGCAGTTATTTTAATTTTAAAACTCATTTACCTCATTAAATGTCAGTCCTATCAAAATTTTTCAGGGAATAAACCTTATCGAAAATTATTTTTAAAGAAACATTTTTTATGTAACATTTTTCACAAAAATCAATAATAAGCGAGATATTTCGATTTATTTAATTCAGGCCCCTTATAACCCCCTTTTAAATAATGTATTTTGAATGCCATATAGCCTACAATCTAAGTTACAACGAACTTAATTTATATTCCAATTTTCATCGAAATCCGTTCATCCATTATCGCGTGAAAAGGTAACAAACATACAGACAGACAGACAGACAGACATACAAACAAAAATTTCAAAAAAGCGATTTTAGGTTTCAGGGTGGTTAATTATATATGTTAGGACCAATTATTTTTGGAAAATCGAAAATTACCAGAAAAATTTCGGCTACAGATTTATTATTAATATAGATTATAACAAAGACAATTGCAATAACAGAAATAGATAATATGGAAATACTACACATCACACCAAAAAGCCCACAATTAAACATATTATTAGAACAGTACGAAATCTACACGCACATAATAACATTTATACAACATTTACTTAATATCCAACTAAAATTCAGTACTTTTGTCAGTGTCTTCCATTGCATCTTCACATTAAGTTTATCTTTATCATGTCTCTATTTCTCTACAACCTACATTCTCACAATGAGCATTAAGTCATAATTTGTAGAAAATAGAAGTAAAACTCAATTTAACATGCTATTTTCTAATTTTACTCTTGCTACAAGATAACTGCAGTTGAAATAATAAAAGTCTCTTACAAGTTGTTGCATTCCACTCTTTGCAGGACAGAGTATATCAGGAACTGAGGAACATTTTTCAGGACTCCGACCGTTCTCCTACCCCCAAGGATTTGCAGGATATGAAGTATTTGCAGATGGTCATCAAAGAAACTCTCAGGTTTTTTCAGATTGCTCCAGTAATTGCGAGATATGTTCCCCAAGATTTTGAACTAGGTAAATGTTAAATCCATGAGTAATTGCAACGTAATTTTCCTTGCACTTAAAAGTAGCAGATAAAAAAAAAGACACAAGCAATAAAAATTATTCAAATAACAAAATATACTAGTGTTATAAATAAATCGTAGTTATTAAGTTCGCAAACACTTTATCACAGGTTTTAAACTCTTCGCAACAAATAGCATATTTTATAATGTTACGAAGGACATTTATTAAGGGAAGGCATAGGTGAAATTTGACCAAAAACTAAAAAAAAAAAAAGTGATTTTTTGTTTTTATATTATTAATTAAGTACAATCTCCCTCTCTAGATTCTAAATCTATTTTAATTTTCGTCCTAGTGACCATTTAAGTATTCACAGGTATGTCAGATGTAGAAAACACTACGGTAGTTTTAATTTAAAATTTGTTTTTCTCGAAAGTTTTCATTTATTTATTTATTTATTTATTTATTTATTATTATTATTATTATTATTATTATTATTATTATTATTTTTACATTTCTCAATATGTAAAACATTCCACATGATGGAGTTTTAAAGCATTTTGCCATATATATTCAACGTATACTCAGAAAATACAACTAAAAAATCTGTCGTATCAATTTTTTCTACTCTTTATATTTCACAACTTATATTAACTGATAAGAATAAATAAATTACAAAAAAATAATAAATAAATAAAATTAGTATTCGTCACATTCAAAACATTTTATCTCTGCAAGCAACAAAAACTGAACAAAATCATATGACATTTTGTGTACGACTAAATATAGAAGAAATAAATTCATATTTTAAAATAGTGAAATTCTTCTACCTTCATCGTGTGTAAGCATTTATATAATACATTTCAAATAATGTTTTAAAAATTGTATCTCAAAATGGTTACACTGACAAAAATGAAAGTTGTACCACTACATATTCTTTAGGAGAGGCACATCTAGTAAAAATTTCAGTTCATTATGGTGAAAACTGTGGAATTAAAAAATTTCACCTATGCTTTCCCTTAAACTCCTTACAGAGGACATGTGCAGCTTAAATCAAAGAAACCACCAAATTTGCACTTTAACATCCTACAGAATTATACAACTATATTATTATTATTATTATTATTATTATTATTATTATTATTATTATTATTATTATTATTATTTTACGAAAAATCTGAAAGTTAGAATTTATAAAACAGTTATATTACCGGTTGTTCTGTATGGCTGTGAAACTTGGACTCTCACTTTGAGAGAGGAACAGAGATTAAGGGTGTTTGAGAATAAGGTTCTTAGGAAAATATTTGGGGCTAGGAGGGATGAAATTACAGGAGAATGGTGAAAGTTACACAACACAGAACTGCACGCATTATATTCTTCACCTGACATAATTCGGAACATTAAATCCAGACGTTTGAGATGGGCAGGGCATGTAGCACGTATGGGCGAATCCAGAAATGCATATAGAGTGTTAGTTGGGAGACCGGAGGGAAAAATACCTTTAGGGAGGCCGAGACGTAGATGGGAGGATAATATAAAAATAGATTTGAGGGAGGTGGGATATGATGATAGAGACTGGATTAATCTTGCTCAGAATAGGGACCAATGGCGGGCTTATGTGAGGGCGTCAATGAACCTCCAGGTTCCTTAAAAGCCAGTAAGTAAGTATTAATATTATTATTATTATTATTATTATTATTATCATTAGTAGATGGGGGCAATGAACCTCCGAGTTCCTTAATAGCCGTAAGTATTATTATTATTATTATTATTATTATTATTATTATTATTATTATTATTATTATTATTATTGTTGTTGTTGTTGTTGTTGTTGTTGTTGTTGTTGTTATTATTATTATTATTATTATTATTATTATTATTATTATTATTATTATTGATTTGGATTGGAAAGGGAGAAGGCTGTTTAGCAATCTTTACATGAAACAAGAAGTCAGTCAGGATAGGAGGAGAAATGTCAGAAGGAAGTGAAACAATGATAGGAGTATGTCAAGGATGTCCTTTATCGCCTACCCTGTTTAGCATCTGCTTCTAGGATTTAGTAAATAACTGTTTTCAGAACATTGGAGGAGTGATAGTAGGAGTAAAAAGAATAAAGAGTATAAGATTTGCTGATGATATGGCGTTGTTACCATAATAGGAGATGATACTGACGGATATGATACTGGAGCTAAATTACAGCTTTGAGCGGTATGGGATGAAGATATATGCAAACAAGACGAAGACCATGGATATAGGAACAAAAATAAAGAAGGTAAACATGGAAATTTGTAAGGAGGCAGTAGAACAAGTGGACAGCGTCAAATAAAAATAAGCACTAATATAAGCTGCCAGCAAGTAAAAAGAACAGGATAGCAATGACAAAGGAAGCTTTTAAGGAAAAAGGAGCATCTTCTGCGGAATTCTAAGGAAGAGTCTAGTGAATGGCTTTATGTGGAGTGTGGCATTGTATGGGGCACGACGAAATGATGCAAATAGAAGCATTTGAAATGTGAATATGGAGAAGAATGGAAAGAAATGATTCAATTTCCCGTGATGTAGGATATTTCTTTCCGTTCTACAGAACAGGGTGTTCATGCCTTATCTTATCCTGTAACGCCTTCACTATGGCCCAGAACCGTGTTAACCACGAGGTCAGAAAGGTTCCCTACGTCAAAATATAGTGCAAAACATCTAGCGCCTCAAAAAGAAGTGATTTAATAATGAACCATTTATTGAAATGTGCAACAGTGCTGTTGTCCAAATCGTTGATTGGCATTTCATAAAAAGACTATATAAGACGATTTAAAATCAGTGAATACAGATCTTTTGTGCATATGTACAGATTACGATGTCCATTGTAATAATGTAGTATAGATTACACGATTAATCGTGAGCAGAAACAATACTGTAGTTCAATGTTTCAGCAAATAAATTGTCCTTTTTATGATATGGACAAAATCCGTTCAACATTTCAGGATAAATCCCAGTTAAAGAACAGATATAGAGACGGACCGAATGCCAAAAAATATTTTTTGAGTATGGGGAATGCCAAAATCGCGTTTGTGCTTGAGAATTTCGTAGACGGACTTCGAACAAACCTCCTATTTCTCCTCTATAATTTATACAATGAAGAAACCATTAGAAAAAGTAAATTGTTTTACCACACGTACACGGAAATAAATATGGGTAAGAATCGTCGAGTTTTGATTTTTGATCTTGTGTTAATTGGTGAACTTTGTGTTTCAGGACATCACAAGATACCAGCCGGAGTTAACGTGATTATACCAATCATCATGTTACATCACGATCCTGATATTTTCCCCAATCCAAAAGAATTCAATCCTGACAATTTTCTACCGGAGAATGTGGTCAAGAGGCATCCTTTTGTATATATTCCCTTCAGCGCTGGCCCCAGAAGCTGCATCGGTCAGAAGTTTGCCATGCTGGAAATGAAAGTGATGGTGTCGAGTGTTCTACGACATTATGAAATACGTTCCGTTGACAAAGTGGAAGACTTAGTTCTTCTCTTTGAAGTAATATTGAAACCAAAAAACGGATTCAGAATATCCATTACCCCAAGAAAATCTAATAAGGTGGGTTAGAAGCCACCGTCAAAGATATTAACTTAAGAATGCAACACAACAGCAATGTCGGAAATATTCTTGTTTAACGTGGAATATTTTCATATTCAGATTTCATCCATTTTGGTGACAGCGGTAATGTCTTTATCGGTGGCGTTGATGTCTCTTCACGATAACTTAGTGATGCACTGACAAGCTAATGATCAGATAGTGTATGCGGAATGACTTAAGGAAAAGTGAAGTTGTTTCGTTTCAGAGTATATGGTACGTGCCGCGTCGTCCGTCTTTTGTGTACCTGGCGAGTACAGCAGAATACATAACGAAGGAACCCCGATCCGTTCACAGTAACATTGCAACGCAATGTATGCAGTTGTGTTATCCTGCTCAACTATTTAGTACGCATTGAATAGTGTAGTGCTGATCCATTCATAATGTCGAAGGCAAAACGTTCAATTCGCTCAGAGATACGAAGTGCAATTAAGAAGTATGGGAGTGACATTTTATGTATTAACGAAGACAATATCGTGTGTAATGTAGCCTAAGTAAAATTGAAATAAAAACCTGAACTGAGGCTATAGAAAAAAAAATTGCAACAGTACATCGCACAGGAAATACGTTGAATGAAATGTGAGGAACCAACTATATCATAATCATCATCATCGTCGTCATCATCAGCCACCGGCGTGGCTTAGACGGTTAAGGCGCTTGCCTGTCGGTCTGAAGTTGCGTTCGGGCGCGGGTTCGATCCCCGCTTAGTCTGATTAACTTGTTGAGTTTTTTCCGAAGTTTTCCCAAACCGTAATGTGAATGCAAGGTAATCTATGGCGAATCCTCGGCCTCATCTCGCCGAATATCATCTCGCTATCACCATTCTCATCGACGCTAAATAATCTAGTAGTTGATACAGCGTCGTTAAATAACCAACTAAAATTTAAAAATCGTCATCATAATTATCATTTAGTTGTACGGGTCTAAACGAAACTCTTTGAAAAGACATGTGTAACATGATGCTCAGTGCAAATATTCCTCTAAAGAAATTGAGTGATCCCCATTTTAGAGGTTTTCTTCAGAAATTCTCTCGATACAAAAACTGTTTAAGCGATAGGCGAAGACGATTCAGCTTCGACAACATACGAGAATATATCGTCGTTTACTAGCAACGCTAGTAATTCCATCAATGATGACGAGGTATGTGCTACAGTACTTCATTTTTCTCTTCCTTCTAACTGTACGGAGATACAGTAGCATGTTAACGTCGTCTGTTTACGTTTAAAACCTATTGAGCCAATTGTCTGAATGAAAAAAATGTAACCTATAGTAAATGTGCACCTACATTCAACGATAAGCCATCCCGCATCCACTGTCTACTAATGATGTTGTTTTTGACTGTGGCATTGATAATGTTTCTTCTGCTGAATACAGATATTAACCAGAGGACAAATGTGGCAGAAATTCACGAAATCCCTCGTGTATCCCTGTAATTGCATGAATCGCTTATCCTGTCTGTAAATGTACTTGTAAGCATCGTTATTGTATCGGTGTTTGGGTTTTGAAATAAATTGCTCACATTTATTTTCATGTCTGTCTTTATATTCCCCGCATTTGAAATTAACAAAGTAGAACTTCTCGATTATTAAGCCTGGTTCAGACGGTGCGTGTTTCTGTGATGGATTCCAAGGTGGCTGCGCGGATGGGTCACCTGCGTGCTGACTGGCTGGCTCCCGTGTTGCCTACGGTGATGGTAGTTGTTCACACGGAGCTGGCTCTTTTCACAGTTCAAATTGGAAAATCATCTGCTGTTTCATTTGTTGCCAACACTCATGGTCAGAAAGAAACTGAACCGTGAGTGGAAAATAACTAAAGTTCTGCATTAACAGTAGTAAATGTCGTAATAAAGTAATTAAGCCATAAGTGCAAAACAGCTAAAGTCCGATATTTAATTCTTGCTTCTTAGAAACTAGAGAATATAGAAAAAACAGATTTAGTTGGAAAACAACGGACATGGCGACATGGTTTCAGTGCTGATATTATTGTATGATCATTTTTGGTTTCCAGCCTGCAAACCATCACGAAAAATAGGAAGGAACCTACCCTCGAAGTCCAGCAAGCTAGCCATCCACGGAGCCACCAAAGCGCATTACTTCCGGTGAGTGACCACGCAGTCGACCCATCCGCGCTGCCAGATTGGAATCCATCACAGAAACACGCACCGTCCGAACCGGGCTTTACTTTACAATTCCTTCCTCATCCCATAAGCCCTCATCTCGAGAAAACAATGCAACTGATAATCGAAACGATTCACACTTCAATATGACATCAATTAGTTGTTTGAAATTATCGTACTAATTGATGATGATGATGATGATGATGATGATGATGATGATGATGATGATGATGAGATGATGGTGATGATGATATTACTGAGATTAGGATTAATTTCCTGTTTCACTTTGCCGTGATGGTAAGACATAATTAGCTTTTTTTATATTTATACATTTCTTTATGGGAAGGTTATCCTTTTGTGTTCATTATGAGATTAAATTACCTTGGGGATAATTATGAGTAGCAGTCAAATGAAAACGGATCAGACGGCAAAAACTATAATAGAACATTTATTACCTCAAAAGTAATCCCCAAAACTGTTTATACATTTATTCCACTGCGAAGTAAGACGATCAATCCCATTCTTTAAAAAGCTTGTGGGCTGTCAACCGAAACAATTCTTTACCCAGTCACACACGTCTTCGTCCGATGCAAAACGAAGTCCAAGAATGTCTTTCTTAATCTCTCCAAAAATGTGAAAATCGCTTGGGGAGAGATCTGGGCTGTAAGAGGGAGGGGCGGTGCTGAAGCTTTTTCCAACCAAATCTCTGAATCGTATTCCTCACGGAGTTGGCAGTGTGTGGGCGAACATTATCATGAAGGATAACCCCGTTTGATAGCATTGACTTAATGGAGCGTCTCAGGTTCTGTAAGTTTCTCCGTAAAGCTGTGCATGCTCGAGAAATTCAACAAGCAGAGGATCCCTAGAATCGAAGAAGAATGTCAACATGACTTTACCGGAAATGTAAGTAGTCCAAAACACGCTATGAAATGTTTGATAAAACCATTTTTATCTGAAAACAAGCAAAAACGAGCAAAATTTTATTAAATTATTCGTTTGAAATATCCCAAAGAATACCTCTGAAATTAATGACATTACTTATGTTTCATTCTGTATAATATATGGGTAAACGAAATGAGTGTTACTAAGCTCCTTCTTTTACGAAAACAGCTTTGCGCATCTTAACGGAGTCAGCTAATGAGGCTCATTGTAAACCTTTATTTATTGCAGAAAGTAGGGTCTATTCTTACGACAGTAAATTTTTATACTTTTCAATGTTTACTCCAAGTAAAATGATATCTTAGTAATGATTAGAAACCGAGATGTTAGTTACATAGTTATCAAACACGACTAATTAAATCATTCTTGAGTTGTACAGTTCGAGAGGCTAGACCTGACATGTGAGCTGCGCGAGAAGGGAAAGGTTAGGCGATCAGAAAACGAGTTTGATGTGAGGGGTGACGGTCGTTAATATAACACAAATCTACAGACTCGGAAGTTCAGCTCAGACTAAAAATTTATTTTCCCCCTCCATACCCACTGCTGATGTGACACGGTGCGTGATGTGGTCACACACACACACACACACTATAATAACTCTGTGATCAGAATTAATGAAGATCTAGCATCTGTAGCTCAATGGGCGCAGAAGTTTGGACTCAGACTAAATCCAGACAAATCACAAGCTATAATAATTGGCCAGCAACGAGCATTAAACAAAATAGATCTAGCCACTGTATCAAATACAAAAATAAATAATACTACAATTACATATAGTAAGACAGTAAAAAATTTAGGGATATATTTAGATTCAAATTTTAATTTTTTAAGTCAAGTGACCTACATATGTAAGAAAACTTTTTCCATAATTCATTCCCTCAGACACTTAACGAAAGTTTTATCTCTCAGCCTTGAAAAGAACCTGATCCAAAGTTTAGTGATGCCCCATTTCGATTATTAAGATTCTCTATTCACGAATCTAAATACTGATCTTGCCCATATAAAGGCTGCGTCAGAAAGAACGGATGGATTTCAAACTATCGACACCAACGAGGAGAGAGATATAGTGAGGGGGACCACGACTGTTGGTTCAGCCATTGAATGCAGTTTCAGTTGAGAATATGGTGTTGGTCTGGTGTACAACGTGCTTTCATCGCAGAGACATTTTTGAAAAATGAAGAGTCTGTGATCGCCACTCAGGACTCATTTCGTCACGCTAGGATTCCAACTCGGAATACAATTTTGTGGTGGGTGGCTTCATTTCGTATCACAGGTTCAACATTAAAGAAGAAATCACCTGGACGAAATTCGTATCACAGGTTCAACATTAAAGAAGAAATCACCTGGACGAAATTCTATTGCACTGAGATTTCCGAGGCTACGGTAAGATCTCGCGCCCTGCGACTTCTTTCTTTGGGACCATTTGAAGGCGTAAGTTTGTAAACATCGATCACATACACTGGACGAACTGAAGACGGCGATTCGTGAAGAAATCGTGGCAATTGCACCAGCTATGTCTGTGAAAGTGATGGCGAACATCAGAAAACGCCTCGATGCCTGTATTGAAAGCCAAGGGCATCATATGGATAATGTTGTTCTCCATAAATAAACTGCATGTATTGGTGAATATGTTGATAACAATAAGTTTTTGATTTGATGAATCTTTACAATTTTCTTGCCATGTGAAATCCATCCGTTCTTTCTGACGCACCCTGTACTACAGCGTGTTCACAATATCTGCGTTCGTTTCGTTTGTAACATTAGAAAATTCGATCATGTAACACCGTCACTAGAACTGTTGTCTTGGAGTCCACTTAAAGAAAGAAGATTCTTCAACTCTCTCTTATTACTATTTAAAATCATCCACACCTCCACACCCTCTTACCTAGCATCTCGTTTTGTTTACCTTTCACTACCTCGAACCGGGAACATGTACCTTCTCTCTATTCCTCTGCACAGAACATCCTTCTACTCATCATCTTTCACCGTATCTATTCCACGCCTCTCGAACTCTCTCCCTGATCATGTCAGAGACTGTCGGACAATATCAAAATTCAAATTTAAATTAAAAATCACGTGCTAGTTCATGGAATTGCTTGTTGAACACCTGTCAGGTTGCGCAACTTCGGAAACTTCGACATGACGACATATAGTAAATATTGTAATTATGCTGTTGTAAAATTGAGAATAATATGTAAAGCATTTATTATTATTATTATTTTTATTACTATTATTATTATTATTATTATTATTATTATTATTATTATTATTATTATCAGTATCATCATTGCTATCTCTGGTTTTCTTTTCTTTCTTTTTTTTTTCTTGTATTAGCTCGATTAGAGCTCTATAGTATACTTTTCACCCTGTTGACTCTCTATAGGGCTTTAATTTAATTTGTACTATTTTCATCAGCGTCTGTATTTATTTTTTGTACTTATATGTGCTATCTGGTAGGATGGAAGAGATGCCTTATGGCCTTAATCCTGTCATATTAAATCTATACATACTAATAATAAATCTGTAGCAGAAAATTTTCCGGTAATTTTCGATTTTCCAAAAATAATTGGTCCTAACATATGCAATTAACCACCCCTGAAACCGAAAATCGCTTTTTTGAAATTTTTGTTTGTATGTCTGTCTATCTCTCTGTCTGTCTGTCTGTCTGTCTGGATGTTTGTTACCTTTTCACGCGATAATGGCTGAACTGATTTCGATGAAAATTGGAATATAAATTAAGATCGTTGTAACTTAGATTACAGGCTATGTGGCATACAAAATACTTTATTTAAAAGGGGGGTTATAAGGTGGTCTGAATTAAATAAACCGAAATATTTCGCTTATTATTGATTTTCTGAAAAATGTTACATAACAAAAGTTTCTTTAAAAATGATTTTCGATAAGTTCTATTCCAGGCAAAATTTTGATATGACTGATATTTAAAGATATACAAGAGTTTTAAAATAACAATACAATACATTTCCACCGCCGCGCCGCCTCAGATTATAGCGTCGTTGTTCCGTAATTCCTATGTACAAAATATAACATTTTTCAGTAGGAAGAAAAACAAATTTATTCATTCATTCTATGGCAGTGGTACATAGGAGATCGTGAATTCTTACATTTTCGAAAGAAAGAAATATAATTACATATAGTAGATTGTATTATTTGCTGTATCACTATTTAAGTTATTTAATAGAGCAAAAATCTAAAAATCGATGTCACATAGGAGTTATTGCAGGAACGGCAACGATGGCTATAATGAAATGAAAACAAATGACTCCATCTATTTGAGGCGGCCTTGACGTTTATCAATATTAATATATTAATTTGTAGTTTCTCTAGAAGGATGTAATGTTACATAATGAAAACTGAGGTAAGATGAAAATAGATTTTTACGCACACAAAACTTGATATTCTGTAGAAATATTGTATAACTTGATTATTTCAACTTTATTTGGTCCACATAAAATACTCTAATTTCATACACTTAAGTTTCTATTTGTTCACAGAACATAATAGTTAAGAGTTTTGTCGTAAAGATGAGTATTTTTACCTGACCAAAAATACAGCTGCTCACTGGAGCCGAGTTATTTTAAAAGATGTCACGAAATGGCGTTCTTGCGCTCATAATTTACCCATATTCTTTTCCCGTGTTTCTTAAAGTAATATTTATGTAGGGTACATCATTTTTATTTGCATAAATAATGATATACAACCGAGCGAGTTGTCTCAGACGGTAGCGTTTGAGACACACATTCGGGAAGTCCCGGGTTCAAACCCCGTGGCCGGCCAAACTGACTGGGGTTTTTCATGGTTTCCCTTAGTCATAAAGGCAAATGCCAGACGTGAATAAAATAAACTTAACAAAAAAAAAAAAGATGCACAGTAAGGTTAACATAAAAATTATCTTCGTACACAATCAACTCTATTAATTTGGAGTGATTTATTAAAGGATGCATTCAAGACTAATTTATAAAAATGTTAAACGAATTATCCTTGCACAAAAAACCGATGTTCTCTGAACCAAATGACCATATTTTAATTATTTGCATGTAATAACAATTAAGAAACATGTTAAAGGAATTATCGTTGCACTAAATGAGTGGTCTCTTGACCAAAATGATCGCATTTTAATTATTTAAATACAATTTAAGTGACATATTTAACGATTTATCCTTCTATCAAACACGAATGTTCCCTGGACCAGATGTCCTAAGTTAATTATGTAATTACTTTATATTTATTTCTAAAAGTGCAGCGGAGCGCACGGGTACGGCTAGTATATATATATATATATATATATATATATATATATATATATATATATATATATATATATATCCAAAGTGAGACTGTCAAAAACCAAGAATTTTTACTGTAAACGGAAAAATTGAATTATCCAATAAGTTACCTTATTAGCCTCATACTGTTAGTTGTAATAGATTCAAAGCTTCCTTACATGAACGACTTGCTGTTAGCCCATTCTACGTAATTGAGAAATATTTCAATACTGTTGTTTGTTTATAAATTTAGTGTATTTTTATGGCTTTTATTGTTATTTTAACTTGTATCATATGACGTTATTATTGGTTGTTTGGGTATGTTATCTCTCTTCCAATGCTTTTGACAGTATGAATAAATCTAATCTAATCTAAAGATACTGGCAGTAGCTTACAATTTTGTAGTTGGACTTCGTGATCAGTGAAAACTACGAGTGCGTGCGTGCTGGTGGAGGTCATTTTTAACATCTGCTGTAAATAAGGTAAGAATTTTAAATATAAACCTTTCATGTGCACGGATAAGTTCTGTTTGGCGCAAACGGCAGTATAGATCTGGTTGTGACCACTGACCAGCGACTAACGTCAAAACTGTGGCACACGAACGGATAACATCATTATGTGTAGGTTATGATTGTATACAAGGTGTAAGGGATATAAGTGCCTTTATTTTAACTGATGATTTTATTCATGTCATAAGGAAGAAAAAATGTCCTTACAATTTTTTTCTAATTGCAATATTCAAGTAATTATTAAAGTTTACAATATTAGACATTTTTCAACGTTGATGGATGGTGAGGAGGGGGTGACTTACAAGTACACAGCACAGTTAAAGCGGATACAGACATATCGGTACAAAACAGAAGCTCTGTTCTAATGCAGGGGCGGACAGGGCAATTATTGATGTTGACATAAAACGAGCAGCAAATACAAACTTTCAATCTCATTAATAGAACATTATGTTAAATTTACATTTTATTTAACAATATTGCTTCATTTTTATTGCATGTCTAAAAAATAAACAATAATGCTTTACTACACAAAATGACAGCTATTTCAGGCTCATGACTTACAGTATGTAGACATCTGCTTACCTATTTGAAATAACAAGTTATTATGTAAAATAAGACCTAAAAATTAAACATAAATACTGGATAAATAGAGCAACAGGAAATATTGTTTTACACTTGTTTATTGTAGAGTTAATATTAAAAAAAAGTATTTTAAATATTTATGGTAGTAAATTGTGAAAAGAGCAGATAAATAAGGTTTAAAGTCTTAATGGTTATTACGATTGGTTTAAACATGAACTACAACCAGACTTAAGTGCAAGTTTGAACCAATAAATTATTGAGATTTGCGATAAATAAATTAGTTTAGGAAATTGTATATTTATTAGGTATATCTACTTTTGTATATTGATCTTTTTGTTAAATTATTAAGTTTTGTACTTTTGTGAACTAATATCAATAAATCTATCACATATTTACACAAAATGACACGAGATTTTTCTAATGGAAAATTTTACTCTCTTCCATTTTCGTAAAGCAGCATCATTTTTAAAGAAATTTCTGTTTGTGTGATTTTGGAAACGGGGTAAGCGACTCCCAGTTTCTAATCATCGTTGAGAACTGCTTTTGCGGAAAATCATGATTACTTGGAAACAATATTAAAGAAATACGGAAACTGAATTGATAAAGGAAAAGAGTTAAAACGCCAATTAGGTAACCTCTTTTGCGGAAAATATTGACGGTACTTCTTTCTTGCCTCAATTGAAATACGACGATTTTTACAATAAATTAATAACATATTATGATATTCCAGAATGACATTATAAGTTGTTTATCGACACCTGTGGAGTAACGGTCAGCAGCGCGTCTGGCCGCGAAACCAGGTGGCCCGGGTTCGAATCCCGGTCGGGGCAAGTTACCTGGTTGAGGTTTTTTCCGGGGTTTCCTCTCAATCCAATACGATCAAATGCTGGGTAACTTTCGGTGCTGGACCCCGGACTCATTTCACCGGCATTATAACCTTCATTTCATTCAGACGCTGAATAACCTAGATATTGATACAGCGTCGTAAAATAACCCAATAAAATTAAAAAAAAAAAACATTATACTGAACTACCATCAGCTCGGCAGGAGACCTATGGACTGGGAGCTTGATCTCAGCTGAGCTGTACATCTCTGCAGACTACTGTGAGCACATGAATCCTGCTAAACATGTTGCCACGTCCATCACGCCAGAATATTAACAGATTTAAGCATGCATTATTACTTAATTTGACGAAAACGTAATGGACTACACAAATATGTATTTAAACTAATATTAACATCTTTGCTAGTTGTATCTACTGATGTAATTATTTTCGTAATTTTACTAATGATATAAGCAGTGTAATGGAAAGAAAATAAGGAAAGAAATGTTTTTTTCTGCGAAAACTATCAAGTTTTGATTCTATGTTGTAAGGACATTTTTTGATCCTGCAGACCGTCTCCGACGACTGTGAAAAAGATACTCCTTACACCCTGTATATATAGAGCTTATATACCGTAAGTAATGTCATTAATTTTAAGGGATTTTTTTTTTTCGAACCAAAAAGTTAAATAAACTTTTATTTGGCTCGTTTTTCTTCCTTTCCGAGGTAAAAATTGTTCTATATTAAGCATTTCATAGCTGTTTACGGAAAGGCATTGATTTAATTCCCAATACGCTCTGTCAATTTAAGAGAACAGTGTATTATTATAATATGTGATTGAAAGAATTTTAGTTTTGTCCCTTAAATGTGCAGACATTTGATCCGGAAAAATAAATTTTTTTATGTCAAAAAGAGTTTTAAACTATTACATCTATTCGGATCAAATTTCTACACATTTAAAGGACGGATAAAATTAAAAGTATCATATTGACCTGGTCTCTTAAACTGAATGAGCATATTGGAGAATAAATCACTGGCTTTCGCAAAATACGCTATGAAATGTTTCACATAAAACAATTTTTATGTCTGAAACGAAGCAAAAAATGGAAAAACTGCATTAAACTTATTTGGTTGAAATAGGTCAAAGAATATTACCCTGAAATTAATGACATTACTTACGGTTCACTCTATGTATGTATGTATGTATGTATGTATGTATGTATGTATGTATGTATGTATGTATGTATGTATGTATGTATGTATGTATGTATGCATGTATGTATGTATATATATATAATAATTAGGCTCTCATGCAAAGTGTATTTAATATATCACACATGATATTCTCGTTAAACACACTACTTCAAGCATCAATTAGCGGCAATGGAAAATATATGCATTAAGTTAACAGATATATTGAAGTCTCGAAGAATATTTACCTTCATTCCTAGAAAAATGCTATTTATATATTGAAAGCATGAGTGTTCAATTTTCATTTGCTAACTCGTAGCTATAGAAATTACTATAATATCCAATCATCAGCTACTGGTAAACAAAATGAAGCCAAGTCTGCAAAAAATATAAATTCACAAAGTTACAATATCAAATATCAAATTCGGAGCACAAAAACATATTTTTATAGCATTTCAAAATTGTGAATTTATTTCATTCCATCATGTTATTGTGTTAGGTCCTTTAACGAAATCATTTACAAGAATGGTATCGCTAATTATTAACTAAAATGTTAACTCGCATTGAATCACACACAATGTCATTAAATAAGAGTTTAAAAATTCCCTCAAGAAAACTGTCATTGTCATAGCAGACCGACTGCTCTACACAGCATTACATAATACACTGCTTGGAGAAACAACGTTCTGTATTTATATGACATCAGTAGTTAAGCATATTGAAGTTCGAGTCAATTTAAAGTAGTAAAACTTGAGATGTGTGTCTTCATGGCCACTGTACTTATCTGGTACTTGAACTTCGAGAGATATAGTATGGAAAACAGGTGTGATTAGGTCCATTCGCAATATTTTTCTACAAAGCAAAACAGCCTCCACATAAAAATAGAAACGTATCTAGAAAGGCATCCCTTTTACACACCATGAAGTCGCTAGGGTAGCTTAGAGGTAGAGCTCCATGCTTTTAAGACCTTGGCTCTAGAATTAGATCGTAATGTTGGCACCACTCTCAGATTCGCCTTTTATCCCTGGGAAATATCCAGTATTCAATTTGGTAGGAGGCTGAGTGAAACTCGATGCTGTTCTGAAAGTTTGGCAACGAGGAAAATCCCTCTCAGCCCTAAACAGAACTTCGGACCTTCCATTCCGTAGTTAGTTCCTCTACCAACTTAGTTGCTCGGCCACTCCGCGATTGCATGCGGTAGAATAACATAAATTTGCAGTTCCGGTTGAAAAGAATTTCGTACATGCAATAAACGTGAAATTATTTATGAAATCATATCTCGCCCGTGGCGGAGTGGTTAGCCTCTCTGCCTTCCATAGTATATATTTAATTTATTTGTCCAATACTCTCGCCTCTACATTCCAAATGGTAATTCAAGAATGACATTGAACAACGGTCACATATATAATCTCGGCGGACTTCAGTTTATTGATTACAACACAGCACGCTGTTACAAGGTGAAGGTCTATCTTTCAAGTGCAAGAGATTTGGTAGACCGAATATTGCCCACAACTGAACATAAGGTACGGTATCTAAGTACTCTTGGATCCAGAAAGAAAAACAGAAACTTTATACATACAAGGTGCGTTTGAAAATTTCGGGGCCTGACACATACTGTAGATTCCAATGAAATGTCTTAACAATGTCGCCATTGTTAGCGGCCATTTTACGTTAGTTCATGAACGAAAATTCATAATTTTCTGTTGATTACATTTTGTGTAGTTTAATTTTGCAGTTAGTGCGCCGAACAGATTGGCAAAAATGGAAAATATCGAGCTTCGTGCTTTCATTAAGTTTTTCGTAAAGAAAGGAATGAGTTCAACAGAAATTAAAGCCGACATGGATGCTACAATGGGGGAATTCTCTCCAGGGTTTTCGCCTGTGAAGAAATGGATAGCATTATTGAAACATGATCGAGAGAGTGAGGAAAACGACCCCTGCAGTGGACGTCCAGTAACAGCAGCAAGTGAATAAATCGTAGAAAAATCCACGATGAATTACCATGCGAGAAATTAGCGATATTACGCGTATCTCAAATGAACGGTTACGCCATATCTTAGTAGGCATATATATTTTAGACATATCCAAGGTCTCCGGAAGGTGGGTTCCGCGTTTGTTAACACCGGAATAAAAGCTCGTCCGGTGTCAAATTTTGAGGGACTGTCTGGCTCGATTGGAGAAAAATACGCCCCATTTTTCAGGCGGTTTGTGACCACTATGAAACTTGGATCTACTACTACATACCAGAGAGAAATAGTCGAAACAATGAAACCAGAGTGATTCTCCGCCTCCATAGAAGACAAAAGCTGTTCATTCGGCTGGAAAATTCCTGGCATCCGTGTTCTGTGATTCTAAAGGGATAATCATGATTGAGTATCTAGCAAAGGGGGAACAACAACCGGAGCAGCGTCTCCTGCAGCAACTGTAAGAGAAAAATAGCGATAAGAGGTCGAATATAGCCAAGAAAAAAAGTGTTGTTTCATCACTACAATGTTCCTGATCACATGTCTGCAAACGAACTACGATTCGAATTGTTGATTCAACCCCATTTTCAGCAGATCTCACCCCCTCAGACTTTCTTTTCCCAAAGCTCAAAACTCACTTGGCTGGAAAGAAATTTTAGTCAAAAGAAGAGGTTATCGCAGTAGAGAAAACTCTTTTGCAGAACTCGAGGGATCTGTGTATAAAGGAGGTATAGCAGCATTGCAACATCGGTGGATCAAGTGTGTGAATCTCAGGGGGAATTATATTAAGAAATACAGATTGTTTCAGAATAATCCTAGTTTAACTTTTATGTCAGGCTATGAACTTTTCAAGGCCCCCTCGTTTCTGTTTACTTTTTACATCTTGTTTACACAACTTTTAACATTATATCACTTTGGAAAACGTGTTATATATCTTTCACGTGTCAAATTTATGTTACCTTGTTAATATGTTTCGACCTGTTATTGGTCATCTTCAGAACTGGTTGTTGCTGGTCTTGGAGCCTTTTGTTTTGTTTCCTGTGGGGGTGTGTTTGTGTAGTGTAATGTGGAGTCAAAGAGTGTATGTATTCTGATATTGAGCTTTTTGTTGATTTGTGTGTCTGTATATTTCGTATTGTTCTAGTGTGTTTAGTTTCTGGCTTTTTGGTTGGATGTGTAGAATTTCCATGTTGATATTTCTGTATGTGTGGTTAGCATTTGTGTTGTGTTCTGCATATGTGGAAGTGTTTTGTAATTTTTTTTATGGCTGAGATGTGTTTTTTGTAACGTGTTTGAAATGATCTGCCTGTCTGTCCTATGTAGAAGTTGTTGCAGGTGTTACATTTGATTTGTATACGTCTGCGTGGTTGTATTTGTTTGCTTGTGTTGCATGTCTGTTGAGATGTTTTTGTAGAATACATAGCACAAGAAAATGGATACAACGCCAACATAATAGACAACACAATACGAAAGACAAAACATAATCGCAAAGAAGATAATAATACAACACAAACACAAGAACACAAAACATACATCACACTAATATATGAAAACAAAAACACACACTAGATTGCAACCTCATTCAAGAAATTAAATTACAACATGATATAGGGTAAACATTGGAATTTCGTGACAATTTCATGAAAATTAATTTAAAATGCAAATCTGCAAATATATCCTTATTCCAATTTTTTCATCTATAAGACTATAATTTGCTATACAAATTTGGACACATAAAAGATTGGACACGACTCAGTCGAGCTTGAAGTCTCTTGAGAGTTGCCAAATACGCGTCAGAATTAATTATGGTTCCTTGTGGCACGATGTTCACAAGCAAGAGTCCTTCTGAATCGAAAAACACAGTAGCCATAACTTTTCCTGCCGAAGGTGCACTTTTGAATTTATATTTCTTTGGTGAATTTGCATGATGCCACTTCATTGTCTGCCTCTGTCAACGGTCCAAAATGGTGGAGCCATGTTTCATCTTCTGTCACAATTCTTGCAAGTAAGTCATCTACCACTTATCATTGGCACTTAGCATGATAACAAATCAAACAGAAGCTACACTGAAGCCATTGCGTCCCCCCTTTTTTTTTTGTTATCACATCTTGTCTTCAGATTTCTAAAATTCGTATTGTAATACAATTTTTAAAATAGTATATAATGTAACGCTTAATGCTCAACAAAATTTCACCTCAAACAGCTAAAATTGCTATCATTAAAGCTAAGCCTATATGGCGACTACAGCTGTATCTAAAATTCCAAAAACATTTCCTAAAATTTCATTAAGATATAATAGATCAATGTACCAAATATCATATGCTTATCTTTAGTAATAAGCCTGTAATGTAATTACAAACATCCACAAAATTTGTACGCCTGAAAAGTCGACGCTAACTTGTTCTTTCCAAACATAAAAGCTCACTGAAGCAGCTACAATAGTCACACAAAGCATAGCTGTATGTTTCTGGAAACCGGACACCATATGCAATCTCTTGGAGGAAATTTGAATCTCGTAACACCATTAGTTAGTTCACGAACGAGCAAAGAAAATGTATCACGAAATAACCACTACCACGCAATTACCAATGTTTACCCTAAAGAACAAATAATACTCTACATAAAAAATTTAACACATGAAATATATACTCGTATAATACGTTTACTTTTATTGAAGTCAACTGCAGTATACAGATTATGAAGGCTACAACTGGTTATGAAAAGAGTGAAAATTGTGGCAATACATTGAAGTATTAGTAGTTTTATTAGTGTTATTAGCGATAGTGGATAGGGTTGTCAACTCTTTTCAAGAAAATACGAGAGAATAAGAATCGCTAAAATTTCACACAGAAACTTGACAAATTATTCAGTACAGTTACTAAAGATAACTTTATTCTATACTTTGGCAGCTGGGCTTAAATTAAGATTATTTTAGAGAAATTTTTTTCTCGCATAATAGTTGAAGTGGACTGCAGTTTCCAGCTCTAATTTGATTAGATGTATCGTGCTCCTGTTTCGAATATCTATCCAATTATTGTTATGACGTGAAACATCCTGTTTGTATAGGCATTAATGTCACTGATCAACAATCATTTTGCGCCAGGCATAAAACTAACAAATTCTTACTAATTTCGATCTCCTGAATTCAAAAATAACAAGTAAACAGTTGCATCAGTTCGGTTTTCGAGATGCACAAAATAATTCATTTTCTATGCATTTTATTTTTAAAAACTCACCCTATTTCGTGTGTAACTATTTTGTTTTACAAATATGACGACCCATTATGTGAAAACAATATAAGTATAAGTAGGCCATCATGTTAGAAGCATTTGTAGAAACGGAAACGGGGTTGGTAGGATGAAGAGAAAATTGAGAATGTGGAACATTTAAAGAACCATGTCACTGAAGTCTGTGCTAAAGTCACCCCGCAAATGCTAGAAAATATTTTATCCACATTTTCAATTTTGTCTTCATATTTCAAGCTCTTTATGTAACCCTAAAAGAAAAAGAATCAAGGGGTGTTAAATCTGGAGACCTGGCCGGCCAATCTACTGGTCCACTCAGACCAATCCAATATCCAGAGAACTGTTCGTTCAGTCTGCTGCAACATTTCTGTGACTTAACCTACCAGAATGAAGAACGATAACTATTCTTTCCTCTTTCGATAATGCAATCACGAAAATCAAGAAATTTGTTACAGGAAAGCTTCAAATTATCACCACAATACATTGAAACTGTCACAGGTTAACCAAACAGTAAAGCAGGAAAAGTTAATTACCATAATTGCATAAAAATACCTTTTCCAAAGCCTCCTTTGTACTGTACCATGTTACAAAACATCTGTAGATGCCGTAACTAATGTTTGTGTCATTATGACAGTTATCTTTAAATAACTTGAAAACGATTAGAGATATCTCAAAATGGATTGCACCATTGTTTTTCTCAGAAAAAAATTACATTATTTTGAGTACCTACATGACCCCTTTCCATTTACAATTTCACAGTTGCATTCAAAATAGCGGCTTTTCAGATAGATGAGAGCTAGAATCGAATGTGTCACTGGTAGAGCATTTGGTCTTACAAATAATTGTAACACCAATAGTAATCGAAAACAAGCATATGGAAGATATTTATAAGGTTCCAGATTTTTTATGCACCCTATATTTAATCAGCCGAGTTTGATTTCTGGTTACTGCCACAGAGAGCCAAAGTAAGTCATTATCCCTATAAATCAAATTAAATATCATATTCAGAGGTCAAGAAATTTGAGAGACAGATGAGTGTCACGGATAGCCAAAGTAAAAGTCATGCATTATCCCTAGGAGTCAAATTCAAAATCACGTTCAGAGACCGAGGATTTTGGGAGACTGGGATTTTATCGTGTCACTAAACTAAACTTCTTCCAAGATCTTTGTGATTTGTTTCACAGGTAACTGCTGGCTGAATTTGAAGTAAGATCCTGCAAGATTGTCCTCTATTGAATTTATAATGGAGCCCACAACACTGCTGCTAGTCGCTGTCCTTCTCTTAGGATTGTTGCTTTTTTGGAGACGAGACCCAGAGGCGAGGCATATAAGGGAAATGATGGACAAACTTCCTGGGCCACCAGTTTATCCAATCCTGGGAACACTCCTACCATATATATTCTACAAGCCTGAAGGTATAGTGCACGATTAAAGAGCAATGGTAATTTTACAAGTGGTAATTGGCGTTATTTTTGGCAGAAAGAGTAAAACAGTATAGTAAGAGCAACACAGGCAGAAACAATGGCAGTTGAAAAAGTATTAAAACACAAGTGCTGTAACGATAAAATAGGAGTAACACTATTGCCCGAATTTCCATGCACTATCAAATCTTGAAATTTCAATGCACTATCATATGACTAAACATGCACACTGAAGCGAAAAAAAAACAATAAAAATATGCTTTATCAAAAATGAGTTAGCCAGCGGTGTAGCTCTGTCTGCTAAGGCACTTGTCTTCCAATTCAGATTTGCGCTCGGGCGCGAGTTCGATTCCCGCTTGGGCTGATTATCTGGTTGGGTTTTATCTAAGGATTTCCCCACCATAAGGCGAACGTCAGGTAATCTAAGGCGAATTCTCTATCTCATCTTGCTTAATACCATCTAGCTATCATCAATACCATCGACGCTAAGTAACCTAGTAGTTGATACAGCATCGTTAAAAATAACTGAAGAAATTGAGTTCTACATTATGTTACATTTTTATTTTACTTTGAAACAACGTCCCACAAATAATTTCTCAAAATTTTCTTCACTTAAGCTGATGTGTTTGTGTGAAGCACATTCAACACAGAACATTATCTTTCTACGTAGAGAAAGTAACAGGTGCATACTTAAACGAAAAAATTTGTGGCAAAGTGAGGTGGAATTTTAAGCCTTTGGCATTTCAGCAAGACCAAGACCTCATCGGTAACCGAAACCAAGACCTTCCGACTTTGCAGTGTTATGGCTTAATCGCGATGCAATCGCGCGCCAAAAATGCAAAATTACTTACATATTTATCATAACAATCACAATAAACTACATCACCGTCCTCCTTCAAAAATTCCTTACCCTGAAGCTATTTTGAAACAAGATCCCCTCTTGCAGTTCTAACAGGAGCTTTAGCAACACTTCATAATTCGACACAAAAATATACGAGTAAACTGTAGTTTGCAAGCATGCTGCTTCTGCCTTCTTTTCTTTCAATATTTTTGATCTCCTGCTTGCAACGAGCGAGAGTTCGTGGTTGGCAATTCCATGAGGCCTATAACAAAGAAGACTTTAGTGAGAAGTCCAAATATTAGTTGTCAGGTAGCATGCCACGAAACCTTATTACCTGCAGTTTTCTTTTATTTTGTTCTCAATAAACAAATAACGAGGAAACGTGAGATTCTATGAAGCAACATTCATAGAAGGCACTATTATGCAAGTTAACATAATATATATGCACTAAAGCCAGGAAAAGGATATAATATGCAATATAAAAGTCTACATATATGCTATCAAATCCAAAAACCTTCAAAATATGCATTATTCATGAATTTACTACCAAAAACTGTCAAAATATGCAAAGATGCACACAAAAAGTACGGTTATTTGTAATCAAAAAGTCATACAATGAATATTTGCAAAGTTTGATAAAATTATAACCAGTTTATATGAAAACATACATTTGCATTCAAATCCAGGTTAAAATCACAAACAGTAACAAAGCCAGTTACGAAAAAACATTAGCAGTAATACAAGCATCTTCGGAAGTAATGCCTGAAGAAATAAAAACATGAACATTGGCAATAACAGCAACTTTAGTGGGAAAAATGCTATCAGCAAAAACGACATCAAGAATCATCTCTACCATCTCAGCTCCTACTTATATTCCTTCTTTTTTACCTCCGTTTACTAATTTCGTCCTCATGGTTCAGATTCTTTTGATATGTTCCACCTGGAAATTTTTCTGCCCCCATCTTAGTGATACCTCTTCAAATTAACACAAATATCTATGACTAAAATAAAACATTTAGTAGCAGGTGTATTGATAATTTCGTGAACGTGAATATCTGTTGCAGATTACTGGGATTTAGGTGTAAGGTTTCTAAATGAATACAAGCCCTTGGTAAAGGTTTGGCTTGGACCTGTACCAGCGGTCGGTGTAACGGATCCTACTTTTGTGGAGGTCAGTATTTATACAAGTGCAACCTACAATTAAAAATGTATATATTTACGTTCATGTTACTGGAGAATTTTTTTAAAATGCTGTTAACCTCACATTCCAAACATACTAGATATCCTGTGACGATGTACCAGACTCTTGATTTAGCAGTTTTTCCCTTAAGGTCACTCGTCATACACAATCTTTCGAATCCCTGTTAGACTTAATTGAATCACCAGTTTGAATAGGGGAGTAACTCCAAAAAGATCATTTCTCAGAAACAACATAAACTTTCTAAATTTGTTGTTTACTTCTTTATGGAATTTCACCTCAAATAGAAAACGTCGACTTTTATGTTTAGAATCATATCGAGCTATTAGAAAAATAAGAGATAGGCCTACATAATTTAACCAGTCACACCGGTCATAAACAGGTGGATTTATGCTCTTCTTCAAACTGTCGGACAATCTATTATGTAATGGAACACAAAAATTAAGGACAACAAAGTCAAATTAAATTTCAACTGTTTTAATCCTTATTTGAATGAACTGATGGGAGAATATGAATAAAATTAATATAAAAGAATAACAAACGAAAGCAGGAAAGGTACTTCAGAAACACTGACATAATTTCACTGATTTCTACCCTCGACATCACTAAGTCGTTCATCACATAAAGTAGGCCAAGAATTCATCAACTCTTCGTAGAACGTTTTCTTATCACCTGGGATATAAGCAACCATTTTTTTTTATTTTATACATTTATGTATTGTTAGCTACACAGACTGTCATCTTCGCCATCTATTCATAGAAGTAATAACTGAAGAAGCTACACTTAAACGAACAACTTATCGATCACTATCGATTAGTAAAGGTCAAGTATCTTTGAACATCAGTGTACATACTAATGATTCCTCATATTTTTAAAACTGACGCCAAGAAAAAATGGTGCCCAGTTCTATTAAATTGTTCATTCACCGGTGTACTCTCTTTGACTCGGAAAATGGTCGCTCTCCTGCAGCGTGAGAGATCCAAGATTGAAGTCAGGTCGTAGCAGCGACGTATCTGTATGTCATGGAACGACATATTCCCTACGCAGCCTTTACTATTTAGCAACAGAGTTCTTTCTTCTTCGGGTTTCGAAACTCTCTATGTAAAACGCAAGCGTTGAACACAGGGTACACGATGATTCCCGAGCTGTACTCGGGTGTGGGAGCAGCGACCAACTTCCGTGTCGAAGTCTTTCATATATTCCACCAAATTTAATTTCACAATTTTAAGAAATTTATATTGAATTTTGAATTTAAATGCAAATTAAAAAGATCATTGAAGTCTTTATATGAAGAAAGGCACAAGAGTTGCACTTTTATTTTGGAAGTAAATAAATGAGTACAGTAAGAAAAGTGTTGCTTATATTGCAGAACATGAAAATTTTTGTTAGTCTTTCATTTAGCTTATGTTTCTATTCAATATCTCTGTAACATTCTATATGAGTATTAATTGATATCTTAAACTTTAAATATATCAGTTCATTATTGATGTATAGACTATGTGCCCTTCTTCCGGCAAATCTCTCAATTACAAACTAACATGAAACCCCTATAACCAATAACTCTTAACGTAATTTTCATCAAAATTTCAATTTGTACGTTAATGTTATATTTGTAAAACGCTTATTGCTCTAGATATTTTTCACTTATTCTTCACTTGTATTCATATTTGCCAGCCGTAAGTTGAAACACCAAGGTAGTGAAAAAACATTAGTTATTTAGGAATCGAATATAATTGCTCACTCTCTGTAAGGAGTAAACGTTTAGAGACCTTTGTCTCCAAAATTAGACCTACATCTGACAATAGCATTATAATAAGTAGTGAGAGTAGTACAGGGACATCATTTTATTTTTACTTCAATTTTTATTGTACCTGAGTTTTTGAATGTACTTCCCTCCCACCCCTTCTACTAGTAAACTTCCAATCGTCCTCCAAACAGAACCAAGGCCGCCTCACGGTGATACTAAACAGTACTGAGTTAGTGAGTATAGTACGTTCCATAAATATATTCGCGTTTTTCAGTGACGAAATAGTTTTCAATATTGAATCATATCTTCGTACAGGTTCTGTCGTCCGTTTGCCTACGTCGCATGCCGATTTTCCCCACCTACTTCTGTTCGCCCCTCTGTAAAGGCTAATGGCTGGGCAGTCTTAGCTCTTTTCTGAAAACATTAATTTCTGTTAGGAATTGGGCGTCTACGTAATAATATACAATTGTTAAAAATAACTTAAATAAAAGGACCTCCTTCCTTTCTACGACTCTGAGACGTAACTACTTGGATGGAAAATAGATAGCATGTCTAAGCAATTTTATCTTTTAGGATCGGGCAGAATTGAAGATTGAATTTACAGTACGTCAGGTAATCTTTTATAGATGAGGTGCATAATTATTTCCACATCAGTTACTGGTATCATTATCTTATTCAGTTTTGTGTGTAAAATTGTAGTGTGCTTTGTAAATTTGTAGTGTATTTTGTAACTCAGTTTTACTCCTGGTTGAGTGTTAGGGAAGGCCGTATGGCCTTAACTCTGCCAGGTTAAATATATCATTATTATTATTATTATTATTATTATTATTATTATTATTATTATTATTATTATAGTACGAAGGACGAAACTGCTAATTGGAATTAGGTACAATAGTCTATAGTGCGATAATATGCACAAAAGAACTGAAGCCTGTATCGAAATGAACAGCCACCATTTTCAAAAATGTGTTTAAATATTCATATTACAATTATTTTACAATTTAACTTCATTCTCTGAATTATACGCTAATGTGCTATAGACAGTATAATATACACTGCATAATGAATATGTCCGAATGGATAGCTCAGTTCATGAGTAAAAACACTCATTGTTAATACTGTACTGTATTTTGATTAAATAAAAATGTAATGAAAATTATCAAACTCAAAGTCGCGATATTTCCTAGTTTACGTAAATGGATGAACTACTTTCCTTCCTTCCTATACCTAGTAAAGAGATTTGTTTGTATTTTACGCCAGTATCATCGAACTCCAGTCGTGGAAGGGGTAGCAAAGGTATAGCCAGGTTAATATTAGAAATGCTAGTAAAAATAAAATGATGTCTCTGTATATATAAGTAATGCGAACCATGCATTTTGGAGATATTTCCTGAAATCCCGCGACTTCTGCAAAAAAAAAAAAAAAAAAAGAAAGTCTTCTGTTCGTTGGCTTCCGGTACAGATCATATTCTACCACAAGCACTTAAACTAATACATAGGTCTGTGGGTATCCTCCCAAACAAAATGATATGTTTACGTTTTGAATCTATATGTCTCTACTCAGTCTGCAATCAAAATTCTTGTTACCCCTAAAATTATAGTTGACAATGAAAAATTAATAATAAGTCAGAAACTCAGACTTCATTATTATTCAAATTAATTCATTAGTAAATTGCTCTTTTTTAAATGCATAAAATGTACTTCAAGAGTAAATGAATGTTATTTACATCCGATTCAAGATAAACGTAGTTTTCCCCAACTTCTTCCTAGATTTTATCTAGCGATATTTCACTTCGGATCATTACATCACCATTCATTCATCCATAGTGTTATACCATGGGCAGGTCTTTCCCTGCATACCCAGCATTCTCCAATCTTTCCTATTTTCTGTAATCCTCTTTGTCTCCTCATATGATCGATATATCTTAATGTCGTCTATCATCTGATATTTTCTTCTGCCCCGAACTCTTCTCCCGTTCACCATTACTTCAAGTAGGCAGTTTCTTCTCAGTCAGTGACCCAACCAATTCCTTTTCCCTCTTCCTGATCAGTTCCTTCACCCGCTCTATCCAACACAGATTCATTTCTTATTCTCTCTGTCCACTTCACACTCTCCATTCTTATCAATATCCACATTTCAAATGCTCCTATTTCCTTCTCTTCACTTCGTCGTAATGTCCATCTCTCTGCTCCATACAATATCACACTCCATACAAAGCACTTCACTAGCGTCTTCCTTAGTTTCTTTTCCAGAGATCCACAGAAGATGCTCCTTTTTCTATTAAAAGCTCCCTTGGCCTTTGCTATGCTGCTTTTGACTTCCTGGCAGCAACTCATGTTACTACTCACAGCACAGACCAAGAATTTGAAGCTGTCCACTTGCTTTACTGTCTCATTTAGAATTCGCAAATTTATCTTCTTTATTTTTCTTTCTATAACCACGGTCTTCGTCTTATTTGCATTATATATCTTCATCTCATATTGCTCACAGCTGTCATTTAGCTCCAGTAGTATATTCCTTTGTGTCATCTCACCTTCTGCTAACAATGCCATATCATCAGAAAATCTTATGCACTTTATTATTCTTACTCCTACCATCACTCGTCCCATGTTCTGAAAACAGTTGTTCACTAAATCCTTCAAGTAGATGTGGAACAGGATAGGTAATATAGGGCATCATTGACGTACTCCTCTCCCTATTTCACTTCCTCCTCAAATTTCTTCTCCTATCCTGACTTTGGCTCGTTATTCCAAATAGAGATTACTAAACAGCCTTCTCTCTTTCCAATCTACACCAATTTTCTTTAGGATCCTCATCAGTTTATTGCAATCCACTCTGTTAAAAATCTTACATTATCGATGACGATTGATATGGGCGGAATATTGTCTGTGTGAGGTACAATCAATTACTTAAATTACATTTGCAAACTCTTAAAATACAATTTCTGTTTTCTTCATCGAAAAAATGCTTTATATTACACTCTGCTACAATTATATTACTTAATGAGAATAATATTTATATAACCATCAGTTTTTTGTTTTCAGACAATTCTAAATAACACGAAGATGATAGAAAAAGGTCACGTGTACAAGCTTCTGGATGCTTGGCTTGGAACAGGTTTACTCACATCTACAGGTACAAGTTTACCACTAGTACTCGAATCTTTAGGTTTTTATAAAGATTATTTAAGACTTTCACAGCATTTTATAATGGTAATAATCTTTGTTTTTAAATAAAATTCAATTTTAGTAAATTCTCAACTAAAGAGAATTTTAAAATACCCAAGAATTACCTTTAATCGAAATTAAATCCTAATTTTAACCGAGAAATTCACCATAATTGCCATGACACATTTGAATTTCTTCCACATATTTAGAATTTACGATTCTTGCAAATAGTAGCAATATAACTATTTCAATTCAGTTTAAAAACATATTATATCTTTGACATACACAGGGCAGAAATGGCACTCACACAGGAAGATTATCACACCCTCCTTTCACTTCAAGATACTGGAAAAATTCATGCCAGTATTTGCCGACAACTGCGATATTCTGGTAAACAAACTCAAGAAGGAAGTTGGACGAGAAGTCTTCGACGTTTACCCGTATATCTGTGCCTGCAGTCTGGATATTATCTGTGGTAAGTGTCTTAAGTTACATCACAATCTTTTATATTTAATAAAGAATAACACTGTGTACAGTCTACGAAGAGAGTTATGTTGCAAAAATAGGAGCTCCAGAACAGATTACATAGGGAAATATGTTCCGTTCCCAACAGCCTCGCTTTGATCGTACGTCAGCCTTTGTCAGTAAATGAACAGTTCTGCTACAACTCATTATGCTTTAAGACATGATTAAGTAATATTATCGTATAAAATCTAAATGTAACATAGTCTTAAGAGAATCTATTTAGGTATATATTAGTTGTAACAGTAACTTACATTTAGCTGCTACAAAATTAGAACATAAATGCAATTTCACTATAATATATTTAATTCATATATAAACGAAATCATAGATAAAATTTCAAAATCTGTTCACTGTTCCCGACAATAATAATTCTAAGTGAAGAATATATAATGTGAAATGATCCACACAAATGTAATATTTTTGATCCTCCGATGCCAGGAGCTTGTTCTCGAAGTCGGTAAGTCGCACAGTAGTCCACACTTCACGAGATGATCTCTACGAGGGGGGATGGTCCTTGCGGGGTAAGAGACGAGGTAAGGAAATGTACAATAACTTAGCGCGTCTGAAAGAGCAGGTAGATGAGGGCGGTCCATTGACTGGCTGGGACAAAGTTCAGTGACACTCGACCTGAAAACGTTGGTTTTGCAAACTATGCAAGCATTTTAGTTACTGTTGAGATTTTATTATATGATGTTGGTGTTTTGAATACTGTGGATAACAAGTGTAGTTTACATTAAAACATTCTTAAGTCAGAGTTTAATTTCTTAAGTTAACTTAAAGATCGTGTCAGTTTGGCTGCATTACGCTTTAATTAGGCAATTATATTAAATTAGTAATTTAGTTAGACAATGAGTTACGAATTTGTTTAGTCAGTGAAATATTTAGTTAAGTAAGTAGTTTTAAAGCGAAGTAGAGTTCTGTTTGATTTCAATAGTGTCACATATCAGTTATCATAATGTTTACAAAGTGTAAAAATGGAAAAACTTTGCATAGTGAAGCACGACAAAGTATACCGAATGTAATAAAGATGTGTGATGAAGAAGCAAGGCAGAAGAGATTATTGTGTCCTTTGATGAATGCTACAGAAAGGGTTGCTAAATACCCAGGTGTTTATTTATTTTTTGTAATTTAATACTAATTTCATTTACACTAACTTAATATTCTCATAATGTCAATATTAAATTACTGAAACTTACAATAACTTCAGTTAACCACGGGCGTGACTTCGAGAGGGGAACAAATGTAAAACTTTAGTTAGCTCAAAAGTATACATGAAGCTTTAATATTTCATTTAAATAACATGCACCATTATACTCGTAAAAATTTTAATTTCTATATATAAACAAATCTTAATAAATTAAATAATTAAATTAATAAAATAAATTATTATTATTATTAATTACTATATTGTAAACCAAACATATAATATTTACATTGACTGGTATAGTATAACACTGTCACTGAATAATTGCTTTCCGTAATCAACTTAATTATAGATATTAAATGTATAATATGTAGCCTGTATGAATTAATAATCCGGATACAAAGATAATGTTTTACTGAGGGAAAATGTTTTCACTGTAGTTGATAGCGAAAGTTTAGAGCACACAAACCCGGTTCTGTCTCGATGTTTGGTTGTGAGAGTGGGGGAAAACCTTGCATTCCTTGCTCGGATCATCTCGTGAAATGTGGACAGTACGCTGTATTGAACCTTCGAACTAGAGAACTAACCTTCTACCCGATTCCCTCTCTCTCGTTATCCTGCCCCCCCACAACACACATGAGAGCAAGCCGATTTTACCCAGACACTCCCGTTACCCACACCTCCCTCACACGCAAATCGTATTTTGCTTTCATAACTCTTCCCGCATCGAAGCCTCAGGACGAATTTCTAAAATTTATATCAATTTCTATCACGACTCCCCCGTTACTCCTACTACAGAACTAGGAGGGAACCACAGTTATACTTCTCTTGTTATTTCTGTAATGAACAAATGTTACTTTAAAACAGTCTTCCCATAGTTTCGTACAGCCATCTTGTCATGTCTCTCCCGTTTCCCCACCCCACCACGACTATACGTCGGAGAGGAACGACGAAAGGAGACCGGCGTACGACATGCAATTGCTTTATATTTATTTCTAACAAGTGCAGCGAAGCGCACGGATATGGCTAGTAGAAGATAAAATAGTGTTGTAAACATAATGAACCTTCATGATCCGTAATCGAAAATACAACAAACAACGGTATATCAGCACCATGTTTTTGTCGATTTGGAGCTGCAGCAGCTGACATTGCATTTAGCACAAGACAGCACTATTCAGTGTGAAAGAAATAAGGGGGTGTGTTCGGGAATGTGAATGATTAAATTTTTAATTTACGTTGCAAGTTTTAGCTTAAAGTATGTAGTTATTTTATCATAATATTGGACGGAATACAGAAACTCGTATGTGCATGTTAATGACTAAATATCATTAGATAAAAAAATGAGAATTTGCGTTTTTTTATGAATATTAAAGAAGACTTTTTACAAAAAATGGGTCTGAACGGATCAACGAAACTTTGATTATGCTTTATAATAATCTTAAAACTTAAAAACATTCAGATGTTAGGTGCGGTAACCTGTGGGTTTGTAAATAATTATATACCATTCTTTATAAATCTGTCAACAGTTGCAGATCTTGCGAGTGAGGTGTACTTGAAGTTATTATATTATTATCATAATTATTATATTCAATTTTGCAGATCTGTAGACGTTTTAAGTTCGTTCTCATTATTTAATAATTCCTGCATGTAATTTATCCACATAATATCGAAATACTAATTTCTTTCAGGCGAGATTATGTCGCGCAGAAGAAAAAGTGATTTGCCTCTTATAACCAGAATGAAAATTTTAAAGTTCTACGGAAAAAGGACATTACATGAACGATGTGATTGTATACAGAAAAAAAAAATTAGCTAACAGGACTGCAGTGTTGCTATTTTTAAATTATGGTGATCGGTTTGAAATTAATTTCAAACCTTATTCTGCACGAACACTCATGTACTGCAAAATAATTTATTAATATCGCAGGCCTATATTGCAGATTTAATTAAATTTCACATTATACAGAGTGTTAAAAATGTATCCAAAATTTTAGGAGGTGCTAGTATGCATCAAAACAAGAAAAAAAGTCTAATAAATATGAGTGCTACAACACATACTTTCTGAGATCTGAACACTTGTTCATAGGAGGTGTTCAATGTGACGTGCATTCATGGCAATGCATTTCTCTGCCCTTCGGCGTAAGGAATCACGCACTCTTTGAAATTTGTTTAATACGTTAATAAGAAAGTTCTGATAACGAGACCCAGTTAATCTCTGTGGTAACACGTATAGCCCTTAATCTATCGCCAATAACGCCTGCCCATACGTTGATTTAGAATCGGTGCTGATGTCTTGTTTTCTTCAGCTGAATGGGAATTTTCATCAGTCCCCACATGCTGATTACGAAAATTCACATCAACATCTCTACTGAACCCTGCTCTTATCCGCAACCAAACTTTTCTTTTCAGTATAGCTTCCGAAGTATCAGTATTCCATGCCAGGGTTGTCAACTAAGGTATGATTATCTGGTAGCCTGCTGTATTGTAGGTAAGAGAAATGCATTGCCATAAATGGACGTCATATTGAGTACCTCCTATGAACAAGTGTTCAGATCTCAGAAAGTATGTGTTGTAGGACCCATGTTTATTAGACATTTTTTTCTTGTTTTGATGCATACTATCACCTCCTAAAATATTGGGTACTTTTTAACACCCTGTATACTAAATGTTTTGTTGCGAAACAAAAAGCTGCATTTGCTGTGCTCCCGGCTTTATAGGCCTATGATATAATCTTGCCTATCAATTATTATTAATTCTCAGGCAGCGAATAAATTGAGGTATGCATTTGTTAGCTACCAGAAAGTGAGTATGACGACATATTTGTTCCTTCCAATTGTACCATTCACATTGAAGAAATTGTTTCCATTTTGCTTATTCACAGAATCAGCCATGGGAACTTCTGTAAATGCCCAGAAATTTGGAGATTCAGATTATATTAACGCTGTGTACAAGTAAGTATATCACATCTGTTAGTATGATCAATGCTTTTTCTTGAAAATGTTCATAATTTTATAGATATCTAAAAGGAGAAAAGTTTGGGGAATATATGTTGTCTTTAGTTTATTGATTCCAATAGCCAAAATGAAAATTGGTCCGAATATAAAAAATTACACCTCTTAAAATTTAGATATTACGAACATAAATACAGTCGTCGCCCTCGGTAGCGCAGTTGGTATAGCGCTGGCCTTCTATGCTCGAGGTTGCGGGTTCGATCCCGGCCGAGGTCGATGGCATTTAAGTGTGTTTAAATGCGACAGGCTCATGTCAGTAGATTTACTGGCATGTAAAAGAACTCCTGCGGGACAAAAATTCCGGCACACCGGCGACGATGATATAACCTCTGCAGTTGCGAGCGTCGTTAAACAAACCATAATTTAATTTTTAAATAGAGTCCGACACAACAAATATTCCCGATGTTTCTGTCGGTCAACCAGCGGATGTTCCCCCACCTCCCACGTTCCCGTCGCTGCTTGCATCGGCGAACTTACAGTGCTTCGGGGCATTAAAACTTGCGTACTATGTTATATTAACAATTTTCCTTATTCACCCTCCATGCAATAATGTAACTTTTATTTCTACTTTTACCCACTACCAGACAATAATAATGTGACTTTTATTGTTAATGATTCACCCTACAACTATGGGTATTCAACTCAACACAGCAACACAATAGACGTTATTGCATTCCACACGACGACAATGAAAATACACGTGTATTATTGAGAACAACAACAATGTACTAATGTTCACAAAGCACTATGTGCAGAACAAAACTGTCAGTTCTCAGGTCACAGTTCGCTTGCCTTGGCTAGTTCTTCTAGCTCACTCTTCAAGTTCACTGCACATCGAATCTCGGTCTTCCGGCTACGGTCCACGACACGTCGAACTCGAGTCTCCCCAGTTACAGTCCTCCTCACGTCGAACCCGGGTCTCGAAGGCTGGCTTCCTTGCTCGCTCGAAGACTCACGTGTAGACTGACTTCCGAAGACTAACTTTCGTCGGCAACTCACGATGTTATTTATTTACAACGAACATCTATAATGTTCTGCGTCGCGAAGCTCCTGGACCTCCACAACAATCCGCTTCCAGGTGCTTCCTTCCTTCCGCCCAGCCACAGTAGCTTTTCTCCCCCCTGGCTCCGTCCGCTCCGCGCCATCACCATATTCTTCTTTCCCCTCGCTCCGTGCCGCGCTACAGCGCCTACCGAAACTCGAGTTATTTCCCCGCGCCTTCCTTCTCGTTGGATGCGCGCAACTCACCGACGCGACCAGAATATTCCGGTCTGGCGCCACAATAGTTATTGAAGTGTTGCCCACCTTCTGTTATTCTTAATATAAAGCACGTAATTCAATGATACTTTGTCATTAAGCCTATTCATTAAATTTAGTATTGTTTTCCCATATGCCTACGGAACTAAGCGGCCAGGAAATTTACGTCTAAAGTTTTTCCTTGTTCTGCCACACGATTTCTTTCATAGTATGTACGTACGTTTTCAAAATAAGTAAACGTTCACGCACTGAATATGTAACCATTTCGAAACACAACGTAATAAATTGCACTTATTCTGCGTGCTTTACTGGCTGTCAGAGACAGATTACAGACTGGTCATCTAGTTTGGGGACACGAGGATTCACCAACTACAGCATTCACGTGATGTTCTCTAGCACCCTTCCCCTCATTCCGTCTCATTTCACACGTACACAAAAAGCTGATGGATGAAGGATAATACTGTATATACACCACTCAGGAGTGATGAAATTAGCTATTTATTAGATAATTCATCAATCATGCGGGTAATAGAGACGAACTTGTGATAAAGTCCAATCACCATCTGTAGTTGGTTGCTCATGAATAGACTTCGTTGAATTGCCACACGCAGCATGCAATAAGGTTGGCGATGCACGGTAGTATAGAGGAGGTGAGCGACGGCCCGGTCTCGTAGTATAAGCAGTTCATGTTAAGAGTTGTGACCGGTCCAAATAGATAGAGCAGCTACAGCTAATGTATACCTATGTAAGTACTTGTTTTTGCATTACTGTGGTTGGAATAGTCAAAGCTTAACATTTGTTCAGTGCAGACAAGAATTCAATTACAATGAGAGTGTTACTGTTCCAAATAATTGTCTCTGGAATATCCTTACCCCCGCAGCCAGTCTTGACCCGTTGGGGAACGTGGTTGGATGCTGTTAATTATTATGGAGAATATTACAGCAAAATAATGGAGGTAATTGATGCATTGGATAGCACAGACAGTTCCGCTGTTGCAGCTGTAAAATCATTGCCTTCTGAACAGCTATTGGAAGATATTCTCTTCATTGACTCTAATTTTAAATCGTGTCCAAAAGCATCACTCTGTTAGAATCGTCTAAACTACAACTCTCAGAAGCCCTTAATATAGTGGATAAAGTATCACAAACCGCTATCCAAAATAACAATTCAATAATTTCAGAAAAAGTGAAATGTAAGTTGAGAAACATTATTGCTAAAAATTCTGCCTATTCACAACTTCGTATTATAAATAATGTACCATCAGGTCATGACAAGACATCTGAAGTTGGTGTACTAAAAGTAGTGACTTTCCGTTCTTCAAATATGTATGTATTACATCGTGTGATGTTGAACGTACATTTTCCCAAAATAAAAACTGTTTAAGTGACCATCGGAAGAAATTACTTTGAAGTCGCTCAAAATGTACGTAACTCTTCACTGCAATGCACATATTCAAGAATGATGTGAGTATCTTACATTAAATTTTAAGAGTTAATATATCTCGCTATAAAATAATTGTGTATTCATGTTTAGACATTTCCTACTTCAATGATCATTCATTATATGTCTTGAATGCAGGATACAGGTTGTATAGTAACCGCAGTATACTGCTCAGTGTTTACATTAGAGGCATACTCCATCCTTTGCACGCCCCCTTCTCATACAGTCTATACCGCGTGCGCAGTAAACCTTACGATTCTCGTGGCAATTCCACGAAGTCTACTCATGAAACATAGCTACCCGATTTTTAAAACTTATTAAATTTATGAATTATTTATAACATAGTGCGCGGGTTTTAATCCTTCGAAGCAATATGAGTTCGAGGATACAAGAGCTGCAAAAGAGGGCGGGCCTGCCCCCGGTCGGCCGACATTTCCTGGGACAAACTATAGACATAGATAAATATATAATGGGTTGCGAAAGTTACTGAGTTTCCCGTAATACATGCTAGATGCGCTAATGTAGAAATTGATCTTTCTGCCAACTGTTGGGCGGAGAAGAACGTATTACATCTAGCAGCGCACCAAGTAGTGGAAATAAAAACTAATTACTGCATGCATTTAGCAGTGTACCTGGTGACGAAAATGTTAAACTATGCAGAAAGTATTCCCTCCCATCCTCATCGATATTCAAAACTAACCCAATTTAAAATAAAACATTTATATTTCTACTCCTCACAGCATCTTCCACTGAAAATTCTTATCGGAGCCAACAGGAAGATAAAAGAGACGATCTATTTTACACTACCCCATTATAACATAATCAAACAGAGACAGAAAATAAAAGGTTTGATAATTGGGATAGTATTCTTTGGGTACCGTATTTAGTGTATAGCGCAATGGGAGAGTCTGCAAAAACTAATTAGATAGTTCAATTTATTATATTACTATTACTTTACAACACATTCAACAACACTATTTTTGCAACGTCCATAAACATTACTGTTTAACATACACTGCTTATACACACACGTAGTATCACTTTATGTTCACTTAATAGCAAGTATCTGGCTACCATCTTGTCTTCTCGAGCAACATCTCCAACGAACGGATAAATAGAGAACTCTGGGTAATGTACCCAACATGTTGTTCTAATGTTCACCACATACGACGTCGAGCGCTGATCATCTTATTTGAGCCCCCTGCCGCCAGATGGTGCTGACCGCAGTTTCGCATCCTATTATATATTTATCTATGCTATAGATGTCACAGTATATTTGCGCAAAGGCTGAAAAGAAGCAATTGTCTGGAGCGTAAATATGAAGTGTAGGCTAATGTTTTGTACCACGTATATATCCAGTAAATAATTTTGAAGTGAAGACCATGACAGCATTATGCACTAAAATGAAATGTAGTTGTACAGTAGCCTAGTTATTGTCCCGTAATTAATCTAACATTTAACGAAATTTATTTGTATCTTAATTTAAAAAATGGACTTAAAAACATTAAAATATATTGTGAAAATACAACAAATTTTGGACAGGGAAACCTAATTTCGACGAAATATAAAGCTAATATAAACTTTTAATTTCCGTGAGGGTATATAAATTTAATGGACCTTGAAATGTTTCAGTATGAAACGAATATTCATGGAACGTGCCTCAAAGCCATACCTGCTATCTGACTTTATTTTTAAATTCAGCAAGTGGGGAAAACTTCAAGACAAGAGCCTGAAAATTTTACATGGCTTTACTAAAAAGGTAAGGTACACATCCATAAGATTCGCCGAATTTTACTAGATATTCATAAATTCTATGTAGAAGATAGTGTTTCTTCTTCTCCTTGCATCAAAATTTAGAAGAAATACGGTAATACATTTTAGGGAACTTAAAAATTTTCTTCTTCAGCCTTTTCATATTACACATTCCAAGTTGCATCTTAAGACATAAATAAAGCTTCACAAGATAAAAGGTTTCCTCCCTCTTCTCTTCCTCGACCTCATCCTCATCATTATCATTTATCTTGATATAGCTTGCATATTACAGTAAGTTTTGTTTAAAGATCATTTCTAGGCAAATGGTTTCATTTCAGAAGTCAATATTACGTAATTAGTCCTCCTGGCATCCTGATAAAATTGTCTGCGGATGATGCTGACAACAATACATTAAACCCCATTATTCAAGGCTATGAGAAATTTCGCTCTCAACATCATACAGCGTGATATTCATTGCTAAGAGTCGAAAACAGGTTTAAACTCTCATACAGATTAACCAACTTAGATACGACGTTCTGTAACATTTTCATTCAACACAACAAAATTACAACACTAAGAGTTAACCATAAGTAATGTCATTAATTTATGGGGGTATTCTTTGAAATATTTCAAACAAAAAAGTTAAATACAACTTTGCTCGTTTTTGCTTTCTTTTCGAGATAAAAACTGTTTTATATGAAACATCTCATAGCATGTTTTGTGAAAGTAATTTATTTAATTTCAAATATACTCAGTCAATTTAAGACAACAGTGTATTATGATAGTGAATTATTGGAAGTTTTTTTGTTCTTTCCTTTAAATGAGTAGGAATTTGATCCGAACAAATGTAACACTGTAAAATTACTTCGCGTAACGAAAATATACATTTGTTCATATCAAATTTCTATACATTTAAAGAAAAAACTAAAATTCTTTCAGTCATTTGTTATCATAATACATCATCATCATCATCATCATCATCATCCTGTCAAATACTAGTCCTAAAAGAACTGTTACGGCCTGAAAAAGCGATTTTCTTGCCATCTTTCCATGGGTCGACCAAGTGACCGTTTCCCATTTGGACGATACTTCATTATTGCCTTAGTGATCCTGGATGAAACCATTCTTGAGATGTGTTCCTTCCAGTTTAACTGATATCTGGAGATATACCTAGTCCAGTATTGATGACACATTAAGTTTTGAAGAATATCTTCATTTTTCTTTCATTCCTATTTAGTGTAGCCAGCTGTTCGGCGCATGAATCTCATCTCGCAAGCTGTTAGTCTGCTTTCATCTTTTGTCCTTATAGTCCACGCTTCACTCCCATAACATAGGACTGGTCGAGCTATTATTTGATAAAGACGAGTACGAGTTGATTTTTGTACTAACGAAGGTTTTAAAACTCTATTAATGATGCCCATTGATTTGTTGAATTTTACAATTTTCTTTGATAAATCCAAATTTTCAACAAAAGAAAGTCCAGAAGCTCCAGATCCTTAAAGATGGCAACCCCATTACTGGACTTACCACCTCCTTGCTAGCAACTAGTTGGTGGACATTCTAGTGGTTTCAAGCCTGATAACATTATAGCCTACTTTACGCTCTTAAATTGACTGAGCATATTGGGAGTTAAATCAAGGGATTTCCCAAAACTTGCTATCAAATGTTTCATATAAAACAATTTTTTATCTTGAAAAGGTAGAAAAATCGAGCGAAATTGGATTATATTTTTTGTTTGAAATATATCAAAGAATAACACCCTGAAATTAATAACATTACCTACGGTCCAGCCTGTATGTAAATCTCGAGTGTAGCCATCACTAATTCTCGAGGTCACTGTTTCATTTATAGGCCTCAAAAAATTTGTAAATATAAAATTTGGTAAGATATAATGTACTATATTTAAGATAACGGACAAGTAGACAACTAGATAGTTCAGAAATGTTGGGAATTGGTTATAACAAGATGTATGTGATATGTATATAGATTAGTAGGCCTACATATATAATTTGGTAAGTTTCAAATAAAAAATTTGCACCATGCAAAGAAAATAACTTATCCAATTTAGGAGCCGCATCCTCCTTTTACCAAATCATTATCTTAAATAAAGTATTTTTAGTCGCATAATATTAAAGCATTTATTCCTTCCAGGTAATAAAAGAGCGTAAAGAGCAGCGGGTGAACTGTTCACAGAAGATCTGTACAGATGACGATATATATTACGGTAATTGAATCATTTATTCATATATCCCGTTAACTAGCATTAATATAGGCCTAATTAGAAAATTAATTTAAAGTAGTTTAACATTACAATTTGGGTATAATAGCTTTCCAACAACGGTCAGATCCATTATCACCAATTCATTGATTACGATAATACTCTGCTTTTCATACAGAGGGAAGCTTCCCGCTGAAATTTCAAACCTAAGTACCTCCACTTCAAGTAGGGGCTACTATACGGGGCGTTTAAGAACTAAGTTGACAAAAATTAAAGGAAGATAAAAAGAATTTCATCTAAAATATTATAGGTGTCATTAATTCCCAAATTTTTCCTTTTTTGTGTTTAAAAATTGGTCGCGACGGGCAACAATGTCGTCACATTCAATTAATCATGGCTAACAAGAAAGACAAGCTTCGACACGAATTGGTGTCACGTGATTATCATGGTCTAGTCATGGTCCTCTTGATAATCGCCTAATATAAATACATGTTCAAAGTTCTAAAAAACAAACAAATTTCTACATTAAACTCATGTTAAAGTTGCATTTACAAATAAACTTGTTCAATGTGGGCCATGTTATGACTAAGAATGTGACGTCGCGCCGTAGCCTGTCTTTCTCGTTAGCCACGAAATTTATTATCTCTTATTGTCCTCGTTTCTACAGTACTGGAATCCAATAGCTTTTACTACTTTCCACAATGAGGAACGTGATGTTTTTATTTCTCGTGTTGAGAAATTTGCAAGTTTCCGGCAAAATGCAGGGTGTTTCCGGGCTAGTGTTACGAACTTTCAGGGATGATGGGGAAAGGCACATGTATCAATTTGAGATAAAGAACCCTGCTCCGGAAATGACCGAGTCGAAAGTTACAAGCAAAAATCGTTGTGTGGAAATGAAATGATTTTATTCCTCTGTACACCTTATTTATGTGTATTTATCTGTACATCTTACACATACTGTATTCATCTGAATTTGTTTACGTTGTCTACTTACAGTATTCCATTCAGTGCGCTCTCTGAGGGGAGGGGACAGGAAACTACACTAAAGCAATGCAGATAGCGTAATGTGTAACGGACATGGTCGGTCCTGATATGCACGTCTGTAGACAGCAGTGTATGTGTACAAGTTGCAGTGTCCAGTCGATCAGTCCTAGTGAAATGGAGAAGTACACGAGAGCGGAATATGCAGACATGATTTTCGAATACGGATGAGCCAATGGGAACAGTAAACAAGATCATAGATTGTATCCGTTTAAGTACCCACGTAGGAGATATCCGACCTATACCATCTTTCCACGACTGTTCCAAAGGTTAAGGGAAGGAGGGCACGTGATGCCAAATTATAATTCCATTTCCACACAACTATTTTTGCTTATAACTTTCGACTCAGTCATTTCCGGACCAGGGTTCCTTATCTCAAATTGATACATGTGCCCTTCCCCATCATCCCTGAAAGTTTGTAACACTAGCCCGGAAACACTCTGTATAGACTAAACTGGGTTAAAAGACTATTCAATACAACTCAAGCTATATCCGTCTTAAAGCTTGCTGATTAAATGTGTCCAGTATAACAGAAGAGTCGTGAATACTTTTTTGGAAGGGCTCTTAAGCTTTTCTCCCGAGTAATTTTCTTTCATGTAACTATATCGCAACAAAGAAAAAAGAAAGGAAGAAAAGAACGATGGAAAGAAACAAACAGAGAATAAGCTGGATCCAAAAATGAATTCTTGTACGAAACAAGAGCTTCGAAATTGATATTGTAAGAACAGCATATACACTAAAACATTTTGCAATATGAGCTCGGGTCTTTACTAGTTTCTTATTGCACTGCACTAAAAAGAGTAAACAAACGTGAAGTGATTTGTCTCTTCAATATAGGAAACATTAAAATAGCGCCTGTGACTCTCCGTATAAGGTGTCTAGATCCTAAAATAAACAACTTTCGTTATATGAGTAGGCCTACTTGTTTATCAACTTCATAGGATATGTGCGGTGTGATTTCCATTCATTACAACGCATGTTCTGCCACTCACGCACTATTTAAAGCACTCCTAGTTGGTTTCGGATATGTTGACAAGCACTGAAGACTGCTCCTGTAGTACACTATCCACTAAAAAGTGATTGAGCACTGTTTTTGCCACTTTAGAACCTCGTGGTACCACCTCTTGTTGCTATAACAGCAGTCACCCTGTCAGACATGCTCTCCACTAGTTTGTGTAGGATATCCACTGGAATGCGTCGCCATTCCTCTTGCAACATGGCACTCAGTTGGACAATGGAAGTTGGCCCCATGTTTCGGCGGCTACTATGCGGTGGTATGCAGACAATAATGTTCACCGGTTGGAACTGGCCTGCACAGAGTCCTGATCTCATTCCCATTGAGGTCTCGGGAGATGCGGCCAACTTGCATTGTCCAACTGAGTGCCATGTTGCAAGAGGAATGGCGACTCATTCCAGTGGATATCCTACACAAACTAGTGGAGAGCATGTCTGACAGGGTGACTGCTGTTATAGCAACAAGAGGTGGTACCACAAGGTTCTAAAGGGGAAAAACAGTGCCCAATTACTTTTTGGTATATAGTGTATTTGTAGACCTACATCAGTGATAGCAGCTGCATACACCAAGGCCTGTGTCTACCTGATACAATCCCAGATATTATTTTCATGTTTACTACTGTGGGGAGCTGACGAGAATGTCTCTGCGAGGTGTATTTTATTTAGGTGCGGTGCGGGGAGGTATTGGTGAATGGAGCACCGCTCTTCTTAGAATTGACCAGAGATAAGATAAGTTGTTATGAGTTATGACTCTTATTACACTAAACAAATGACATCTCAATCACCACATGATGTTTAATTATACTGTGGCTGAAAATATAGTTTGAGACTAGTTCTGTGTCGGTGTGTTGTATACGTTGAAACTGTTGCTTTATATTTTAAAAGATGATCGAATGTTGACGTTGGTTAGTTACTGTAATGTAATTAGTAGTGTGTCATTATGTCGTTTTCTGGGAGCAAGAGTGGCGTTACGCTGGCCGTTGCCAATTACAATACCAATTTCAAAGCCCTTGTATCGTACGAAAATAAATCTTAGGGTTCATAGTTGTTAGTCATTTATTTTAATGTTGATTAATATTGTCGATCTGGATGGCGCAGTCGGTAGATTGCTGGTCTTTTATGCCCGAGGTTGCGGGTTCGTTTCCGGCCATGTCGATGGCATTTAAGTAGTCCTCTACATAAATGCGACAGGTTTATGACAGTAGGTTTACTGACATGTAAAAGAACTCCTGAGCAGCAAAACTCCGGTACACCGGTGACACTGATATAACCTCGGCAGTTGCGAGCGTCGTTAAACAGAACATAATTTAAATTTTGATGAATACTACATCCTCTCAGGCAATTGAATGTCTATAATTCCATCATCTCATATTATCATACATCATATCACATTACACCATCTACCCCCAATCGCATTAAGCATCATTTTAGCAAGACACACATCAGATATCATTTATGGCTACTCTTTATGAGCCAGTAGGTTTTTTAAACGAAGAAATGCAATGTAACCAATCAGTATAAATTCCACTCCTCTCTTCCCCAGTTCTGTATCCCTACACTAATGCCACCAAGGTCACCTGTCGAACTGGAAGAACTATCGAATATAGACTGAACAATGGACCAATGTGACACTAAGTGAGTGGACCTTCGAAAGCGATCCAGCTAGGAGATGTTTTTGCTACACTGTTAAATGTGTAATTTCTTTACATTTGTGAAGTCTTCATATTTCATTTGTGTCCACATTTTTCTGTTTCATACATCATAATTACCTCTCACTATCTGTAGGCAGCGAAACATTCCAAGTCAACAGAGATTTTACGAAAGCAGCAACATTAAACATAGCAGAATATTTTACAATTCATTTTGTTTTCTGATAAATGTAGTTCAATATAATAAAAGTTTCAAGTTCAATCTATAAGATTTATCTATTTTGCTTAATTTCATTTTTGATTCATGTTGTTTCAGCAAAAGTTTTCGTTTTCTTAGCTGACAAAGTTTTGCTTTGGATTTCGATTTTTGCATAATTAGGTGTTAGTTTTCCTTTCAGACAAATCTGGAGATATTGCAAGTAGTATACTGCTGGCAAAAAAAAATAAATCTTATAGATTGGACTTGAAACTTTTATTATATAGCAGAATATGATGAAAATGGTGCAATAAATTGTTTCTATGTAGACGGCTGGCATTTAAAACCTTTTACATTAACCATAAAACACAGAGGTGCGGTCTCTGAGACCGCTCCAGCCACTTCACGAATGTGAACGCTTGTGGTGGCGCACTTAGTGGTATTCAATTATTTCGTGTAATCTGGAGATATTGCAAGTAGTATACTGATGGCGGTTCGTAGGCCGTACGTCTCTGTAACTGAACTCTTTTTCTCTGTTCTTGTAATGGATTCTACACAAGGCCCTTCGCAAAAAGATAGTGTTAGTGATGAAAATTTTGACGAGACAGTGCTTGAGTAGACGGAGGATGAGGATAGTGAGGATGACTGTGCAAGTGAACAAGATTTCGTCCTTTAAAATGATCGACAGTGATTGTCTATTGAAAGTTTACTGTATATAAAGTAGATAGGGTTTTGAATATTTTTATTTTTTGCTTTAAACATATATTATTTCATGTTTTATTTCATTTAATCGTTAAATTATATTACTCCACTAATTTCATTCAAAACTCAACATTAATACATACTGAGTTCTGATAAACGCGTCTGTGTGTGTACTCATCATGCATTTCCAAGCAGTAGCTGTCACGACAATGAGTATTTATGATTTTATATATAAAATGTTGCAGTATATTACATCACTGCTTTTTAAATCAAGCGAAGGGATGTAAAAGAACACAACCCAAGTTATCTCACATCCATTTCTTTATTCTTGTCCCGACAGCAATACTAATACAGTAGCGGTATCAGAGACCGCACGTATGCGTTCATGGTTCACAATGCGCACGTCTATTGTTGAGGGTTAACACAGAATTTAATCCGATTTTTCGAGAGTCACAAAAGTATTTGGAAGCGAATGCACGATTTTCCTGCATTTTATTCCAAATCTATACAAAATCAAATTGGTAAGGTTTTAAATTGTACCACTATTAAGTACAAAAACTTCTGCTTTTCAGGAACAAAATCAAATTGGTAAGGTTTTAAATTGTACCACTACAAGTACAAAAACTTCTGCTTTTCAGGAACAAAGAGGCGTGTAGCATTCTTGGACATGCTGCTGGAAGCAGCGGAGAATGGTGAAAATTTAACAGACAAGGACATACAAGAAGAAGTTGACACCTTTATGTTTGAGGTGAGTAAATGTTGAGAAGATTATATGAGTACCAGCTTCTGAATTCAATACAACTTCTGTTTCGTCTATATTGTGTACATCCTGATTTTAACTAGAGAGAAACTAATTAGCTACATGTATCAATCGTTTAGACCAAGAATATTATTACAATGCTTGTAGGCAATATCAAAGAGGCGTTTCTCACTTTAATTTTTCAAGGAATTAATCAACTCGGTTATTAAAAGACGCAATAGAACATATTTTTATAAGGAAAATTGGAATGTATGATAGTAAGAGGACGTACAGATTCTCTTATACTCATTTTGTTTCTTGTTCTTTTTTACGTTACTCTTCGTAATATTACTTCCTTAATAAACAATATGGTTTATGAAAATTAAATATAACTTACTATGATCCCAAATAAAAGTTAAGAACATCCATTTTTCCATTTTACTTATGTATTCTTCTTTGTTAGTGCAGGAAATAAGTTATCTCATATAACATTAAGAATAACATGTTTATTTATGTAATTAACCCCTCACAGAACTCCCCATATAATATAATTTTTAAAGCATTTTATTTTAAGAAATTTTTGCGTTAGATTAAAATTTAATATAACAATATACTATATTTTTATAATTTTGTCATTAATTCAACTTTTTAACATAAGATAATTTATAATTTATAAATTAATTTTTTAATAACAAATCTAATTTATTAAAAAGGATTATTTATATTATAATAATTACAATTGCAATTACAATTATTTTAATGTTAGTTTAATTTATACGAAATTCGGTATTAACAATGATAAATAATTATTATTCCCATTAATTTTAATATATTTTATTCTGTATAAGTCCAGTTAAAATAATGATCTTTGATAATGTGTACAGAATGAAATGTTTTACAAAATATATATCCATTTCCTTCGCAATACGGTCTCCCTCTGAAATTATTTGTGGCGAAGAAGAAATTCTGACTCAAGTGATATTGTTACTGAAAAATATTACTCTCTTTTGGTCTCATTCCATAACACATCAGATTTCGTCCATTTTATGACCGAATTTTGTTCCATAGAGTGCTCATTTGAAACTATAATTTATTCTGCAGGTATATATTTCTTGATATATTTTTCTAATACGGTTAGAATAATTTTGAAAGCAATTGCTATATGACATTTTAAGTCCTGAAAATTTTATTTGCGAATTTCTCGAATGATCGCGTAATTAAAGGGTTCAGAGCCACAGTGGGCCAAGTGCCATTTATTAAAAAACGGAGAAAGCAAGGGTTAAAGTTAAATGAATATCATAGTTTAATGAAGATTGACATATCATTTAGTTTTAATGTATATACTTTATATTACTTGCTATAGGTTTCCATTGAATTATGGTAATAACTTCATTTTAACACTTGTTTTGTACCGTTTTAGTACATGGCGCTTGGCCCACTATGGTTCTGAACCCTTTAATTGTATAAAGATGTAGTTATTTTTCTCTTCATATTACGATCAAAACCTGTTATATCAAAAGATCAGTAGTCCTTTAATTTCTTTTTCGATCTCCCAGGGCTCCCTTACCTTCAGTTGGGAGATTATTAAGAATTAAACTGTGTCCAATGGTATGTGAGATACATATCGTTTCCATTGAAATAATCTTCTCTTCATCAGTCGCCAATATTCCAATATTTTCTATCATTATTATTTTTATACCCTTATTTCTCGCTCTATCTCTTCTAGATTTACCCAGCATTTTCTTAAGATGTTTACTACATTTGGTTCTAGTATCTTTAGTGAATTCCACTAATTACATTTGGATAATTTGCGATCAGTACCGTTGGACTATGTTCAGCACAAATTGATCATTACAACAACTGCTCTGAATTTATTTTAAAATGCAGAATATAGGTCTATGTCCTTGTTCACAGGGTCACGACACTGTAACAGCTGCGATAAATTTTTCCCTCTTTCTCTTGGGCCTACATCCAGATATACAGGTAAGATTAAAATTACAGCTGTGTGAACAATATTTTTCTTTCGCAGTACAAATCTTCGTGCTCTCAATGTCCGAACAGAAATAATTTCATAATATATTTCGTAAGTTATAAGATAATAACAGATCTCATTAAATGACACTTTTTCACTTTTACACCTCATGTATTAATTAAAATATTACCAAATCTAGTAATGTTAGCTAAAATTTATCAATACAATGCTTATAGATCCCTTCCATTCTGAAATATCAACTCATTATTGCCCAAATCTACTCCAAATTCTATAATAAATATTTACCACACCATAGAAATTCTTCCTGAAATCGAAGACACACATGTAGAGTTCGAACTCTTCAGTACTAAAGGCAATCTTGAGTTTCAACAAATAAAAATAAATTAAATTTGTATAGCACAAAATGTTATGCGAAAGTCTGTATATTTTAATTCAATATCTGCAAGCGAGAGAATCAAGATTTATTTTTCAGTGTACCTACACAATCTCTTTTTGAAATATATTTTTCTAGACAAAATTTTACATTATAATTGCTTAAACAGTATTGCATTAAATTTAACAATATAAGCTAGGCCTATATATTTTCTACCTCTCTATAAAAATAATTTTTTTTCTTCCAAAATTAGACATAAAGATTCCATCAGCATTATGTTTCCGCGATTTGTCTTAAATGCCAGTAATTTCAACAACATACTCAGTATAAAATGTTTGTAAAAAGGTATTTATGGTACTATAGAGAGCTGAAGAGGTTACTTGGCAGAGAAACATTTTGTTGTTGATATTGATACCGCATCAAGAAGGAGCATGCGGGCAGCTTAGGACTACTCTGCGTTCAAAAAGCATTTCTACACATTATTAATTTATTATTAACATTTATCTATTTACTTTTTTAATTTTCTTTGCTTATTCAGTCATAAAAATGTTGCCATAAAAACGTTCAGTCACATTAACTTGTTCAATCATAAAATGTTCAGTCTCTAACTTGTTCAGTCATAAAAATGTTCAGTCATTAACTTCTTCAGTCATTAACTTCTTCAGTCATTAAATCCTTCAGTCATTAACTTGTTCAGTCATTAAATTCTTCAGTCATTAACTTATTCAGTCATGAATTTGTTCAGTCATTAAATTCTTCAGTCGTTAACTTTTTCAGCCATTAACTTATTCAGTCACTAATAAATTACTTCATTTACTAGATCGTTCGCCGGTTTGTTTGTTCGTTTATTCAGATTCTGCTGTTTCTTTCTATTCGAACTTCTTCTTCCTTGCTATTCTGCCACAAAGACTTTTATCTTACTTCCTTTGAATTAAATTCTTTCTTTCTCTTATTTCATTTCTTGACATCTTCCTTCAAACTGTCGTTCTAATTCTGCCTATATCTTCTATTCTCACGTCAATGTTTCCCATACATTCTCTAAATTTTATTTCTTCTTTCCTTTCGTCTTTTTACATTTTATTGTGTCATTCCATATTCCCCCTCGCATAATTACCATTAATTTCTTTCCTTTTCTGCCTTTAAGTAGGTCTGTTTCCATCAGGAAAAGATATTTTGTTAATTTTCTTTCATTACTTAGATCTTTTATTTACTACTTCTTCTCCCTAACTCTCTGCTTTATTATAATATTTGTTTCTGTTCCTTTAGCGCATTATTAATTTATCATGATATTACCCTTTCTCATCTTCATCCTTTCAATTCAGTCTTTTCATACTTTTATCTTCATCACACCTCTGTTCCTCTCCTCTCTTCAGTTTCACAATCAATCTCCAGTCATATTTGTAAAAATGAAAAGTAAAACTTAATTAAACGTCCCCTTTTTTTAAATGTCACACTCACAAGATAACCAAGATAACTGTATCTGTGATAATTTTCTAAAATCTGGTGTATCTCATGTTTTGCAGAATAGAGTATACCAGGAACTTAAAGACATTTTCCACGATTCCGACCGCTCTCCTACTATCAAGGATTTACAGGATATGAAGTATTTGCAAATGGTCATCAAAGAAACCCTAAGGTTGTACCCAAGTGTACCACTGATTGCGAGACTGGCTCCCAACGATTTTGAACTAGGTATGGGTAACTATGAAGCAGACGGATAGGGGGGCAAATGGACAGGTCGTAAGGAATTTTAGCCTATTTCTGTCTCCGATGTTGGCATCACAACTTACTATAACTTGTTGTGTTCGTTAGGCGTGTGTTGAAGTGTTGTGAATTGGATCCATTGAAATCTACAAGGAAAGTTAAAATCCAGCAGAAAAATCTGAGCAGGTAAGAACAACTTCACCTTCATTTACTTAAACAGTAAAAAAAAGTGTTTAGTTTCCAAGGATTACAAGGAAAACTATGCCTCGAAGAAAGACGCAACACATGTTAACAGATTCTTCTGTGTTCCCTTTCTCGTCTGCTAGACTTCCTGTTAAGTGTTGCCAACTCGATTCTTAAAAATCCTCTATGAGACCGTTCAGAAACCGCTAAATTGCTATATTGTCAATGTAGAATTAGATTATTTTGCCGCTGTGAGTGCTAAAAATACCCGCTAAATCCCTATATCAGCAATACAAATTTCGTAAATTTTATCCGCTAAACTAACACTGAAAAACGCTAGATCTGGCGGGAAAACCGCTGAATTGGCAACACTGTTTCTGTTACGCATAAGCTCCTGCCATCTGCTAGGGAGAATTTGAATTACTTAGCCATCACTGGGGGCAAACGGACAGGCCTTCATGGGGGCAGACGGACAGTTGTTATATTATCTTACTAATGTTATATTTCAAAACAATTTTCATTTTTAATCCATGAAGGAAGAATTAAACTTAACATTCTTAAAATATAATTAGTTATGTTTTTCATAACATGCATTTATGAATTTCACATCTGGTCGAAATTTAAAAGCTGAGAATTTCATCTAAATTTTTGTAAATTTCCTTTATTTGTGCTTTCTTCTCACAGTAGCCCACTCTGTAAATATTATTCACATGTCTTAAATCTATTTTATTGACACAAATAACAAGAAAGTATAATTTTTTAAATTTAGATTATTTTAAAATGGTTAAGTCAATTTTTTTAAAAAATATAATACTGAATATTCTATTTCTTTTAAACAAATTACATTTATTTTCGTTCCAGATATGGTTCGTAACCGTGAAAGAACTACAGACCTTTGTTCGTGATCTGAAGAGAGCATGTCATTGGCCGTAAAGCCTTTTAAACAGGATGGAATGCCACTTGAAACTGCTGCAAGAACGTTTGGTGTCCTAAGAAATTCTCTTCGGAGAAGTGTGATGACCATCGTCGAAATGCCTAAATTCGGTCAACACACGACCTTTTCGAAAGACGTAGAGGAGGCTTTAGTGAAATAATTAATAAATCTGGACAACATAGGTAATGGACCAACAAAACGAGAACTTCGCGAAATTGTTTATCGATTTGCATTCACAAATGGTCTCAAACATCCATTTAATAATGAAACTCAGATGGCTGGTGAAGACTGGATTCGAGGATTTCTAAATCGGCACAAACATTTACGTGTTCGTGTAGCTGAAGGCTTGTCCTTCGCTCGAGCAAGAGGGATCAGTAAAGAAAAAGTGGACAAATTCTACAATCGTCTCTCCAGTCTGCTGGATGAGCACAGCTTGTGGGATAAACCTCAAGCAATTTTCAAATGCGACGAGACAGGTCTGCAACTTGTGCACAAACCGAAAAAAGTCATCTCTCAATGTGGGAAGAAAGATGTGGAGAGCCAAACCAAGAGGAAATACCATCAGTGTTATGGCTTGCGTCTCAACTAGTGACAAGTATCTTCCCCCGTTTATTGTGATGAAGGGCCAGAGGTACAATGACAATTTTGAAATTAGCATGCATTCTGGCACAAAAATTGTACTCTCCGAGGAAGGCTATTTAGATGGGAACAATTTAGACAGTTTCTCGACCATTTAATAACAGCAAAGCCACATGGACCCGTCATTCTAATAGTTGATGGGCATGGTTCACACTGTTCTGATCCTCCAACCCTGGAAAAAGCCAAAAACCATGACGTCATTTTGTTATGTTTGCCGCCCCAGAGCACTCATAAGCTACAGCCACTAGATGTGGCATTTTTTGCTCCTCTTAAAACATTTTACAATAATGCATGCAGGCTTTATGCAAGAAGAAACTCAGGGAAAGGCATAAACAAAGTGGCATTTGGTGGCATATTCGCCCAAGCTTGGAATCGAACCGCTACTGTGGGGAATACTGTAGGTGGATTCAGAAGCACGGGCATATTCCCGTTCAACCCCAACCGACTCACTGAACATGTGTTTTCTCCTGAATCCGTGCATAGGCCTGATCAAAATGCTGATCCAGAGCAAGAGCAGGATGGGACACATGAACCATCAATACCAGTTTGAACACATGATGAGGCTCCAACACAAAATTTGAAGGCAGAAGACCAGGAGGAACAACCGGAACCTGAAGAACACACGGAACCACAACAGAAGACGTCATACTCAACGCCAAAGTGAAGTTTTACCAGCCTGAGTCCGAATCCCAATATTTCGCAGACTGCGAAGACAAGGAAGACAGGGGAAGCAAGTGTGTTAACTAGCAGGAAAATGATAGAGAATCTCAAGGCTGCAAAGAGAAAAAGGTTGCAGTCGCTGCCAGAAAGGAGGGAAAGGGCAAAAGAGAACAGCGGCCCAGGCAATTGTTGTATGATAAAAATAATACCTGCAATTCATGCTGAAAGGCTTATAAAGAAGGTGAAAACTGGGTTAAATATCTTGAATGTAATATGTGGTACCATGTGAGGTGCACAGAAATTGGCAATGTCCCATATTTTGTATGTTACAATTGTCTAAGTGGCAACAGTGATTAAAAATATAGGCTGTCCATTTTCCCTCGTGGGTAGGGGCAAACGGACATGATGCTAGGGGATTTTAACATATAATTTTTCTTAACAACTGTAAATATTTTTGGTGATATTTGTTTCACATTTCATGCATAGAAGTACACTGTTTGTTTTAATAATAATAATAATAATAATTTATTATTATTATTATTATTATTATTATTATTATTATTATTATTATTATTATTATTATTATATCATATCTTCCAATAAGTTTTGTGTGATTTATTTCAAAATATTTGCTTAGAGTGTCCCTTTGCCACACAGTTACATATATTTTATATACAAATTAAATAGCTTCAGGTATCTGTATTATCTGCACTTATTACTTCATTAAAAGGTATATAAAGAGTGGGAATTATTCTAATAGTAAAATAGATGCCATCAAAATGTTATCAATAAATCTCAATTTTAAAGTTAGCACATACATTCTCACACGTTTCACACTTTCGAAAGAATTGAGGTATTTTATAATATTACGATAAGTATTTATACAACCATTATTCAGAGAAGATAATATGCAGTATGATTAAAAAACTGGATTTCTATTCTAAAAATCGTGCATAATTATTACTACTACATAGCAATATGTTTATAACGTATTTGTATACTGTGGAATCTATATTCTGAAACAGAATACATTTAATTCACTATTAGTGCACTAAACGGAAAATCAGTCATTATACAGTGCTTTTCTTCCACACTTCGGCCAGCACACGGCGGCTAGCACTCCTGTCACAGCATCTCGGACTCCCTCCGAAACAGTTATAATATCCCCTTTACCACTTCACGTCCTTATAGTTACAGCTACAATTACAATGATAATAAGCACATACCTTATTATAAGAGATGTTGGAAATGTTGTCCTTCTCTATTCATACTGTAACTTCTTATTCTACTTTTCACCACACACTCGTCAACAATGCGACTTTTATTCTTAATGATTCACCCTATAACAATGAGTATTTCACTCAACACAGTACTCGTTATTGCACCCCACACAGCGACAATGACAATACACGGGTTTTATTGAGTAGAACAACAATGTACTCCTAATTTCAACTAAAGTTCACAAGCGCTATGTGCCGAACAAAACTGTCAGTTCTCAGTTCACAGTTCGTTCGCCTTGGCTAGTTCTAGCTCTATGTTCAAGTTCACTGCACATCGAACTCAGGTCTTCCAGATCCGCTGCACTTGCCTGGTCACTGCCACAGTTACGGACCCACTGAAGTTCACTGCACGTCAAACTCAAGACGTCCGGATACGTTGCACCCGCCCAAGACAAGACTTGGACGCTAACTGAAGACTAACTAACTTCCGAAGACTTACTTGCGCTTTTATTTATTAAATAACACGTTCTGGAATCTTCCATTCGCGTGACTTACGGAAACGTCGAGAGGATAACGCTTCTAGAGGCTTTCCCTGCTCTCTCCGCTCCGCGCCGTCCCGTAGTTTTCTTTTCCCTTACTCCGTGAAGCGCTACAGCGCCTACTGAAGCTCGAGTTTCGTTTCCCCGCGCCTTCCTTCTCGCTGGATGCGCGCGCACATTCTCGAGGCAACCAGAATCTTCTGACACGGCGCCACAATACATTTCTGGCATCTTCTCAGGAAATTTTCATTCACACTCGAGAATTCAATGTCCGAAATTGAGTCAAATTTCTCGCCTGATGTTTTCTTTTAGTTCTTCCAATGTATAGGGTCTGTTGCATACACTTTATTTTTCAAATTACTATGATGTACCGAAGTACATAATGACATTTCCGTGCAGAAATTCTGCATTACCATTTGGTGAAGAATGGGTAGAGCGGAAACTAAGTCTCTTCAGCACCGGGATTCAAACCGGGTTTTCAGCTCTACGTTCTGACGCTTTATCCAATATTTTTCAAGTTCCCCATAGATAAAATTTGCATACTGTTAAATCAAGGGATCGTGTTCCTCTTCGCTTTCTATCGCGAATCGACCCCGTATCCCTGAATTTGTTCACAAGTCTTCCCACGGTTTCTCTATGTAGGATATGCAAACCAGGAAATTATGTTTCAAATCGCCTTCTAACTTACTACAAGAGTTTGTTGTCACATAAGTATGTGCCGTACATTATTATTATTTTTTTTTAATTTGGTAGGTTATTTTACGACGCTTTATCAACATCTCACTGAATGAGATGAAGGTAATAATGCCGGTGAAATGAATCCGGGGTCCAGCACCGAAAGTTACCCAGCATTTGCTCATATTGGGTAAAGGGAAAGCCCAGGACAGAAAAAACCTTAACCAGATAACTTGCCCCGACCGGGAATCGAACCCGGGCCGCCTGGTTTCGTAGCCAGACACGCTAACCATGGGCAATATCCAGCTCCGCAAGACAAATTTAAACCAACCTCCGCAACAAAAAAAAAAACTCGTCAACCTTGTGTCAAAGTGCGCAACTATCTCCCCTCATCAGCTACCTCCACTCTTTCACATCAATACTAAGCAAATTCCCTTTACACTTCAGCGTAATCAAATTAGTAATGTCAATATTGTGTACTCTGTTCTAGGGTTAGGATTAGCAGCATATGCCTTTATGTCGATCAATGCTGATGGTTTAAATTTTCTTACTACTGTTAAAACAATCTTCACCGTTACTGCTTTCTGTGTTGACTATTTGTAGAGCTTCATGAATCTCTTGCTTAGTTTTAGGTAGTACTGAATTAAGTTTTCTTCTTTGCGTGTATAAGTTGCATGGTCTCCCAAGTCCCCCGACTTCAATTCTTTGGATTTGTTTGGGGATATTTGAAATATTTTGTGTATTCCAGCCCTATTGATAATGTTAACTAATTATTGCACTGTAAATAGTTGTCAACGAATTAGAGACACGCCAGGAATATTCGAACGCATACGAATGTCGATTGCCTGCCTTTTCATGAATCGTGGTTATATTGAGCACATATTATAACGCTCTGTTCCTCCAATGCATGTAAGATGTTATGTTGCTCTAGAGTACCTATAGACCTATTGACAAGTAGTAATAAAGTCCCATAGCTTTCGGAAACGTCTGGTTTCCGGACGTATGTTTATTAAGACTGTTTTGCATTGTTTCGTTGTCCTCTACTACCCATTCAGTTTATACCTATAACTAAGAAACTTCCTGTATATATCTTAAAATAAATTTTAAAGAAATCATTTTCTGGAATATTAAATTTGTTGACCTTGGCCTCTTTGCTATAAAACAAGTGAACGTTATAGGTCATAATACGACTATTATAACATTTTATTGTGAAATACATTATTATATGTTTATTTGAATATTACGTACTTATATTACACACATGACGCTTTGTTTTGAATTAAGTATTATTTAATTGCATTTCAAAATTATATTTTACAGATTATACAGGATTAACAATAAGTATGGAATATTGCTAATAAGTTCTTAAATATTAATTTCACAAAAAAAAAAAGTTTGTACAAAAACTGTTGGAGATAAACCCTACAATGTGATACCAGTGTTCGAAAAAAAAGTTATTTATTCAGGTATACAGAATGTGACAGTAAACTTAATTTTTTAATGGCATCCTATATTAAAATTTACATATTCCGATCACCATTAAATTTTACGTATGGATGTTTAGAAATTTTACCTATTCACCCTTTCCATGTTTTTAACTATTTATTAAATTCGTTTCTTGGATTTCAAACTTCAGATAAATAAATATGTAAAATCATGTCGAGTAGGCCATAAAAGTAAACAAAACACTATCACTAACCAAATTTGACAACAGATGCTCAAAATGAGAACCATTCACAGCCAAACAATATCCCCGTCTATCATAGAAACAGTCCATTGTCTCACTCATAG